>NC_069383.1:22905606-23208636 GCF_027475565.1 Acinonyx jubatus | reverse complement strand
CTTTTGGTTTGTGATCTATAAGCATTTTTTCCCCCAATATAACAATAAATCATGTAACTTTCCTTTTGGCATTTCTATGCTTTGCTTATATTTCTATGTGGAATTAATAATGATAATAATAATAGGTAACACTTACATAGGACTTGTTACATACCATGTCCCGTTTTAAGCCCTTGTGCCTATTAACTTATTTGGTCCTCAGTAATTCTATTAAGTAGGTTCCATTAGTCTCCCCATTTGAGAAAGCTGATGAAACCAAGGCATAGAAGTCAAGTGGAACTTGTCTAAGGTGCTAGTGAATGGCAGGGCAAAGACATGAATCCAATAATACTTGAGCTTCACACTCTGTACTCTTAACCACCTCGCTATAGAAGTGGGGTTAAGCCTTTAAGCAGGTATGAGGGGGAATGGAGAGGAGATTTTGCACACCCTTGTACACTTTGTGTCCGATTCTATTCTAAGAAAAAATAACAACTCTAAATTGCTGCAAGCCACACTGGAAATTATAGATAGTACCCACTGTTGATTTTCAATAGATGTGCAGGATCTGTGCCGTCTGCCAGGAGCTTAGAGCGGTAGATGAAGGTCAAAACTGCCATCACTGCCACATCTTCTTTGATTGGTCCAGACACCTAAACTAGTCTGTTAATTGAATAATGTGACAAATATTTTTGTGAATAATAGTTTGTCACTAATATTTCCATAAAAATACATCTATTGTATTTCTGTGATGTTGATTTTGAGGTGTCTGGAATGTTAGACTTTTTATAGGTGCATCCGGCTGGCTCAGACGGTAGAGCATGCAACTCTTGATCTCAGGGTCCTGAGTTTAAGCCCCATGTTGGGTGTAGAGCTTATTAAAAATTAAAAAAAAAAAAAGAGTAAGTAAGATACACTCAAACACATACAGGGTTATATTTATATCTCCCACCTCCCTTTCTGTCTGTTACCCTCTTAACTTCTAAGTGTTACATTTCTCTCTTCATGACTCATATTATACTCTCTAACTTAGCCTTGTTTTAATGATTCATCAGACTCAGGATTTGAGTTCACCTTCCATCAGTGTGTGGAAACAAACCCTAGTGGAAATCTTACCAGAAAATGTCCTTAGAATCTACTTTATTGACAATATAAAATATCAATACATTTTGTTGCATTGACTTATACAAGTCAGTATAAAGTTTTGCTGCTTACCAGCACCCTCTGAGTTATTCCTGATGAGGGTACATATTTTCTTCCCTTTGTATCAATCCAGGCCTAGTAAACCATAGGAGGTATTTCAGGGCATTTAATTCTGGGAATGGGCTACCCAGGTGCTGGAAGACTGAAGAGGCAAAAAGTGGACATCAAGGTAATCCAGACACTAAGAACTACGGCTGGCAGCCACCACCCCTAGGGCTGGAGGAACAGAAGACTCTCGGAGTTCAGAGGGGCCCCCACACAGCTGGTAGCCGGATCTCCGAGTGGGATGCCAGGCAGCTGGTGCTCACCCACCAGGGGAGAAGGGGCAGCTGGAGCTGGGAGATAGAGCTGCCCTCTTTGCTGGAACAACATGGATAGGAATGAGAACTACAAGGAAATCCCCTGTCCCTCCCTCCTCCTAGTCCACACTTTTGCTTCCCCTTGGTAAAACCTAACAGGAAACTGGCAGGCAAGTCTGGTAAAGGTTGGCTGCTGACCCAGCCCAAAGCTGGGTAGACAGCACTTCAGCACAATAGAAGGGCTTGGGACTGAAAGACAAGAGATGAATAGCCATCACAGCCTTATGGGGAAACTACAGAAACTGTAATGCCTGGGTTTTGCTTTAGTAATTAAAATATGCAACCAATTATATACCCAAACATTTATTAAAGAGCAAATGATGACAGCTGCTATTCATAGAGACTTGATGGACCCAAGTGCTGCCTTCAGTGAGCTTACAGTATTATTTTGACAATACTGCGAATACTCATCTGTAAGTCATTATGATGTCGTGTAGTGAGCTTTTTTTCTCACATATTATGTAACAGCACTATTATTAACTGGATTCTTGGGCTGTTATTAATATTAACGAATATCTACAAATTTTGTCAACATATCAGAATGAAAAATACTATGTGATTGCAGTCATACAAAATGTTGTTACTTTCAGATGCTCCAAATTAAGAAGTTACTCTTATGCAAGGCAAGATGATTTCTAAACTTGATCTGTGCTGTTCTCTTGATTCTTAGCATAAGATAAGAATTTGATTTTTCTAGTGACAATTTGCTATAGTATGTCACTTAAATTTCAAAAGGCTCAGTTTGGAAGGCTATCTTCTAGTTATTTGTTTTAAAAGTTTATTTTGGTAGAAGCCAAAGTATACACTCATGATAAAAAATCAAGTAGAAGGATTTATAATAAAAATCAATGGCCTTTGCCACACTCTTCCCTACCCCCTGAAAAGTCCTACTTTTCAGAGATGATTGACCATTTTTATATCTCTATAAAATATATAAAATAGTTAAATTTTGTTTATGATATTGTCAAACAATAAGCACTCTGTAACTGTAAATAATATGTCAGTACCATTTCTTGGTTTATCAGATGTGGGCATTTTTGATTTCCTTCTGTATAAGGATTACCTCACTGTTCCCTGTGCTCCCCTCTAGTTTTGCTGGTTATATCGTCATACTGAGTTCTTCCATTCGCTCTTTTTTTTTTTTTATTAAAAAAAAATTTTTTTTTTTACCTTTTTTTTTTTTTTTGAGAGCTAGAGTGAGACAAAGCGTGAGCGAGGGAGGGACAGAGAGAGAAGGAGACAGAATCGGAAGCAGGCTCCAGGCTCTGAGCAAGCAGTCAGCACAGAGCCTGATGTGGGGTTCGAACCCATGAACTGTGAGATCATGACCTGAGCTGAAGTCGGACGCTCAACCGACTGAGCCACCCAGGCGCCCCCCCCCTTTTTTTTTTTGATAGAGAGTGTGAATAGGGGGGAGGCACAGAGAGAGAGAGAGGGAGAGAAAGAAAGAGAGAATCTTAAGCAGACTCCACACTCAGCACAGATCCCGATGGGGGGCTTGATCCCACGACCCTGGGATCATGACCTGAGTTGAAATCAAGAGTCCAACTGAGCCACTGAGGTGCCCCTTCCATTAGCTCTTAATAGCATCTCCTGACTCCCTCACTGCATGAAGATGGGATGTCAGTGTTCCTAGCCATTCCTCCACTCCCCCACCCGTTCTTCCTCATTTCTCTGTTTTATCTGTGCTTTTACGTGGGTCATGGTTCATAACCCTTACATTCTATTTTGTACTATATTTAATTTTCTGCATTTTTACCTATAGTTGGAGTCTGAAAATGGAAAACAGTCAACTGCCTACATGACTGTGGCTTCATTTTTTCTCCCTCTTTGGAGAGCACAGTGGTGTGGGAGGATATTTTTTTCAAGTCCGGTTATCACCGGTGGGCTATTTGGAAGAGAATATTCCTAGGAAGATCAAATGGATTCTTCTTGTCTTAAGCTCCACTTATTACTCAGAATTAAGCTACATTTTACCCGTGCTGCTCTTTTCACCTTGACTTTCTTGTGCAGTTTTTTTTTTTTCCTGCTGTGTTGAGATTTTGATCCATTACTTTACATTCCCCCAAGAATCAAATTCTACTGTTAACTTTAGGCTTTCTTGAGAAAGGCTCTTCTGTCGAGCGAAATATCTATCCTAGTTA
Organism: Acinonyx jubatus; assembly: GCF_027475565.1. Classification (NCBI taxonomy): domain Eukaryota; kingdom Metazoa; phylum Chordata; class Mammalia; order Carnivora; family Felidae; genus Acinonyx; species Acinonyx jubatus. The sequence goes on along the minus strand of NC_069383.1, from coordinate 23,204,951 downwards.
TGGAGTTTAGATTCTGGACATGTCCGAGAATATAGGTTGAACCTCTTGGTTTTACTCTGCCTGGTTTGGACTGTGGACGCAGCCTGGCTCTGAGATTTTCCCTTCGGCAGTTCTTGGCAGTTTTTCTTTTGATATGATAATGCTATTGATTAGCCGAGTGGTTTCCTTTACGTTAAGTTATACCTCGATTGGATTTCCTGGCCTGCTCTTTATACTTTGATTTTTTTAAATATTCTACACTTAATCTTACCCATTGTGTGTGGATTAGATTAAATTGAACTCTGTTGGACGTGTCATCCAAATTCCGGTAGCTTCCTAGGCGTTATTGACTTCAACTACCAGGGTGCTTGGAGACAGGCAAATCCGTTTTTCTGGGCCTTTTTCATTACCTTTCAGTCTCGCCCTTCCTGGCCCAGAATGGCAAGAGCAGGAACTCCTCTGTACCAGACCACTCCTTCCCAACCCCATGATGATCCAGCTAAGAAAGAAAGGTTTTAGTAAACTTATTAAATGCAATGTTATTGTTTTGGGGAATGACTTTCTTGAATGGAGTGTTGACTAATCTGCTGAACATCACTGGCCCCACATGTACCTTCATTTGGATGCGGTATCTGGAGTGACAAGTTGCTTTCACCTTGCTTCTCACATCTGTTTGGAGGAGTCACTGTAGGTTCATCTACTAGCTCTCCATTTGGTGCACTGTCATGCAATTAGGCTGGAGTTGTGGTTCTCTACTGTTTCCTTATGTCTAGGAGGACAGTATCTCAGTTGCCAGAGTTAGTATAATAAGGAAGGGCTTTTTAGATGCCCGACTCAAAATCTTGCACACAAGAAAACCATATTCTCAGAGCTGGATGTCTCATGTAAAGATAAAGAAATTGAGGCCCAGTCCTTGCAAGACTAGTCAGGTATTGAGTCAAGAAGGGTATGACCATAAAGGGTATGAGGAATTCTGATGTCATCATCATAATTAATACTGAGCATTTATGTGCCTGAGCATTGTGTTTTTCACTTTATCTGGATGATATCATTTAACCTCATATGCTTTGAGGACAGGTACTATCGTTTTCTTTTCACTTAAAAACAAATGTTGAAATTGAGGCTTATGGGTTAAGTAACTTATCCCAAGCGTCCTGGACAATCTGATAATAGTCTGTGCTGTTTTTAAACATTCTTACTATCTGTTTTCATTTATTAGCATTTCCTATCAGTTTTGCTGTCTGCAGAATCTGACTCCGCATGGATGAAAGCTAAAATGGTTTACTAGAAATGATAACCTCCAGCAGTGTGTGTGTGTGTGTGTGTGTGTGTGTGTGTGTGTGCGCGCGCGCGCGCGCCAGTCATATCTGGCTTTAAACACCCTATTTTATGTGTTATTTTATGAAAACATCGAAAGCAGCATTTACAAGTATCCTTCTCTGGTTCAGAGAAGTCTGAAATACCTTTGCCTTTGCTTTTTACAGAGTGCTGAAAGAAATGGTTAGAGAGGCTGCAGGGTGGGATGGGGAGAGAGGTGGAAAGTGATGAGGCACTGGGCACAAGTGACAGGCCTGTGAAATAGACTGCCGTATTGATTTATGCCGCGGACCGCATTCTGCAGGAAAAAATGAAAATCCATTACACCACGTGCATGGTGGACAAATCCCTTTGAAAGGCAGTTAGATTGCCATCTAATCCCAAATCATTTAAAAACAATTTTGAAGAACCCAGAATTAAAAATGACCTATGTAGTTTGTCTCTCACTCTAGAACAGTGAAATGGATGGAAAAACAGTATTTTCATGGTGTTTTCCTCTCGTATGTTGTGTTTAATTGTGCAACTTAAATAGTGTGTCCAAATTGCATTTTGGATATGTGCAAACCTGGGAGATAGGATATATAGTCCCTTGAATATTCTGAAACGCACCAAACTTAGGATATGAAAGAAACCTTACTAGATAGCTTTCTTTAAAGAAGAAGAAAAGAAGAAGAAGAAGGAAAAGTAGGGGGAGGAGGAGGAGGAGAAGAGGAAGAAAAGAAAAAAATTATTTCAACATAATTTTAGATTTTTAGAAAAGTTGCAAAAATAGTATAAAGATCTCTCATTACCCACATTTCCCAAATGTTACCGTTTTACCTTTTTTTAAAAAAAATTTTTTCTCTTATTAAATACATGCTATTTTACCAGGTGTCTTCCAAAGCTCCATTTGAAGAAACAATCATGAAAGCATTATGCCACACAGAGATACAGGGCTGGGGAGATGACCTCAAGCAGAAAGAACGTGTGGAAAGAGGGGGGGTCAAATGATAATCAGTGATTCCTGACCTTTGTAGATTTGAGTCATCATGTGGTTGTTTTATTTTGTAATTAAAGTGAATTTTATTTTGAAATAGAGAATACTCCTTGAGATAATGGAATAGTCCCAAAGTTAGGAATCAGAGTTAGAAGGATGAGTTGTTATATGTATAGTGGTGTGAGAGTGACAGGTAATAAAAAGTTAGAGCAAAAAAATTTTTTTTTGGACACAACACAAGAATATTAAACAGAAATCAAGAGCCTCTCTGAAAGGTGAAGATCTGGTCATCATCTACATGGAACCAGTTGACCTGAAGAACGAAGACATAACAAGATGGGGCTTAAGAAAGCTCTCTGGAGGGGTAAGGGTAGGGGTAGGCCTCTAGGGAAAAGAAAGAAACAAAGCAATCACTCAGAGAAACCAAGGATCTCAGAAGTCTTCAAAGAAGGAAAAGGAGAGTTTTACAATAGAGTAGAATAAAAATGATAGAAGAATTTTGCTTGAATAGATAAGTATGTTCTTCTTACTTATAGCCATAAGGGTTATAGCTGTCTGGCTGCCTTTCTTTTTTTACTGGTAAACTCTAGATATGCAGTGCTGTTATTTATTCTGTTGCATGCTGGTTGAATTCCAGATTGGGGGTGGGTGGCTGGGTGGGTTATACAAGTAGAGATTAAGCACTCAGCTTGTCAGTAAGCATCAAAATTTAAAACATATATACTCTTGACTGAGAAATTTTACCTTTAAGAATTTTTTTAATTAAAATTATTTTTAAATTTTAATTCCAGTATAGTTAACATGCAGTGTTATATTAGTTTCAGGTGTACAATGTAGTGATTTAACAATTCCATACATTACTCAGTGACTCTTAATTCCCTTCATGTATTCCCCCCATCCCCCTGCCTTCTGGTAACCATCTGTTTGTTCTCTATAGTTAAGAGTCTGTTTCTTGGTTTGTCTCTTTTTTTCTTTGTTCGCTTGTTTTGTTTCTTAAATTCCACATATGAGTGAAATCATAGCATTTGTCTTTGACTGACTTGTTTCAGAGTATTGTACTCTTTTTAAATATTTTTTTAAGTTTATTTATTTATTTTGAGAGAGAGAGAGACAGTATGAGCGGGGTGGGGGGGCAGAGAGAGGGGGAGAGAGAATCCCAAGCAGGTTCTGTGCTGTCAGTGCAGAGCCCGACGCAGGGCTTGATCCCACAAACCATGAGATCATGACCTGAACTGAAACCAAGAGTTGGACACTTCACCAACTGAGCCACTGAGGTGCCCCTGTATTCTTTTTTTTTTTTTTAATCAAACAATATGCAAAGTTTTTTTTTAAGATAACAAGGGCTAGTTTTATTGTTCTGCTCTATGATGTCATTCATTTATCCTTCACACAGTAGTTACACTGATGTCAGGGATGATTTTTTTTTTTTAATTGTGGAAAAATCTGCATAACATAAAATGTACCCACCACCTTAACCATTTCGTAGTATACAGTTCAGTAGTGTCAAGTACGTTTATATTGCTGTGTAACCTCCAGAACTCTTTTCATCTTGCAAAACTGAAACTCTGTCCTGTGAGGCAGCCCCTCTGTTTTCCCTCCCCTCTCAACCCCTTGCAACCACCCTTCTGCTCTCTGTCTATGAATTTGACTGCTTCAGAGACCTCCACTTATAAGTGGAATCCATCACACAGGATTTGTCCTTTTGGACTGGCTTATTTCCCTTAGCGTGTCTTCAAGTTCATCTATGTGGTAGCATGTGTCAGAACTTCTTTTCTTTTTTAACCTTTATTGAGGTATAATTGACACATAGAGGGGAGAGCACAGTTTCCCCATGGACCCCCCTCACCCCCACACCGGCACAGCCTCCCCCAGTACCAACATCCTCCATACCAGAGTGGTGCATTTGTTCTAATAGGTCAGCCTACACTGCCACACCATTATCATCCCATAATTCACATTATGGCTTACTGTTTGTGTTTTCATTCTATGGGTTTGATAAATGCATAATGACACATTTTCTACCATTTATAGTATCATACGCAGTAGTTTTACCACCCTACGGAATTTGTGCTCCACCTTTTGATTCTTTCTTCCCCCTCATCCCTGGCAACCACCGATTCTTTTACTGTCTCCATAGTTCTGCCTTTTCCAGACCTTTCATATAGTTGTAGTCATACAATATGTAGCCTTTTAACATTGACTTCTTTCACTTAGCTATGCATTTAAGGTTCCTCCATGTCTTTTCATAGCTTAATAGCTCATGTCTTTGTAATGCTGAATAATATTCCATTATCTGGATGTTCCACAGTTGATTTATTCATTCTGTTGAATGGATATCCACCTACTGAAGGATATTTCAGTTACTTCCCAGGTATAACAATTATGAATATGCTGTAAACATCTCTTAACAGGTTTTTTTTTTTTTTGTGGACATAAGTTTTTAACTTCTTTGGTAAATACCAAAGACCACAATTACTGGATTGTGTGTTAAGAATATATTTAGTTTTGTTGTAAACTTCCAAACGATCTCCCACAGTGTCTATACCATTTTGCATTCCCACCATTAATAAATAAGAATTGCTGTTGCTTCACATCCTAACCAGCATTTGGTAGTATTGGTGTTTTGGATTTTAGCCATTCCAGTAGATGTATATTATTATCTCACTGTTTTAATTTACAATTCCCTAATGACATGATCGGACATCTTTTCACATGCTTATCCGCCATCTGTATAACTTTTTGGTGAGGTGTCTGTTCAGGTCTTTCGCCATTTTTTAATCAGGTGGTTCATTTTCTTACGGTTTAGTTTTAAGAGTTCTTTGTATATTTTGGAAAATCGTCCTTTATCCAATGACTTTCACAGATATCTTCTCCTAGTCTGTGACTCGTGTTCTCATTATCTTCATAGAAAGTACTTTTCATAGAGCAGAAATTTTTAATGATGTCCAGCTTCTCAATTATTTCTTTCATGGATCAAGCATTTGATGTTGTCTGTAAAAAGTCATCACCATAGCAAAGTTCACTTAACTTCTCTCCTATGTTATTTTCTAGGAGTCTTATAGTCTTCCATGTTAATTTAGGTCTATGATCCATTTTGAGTTAATTTTTGGAAGGGTGTAAAGTCTGTTGAGAGTCACTTTTGACATGTGATGCCCAGTTGTTCTAGCACCATTTGTTGAGGAGACTCTTTGGCTCCGTTGTATTGCCTTTGCTTGTTTGTCAAAGATCAGTTGACTGTATTTATGGGGATCTATTTCTGGTCTCTCTATTCTGTTCCATTGATTTGTTTGTTCTTTCACTAATTCCACATTGCTTTGATTACTGTAGCTTTAATAAGTCCTGAAACAGAGTAGTATCAATCTTCCAGCTTTGTTCTTCAGTGTCATGTTTGCTATTCTGGGTCTTTTACCTTTCCACATAAACTTTAGAGTCAGTTTTGATATTCATAAAATAACTTGCTGGGATTCCATTTGGGATTGCATTGAATCCATGGGTCGATTTAGGACATCTTGACAATATTGAATCTTCCTATCCATGAACATGGAATCTGTTTCTATTATTTAGTTCTTCTTTGATTTCCTTCATCAGAGTTTTGTAGTTTTCCTCAAATAGATCGTGCCCATATTTTTTTAGATATATACCTAAGTATTCTGGTTTATTGGTTAATAAACCAGAATTCTAAGTATTCTGGTTAATACCAAAATAATTCTGGTATTATTTTGTTTATTGGTTTTTTTGGTTTTTTGTTCGCCTGCTAATGTAAATGGCATTGTGTTTTACATTCAAATTCTATTTGTTTATTGGTATATAGGAAAGCAATTGACTTTTGTATATGAACATATGTTTGCTTCAAAAAAATTTTTAAGGATAACACACTTCCGTAGGTTGAGGGGGAAGAGGGGACAGATTAAAATTGCCATAGAAGTACAAACCTTTATGTTACTACTTTATAAATTACTGCATCATGGGGCACCTGGGTGGCTGAGTCGGCTGAGTGTTGGACTCTTGATTTTAGCTCAGGTCATGATCTCACAGTTCGTGAGATAAAGCTTCATGTCAGGCCCTGTGCTGATAGTGCAGAGCCTGCTTGAAATTCTCTCTCTCCCTCTCTGCCCCTCCCCTGCTCTGTCTCTCTCTCTCTCTCTCAAAATAAATAAACTTAAAAAATTACTTTATCATATCAAGGTTTATAAGAAGCACAGTTTTATAAGCAGAAAGACCATTTTAAGTGATTTATTTTTGGGAAAAATAAAGCTTAACTTCCATTTGTCTGAAATACAAAGAAAATGTTAAGTATTCACTTACTTCCTGTTTTTTTTTTTAAGTTTATTTATTTTGAGAGGGAGAGCGAGAGTGTGCGTGCGCACACCTGTAAATGGGGGAGAGGCAGAGAGAGAGGGAGAGAGAAAGAATCCCAAGCAGGTGCCATGTTATCAGCACAAGCCCGACACAGGGCTTGATCCCACAAACCAAACCATGAGATGATGACCTGAGCTGAAATCAACAGTTGGATGCTTCACCAAATGAGCCACCCACATGCCCCACTTACTAAGTGTTTTTATGTCTACAATTTCAAATGCGAGTCATCAAGATCTTTAAAGTATCTTTTTATTGTTCTTTAAAGTATCTTTTTACTATTATATGTGATATCAAGAGTACTTACGGTTTTGTGACCTGAGGCATAAAATTAGCACAGTGAATTTCCATCAGAATGGTTTTACATCAGGGAAACATTCTACCATTTTTAGGTATATTTGAATGGTGCTTTCCATTTCCTATGACTTGGTGTGGTGAGGTATGTAGTGAAATTGTAGCCTTCCTCTGCTCTTGAGGAAAATATTGCTTAGTATAAGCATTGTGTTATATTACACACTGAATTCTGTTCTTTGCCTTTTCTTCTGACAGTAAATCTTCATGGAGGAACACGGAGTGACCCAAACTGAACACATGGCTACCATAGAAGCCCATGCAGTTGCCCAACAAGTACAGCAGGTCCATGTGGCCACCTACACTGAGCACAGTATGCTGAGTGCTGATGAAGACTCTCCTTCTTCTCCTGAGGACACCTCTTACGATGATTCAGACATACTCAACTCCACAGCGGCTGATGAGGTCACCGCTCATCTGGCTGCTGCAGGTAATGTTGTTTGGATCAGATGCTCTTTATTTTTCGCTTACCTCTGGTATTGTGCATATCTGAAAGGGCCTAGGATGCAGGCACTCTCACATACATCTCCATATCATACCTTCATGATTTTTTTTTTAAACCTTGCATTTACAACTTGTGCTTGTATTATACTGAGACTGAAGCTTTAGAATCATATACTATTAACGATATGACTGTTTTTGTTTTTTCATCCATTCCAGCAATCTTTTGACTTTTAACTAAAGCATTTAGTCCATTTACATTGAATGTAGTCACTGGTATATTTCGATTTAAATTTATCATGTTTATTGTATGCTTTCTCTTCATCCCACTTATTCTTTGTTTATATTTCCTTCATGTTTTGGAGGGACTGGAAAATTTTTAATTTTTTTTCTTGTCAGTTTGGAAGTTATACATATTTTTATGATGAGTACCCCTAGAAATTATAATACATCTTTAACTTATTTCGAAGTCTTCTGTAACTGGTACTTTTGTCCTCTTAGGGATAATGCAATTTTCTTGGAACACTCGGATTTTATTCCCCTGATCCTGACCTATATGCTCTTGTTGTTCTGTGTATTGATTCTTTGTATATTTTAAGCCATACAAGACATAATTTTTTTTTTATCCATTGTTAGTGTTCGTTTTTTAAAAATTTTTAAGGTTTTATTTATTTGAGAGAGAGACAGAGATAGACTATGAGTGGGTGAGGGGCAGAGAGAGAGGGAAACACAGAATCTGAAGCAGGCGTCTGGCTCTGAGCTGTCAGCACAGAGCCTGACATGGGGCTTGAACTCATGAACCATGAGATCGTGACCTGAGCTGAAGTTGGAAGTTTAACCAACTGAGCCACCCAGGCGCCCCAATGTTCACTTTTTCCTTTATATCCAACTTGCCTTCTGAGAATTTTTCTTCTACTTAAAGATACCATTTAGTATTTCCTTCATCATGGAAGTCTCTCAGTTTTTATTTGTCTCAGAATGTTCTTATTTAACCTTCAGTCTCGAAGGATGTTCTTACTGGGTATAGAATTCTAAGTTGGTACTTATTCCCCCCCCCCCACCCCCCCGCCCTCATATTTAAGAAACTGTTTCCACTGTCCTGACTTCCATCCTTGCTTTTTGGAATTCAACTCCTTTATTCTAACAGCTGCTCCTTTGAAGGTTATCTCCCACACAGACCCCACCTCCCACTGTTCTTAAGATCTTCTCTGTCTTTTGTTTTGTTTTGGTTTGGTTTGGTTTGGTTTTCCTGTGTTCAGTTTTTGTGCTATATCTGGCTCTGGACTTCTCATTTAATTGTTTAGGATTCTTTGAACATCTTGAATCTGTGTATTGATGTCTTTCATCAGTTCCAGAAAATCTTAGTCACTATAGATTTTGCTTCAAGTTTTGCCTTTGCTCCATTCTATCTCTTCCTTCTATGACTCCAATTAAATATGTTAGTTTTTCTCATCGAGTCCTTTATGTCTCTTACCTTCTATTCTGTATTACTATCATTTTGTCTCTTTATGCTTCAGTCTGTGGACTGAGTTTCTTCAAATTCTTTTCCAGTTTATTAATTTTTCTCTTCAACTGTGTCTAAGGTGCTTTTAAATCTGTCCACTGAGATCACTGAGAAAGCTAATTTTAGTAATACAGTTTTTTTTTCTTGTTTTAGAATTTCTAGTATGTTTTTTTCTCCCCAAATTTGTACTATTATAGTTTCTAGTTGTAGTAGAAAAAAAGTTTTTTATTCTCTGTGAGTGAAGTAAGCATCATGATTTTATAGTATATTTGGTAATTCTACTCTCTGAAGTGCCCGTGAGTCTTTTCCTGTTATATGTTGTTAGTGCTATTTCTTGTTTACATTAGTTTTTCTCTTTATGTATTGGTTATATTTAAATGAATGCCGGATGGTGTGTTTGGAAATTTACTTTTAGAAATAATTTGGGGTCTAAAATAATATTATTGTCCTCTAGAGAGGATTTTTCTTTGCTTCTGCCAGATGCCTGAGGACACTAGAAATCCTGTATTATCTTAATCCAATTTAAGGTTTTGAGATGTTCTGGGCCACTAAATGACTTAAAGCTGGGCTATATTTTGTACCATTCTCTTTGCTATTTACATTGTATGTTAAACACTATGTGGAAGACTCCATGTAAGCCATGCCTGGATGGGTTTGATACTGTATAAGGAACATTGACCTTATAAGATGTTTAGGGAAAGCTGAACAGTAAATCAATTATCGGGAATAGCCAACATATTTCATCGTTTTAGTATTTGCTATGTTTAAAGAGAAGAAGACAAGTGTAATGAAAAACGATCTAATTACTATCAGTTATTATCCACTGTGTATTTCTGGAATTGTGATTTTAAAATAAAACTTAGTGGCAGGAACACATGAAATGTTTGCAAAATATATTTTTGAAATTTTTATACTTCCCAGAAGAGGGCATCCTAACATAATGAATCCAGGTCAACTTCTTTCCTAGGAAGGAAGATGCTTTTGAGACAGTTTTGCTACATTACTGTATGTGCTGAATTGTCATAGTGTTAAAATTAGGAAAGGAGTCTAATCTAACACTTTCATGTGGCAAATGTGGAAACTGAGGCCTAGCTAGTAGAAATGATATACCATTTAACCATTCAGCAATTATTGAGGAATTACTATATACTCTCTGTCACTATGTATAGCCACTACAAACAAGACAGGCAGGAGCTTGCTCTTACAGTAGCTTACAGACCAGTGGTGGAGAGAAGGGTACAAATAATAAAGTAAAATAAAGAGCACTGAGGACTCTGGAGGAAATAATGAAGTAAGGTGAATGGAGAGGGAAGGGAAGCAGGTTGCTGCTTTTCTAATCCTATTCTTTTCTCTCCCTCCACTGAGGTAACCGCTATTCTAAATTTGATCTTTCTCATTCTCATGCATTTCTTTTATACTTCTGCTGTACACCTATGTATCAATAAATAATACTGAACCTGGTTTGCATTGCGTTAAATTTTATATAAATGATATCATTTCTAATCCTCTCTCTGTGTAACATTGTTTATTCAGTTTTTTTTTTTTTGAGATTTCATTCATATTGATAATGTGGCAGTTTTATTTTAACTGTTATTTGGTATTCCATTCATCATCTAAATACGTCATATATCATTATAACATTTAGGTTGTATAAGTTTTTGCTATTACAATAGCTGCAAATGAAAATTATTTTGTGTTTTCTTCTACAAATTGTGAGAGTTTCTTTTGGCATTGGTTTTCAAACTCTGGACAGTTCCCACAGTGATACATTTTACATTGTGATCTAGGAGAAGTGAATGCACATATAACTGAGTAAGTTTCTCATGGAGTAACACCCCTCTGCAAGTGGCATGCTCTCTGATATGTTCTAGAATCTTTCACTTCATTCCATTTTATTTTAAAAAACACAAAATACAAAAAAAAAAAAAAAAAAACCCAAATTACTCATGAACCACCAAAGAACAGAAACCTGCAGTTTGAAAACAATGCTGAAGGGTATACCCAAGAGGAGAATTAGAGGGCAAAGATGGGCACATTTTCAACTTTACTAAATGTTCCAAATGTCTTTCCAGATCGTGTATGAACTTACATTCCCACAAGCAATATGTTAGAGTGCCTTTTGCTTCCAAACCATACCAGATTTGGTATTGCCAATCGTTTTTTGGTTTTGCCAGTTGGATGAATATGAAATAATATCTCGCTGTTGGTTGAATTTACTTGTGTCTGAGCAAGAGGCTCCAGACAGTGCAGAAAGACAAGATAGAGCACCATTTCAGATCTTTTTTGACTATTCACTTTTCTTCTTGTGCACATTTCCTATTTATGCCTTTGTCCATTTGGGTTATCGTTTTTTTTCTTATTGATTTGTAAGAGTTATTGATATATTTTTAATACTGTTCTTTTCTTGATAATATGCATTGCATTTATTATCTTTTCCCAATTTGTTGACCACTCCTTTCCCTAAGTTTTTATTATTTCTTTTTGTCCATAAAGGTTTTAATTTATATTATTGTGAAATTTATCAGTTTATCCTTTTGGAGTCTTATTTAAGGAATTCTTAACCCTGAGTTTATAAATGCTCTACAACAGTGTATTATAGAAGTTATGAAGATTTTTACTATGTTGGGTTTTTAAAAATTTTTTTCTGATGTTTGTTTATTTTTGAGGGGGGTGAGAGAGAGCACGCACGTGCACGCACACAAGACGGGGAGGGGCAGAAAGACGGGTAGACACAGAATGTGAAGCAGTATCCAAGCTCAGAACTGTCAGCACAGAGCCTGATGCAGGGCTTGAAACCACGAACCATGAGATCATGACCTGAGCCAAAATCAAGAGACATTCAACTGACTGAGCCATCCAGGCACCCCTGTCCCAGTACCCTTTTTTTTTTTTTTTTTAATCTTTTAAAATGTTTATTTATTTTTGAGAGAAGGACAGTGTGTTAGCAGGGGAGGAGCAGAGAGAGGGAGACACAGAATCCGCAGCAGGTGCCAGGCTCTGAGCTGTCAGCACAGAGCCCAGTGCGGGGCTCGAACCCATGAACCACGAGATCATGACCTGAGCTGAAGTCAGACGCTTAACCGACTGAGCCACACAGGTGCACCCCAGTACCATATTTTTAATAATTCATCCTTTTCCCACTTTGGTCTTCTGACACAAGATGTGTGTGAACTCTTCATTCAGTTGCATTGGTTTATTTGTCTATCCTTCAGGCAGTTATACACTGTCTTAATGACTATTGCTTTATAGTAACTAGTTTATAGTAACTACTGATATTTGATAGGAGTGCACCTTTTAAAATTCTTAAAATTCTTCACAGTTATTCTGGCGGTTCTTGGCCTTTTGCATTTCCATTTAAATTTTAAGATCAATTTATCAATTTCCACAAAAACCCATACTGGGACTTTTATTTGAATTGTATTGAATTCATAAATTAATTAAGCATCTTTATTCTTAATAGCCTAAAACTTGAAATTCCCTGAGTGTCTATCAGTAGGGTAATGGATTAACTATGACTTATTCATACTGTGGAATATTACTCATCAATAAAAAGGAACAAACTACTAATACATATAACAGTGTGGATGAACCTCAAAGACATTATTCTAAGTGAAAGAAACCTTACACAAAAAAGTATATTCTGTATGATTTCTATTTATTTGAAGTTCTAGAATAGGCAGAATTAATATAGGATGATAAAAATCAGAATTGTAGGTACTTTTTGGGAGATTGGATAGGAACTGACTGGGAGGGGACATAAGAGAACTTTGTGTAGCAGTGGTATTATATATCTTGATAGATTAGTTATCATCGGTGTGTACATTTTTCAAAATTGATTGAAGTTACACTTAAGATTTTTACATTGCAGTATATGTAAATTTTACCTCAAAAGAAAAAATTATAAACAAATACAGAACTCTAGCCCATGATTTTCCTACTGAATACTTAGGAGAACCATACATGCATCAGAATTTAAAAAATGACATGGGGGGCACCTGGGTGGCTCAGTAGGTTGAGCGTCCGACTTCGGCTCAGGTCATGATCTCGCGGTCTGTGAGTTCGAGCCCCGCGTCAGGCTCTGTGCTGACAGCTCAGAGCCTGGAGCCTGCTTCAGATTCTGTGTCTCCCCCTCTCTCTCTATCCTCCCCTGCTCACACTCTGTGTGTCTCAGTCTCTCAATAATAAATAAACGTTAAAATTAAAAAAAAAAATGATATGGGTAGAGAGATGGATGGGGGCACCTGGCTGTCTCATGCTCAGTCAGTAGAGCATGCAACTCTTGATCTGGAGGCTTGTGAGTTCAAGCCCCATGTCGGGTGTAGAGATTACTTAAAAATAAAACAGTCTTTAAAAAACTTAAAAAAAAAAAGATGGATAGATGCAGATAGTAAAATATTAATAGTAGAGTGTAAGTGGTAGATATATGAATATTTGCCATAAAAATCTTTCAACTTTGCTCTATATTTGAAAGTTTTAGTAATCAAATGTTGGACTCCTACAACTCAATAGAATAAAAACAAATAACCTGATTAAAAAATGGACAGGGGCACCTGGGTGGCTCAGTTGGTTAAACAACCAACTTCAGCTCAGGTCATGGATCTTACAGTTTGTGAGTTTGAGCCCCGTGTCGGGCTCTGGGCTGACAGCTCAGAGCCTGGAGCCTACTTCAGATTCTGTGTCTCCCCCTCTCTCTACCCCTCCCCTGCTCACGCTCTGTGTCTCTCTGTCTCTCAATAATAAAACGTTAAAAAAAATTTTTTTAAATGGACAAAGGACTGAAGTAGACATCTCTCTAAAGAAGATGTACAAATGGTCAACAGGCCCATGAAAAGATGCTCAACATTACTAATTATCAAGGAGATGCAAATTGAAACCACATGAGATGTTACCTAACACCTGTAAGGATGGCCCTTATAAAAAAAGGCGGGGGCGGGGGGGTGGTGGTGGCCTGGGTGGCTCAGTCAGTTAAACATTTGACTCTTGATTTTGGCTCAGGACATGATCTCATGGTTCATGAGATTAAGTCCCCCATTGGGCTCTGTGCTATCAACACAGATTCTCTCTCTCTCTCTCTCTCTCTCTCTCTCTCTCTCTCTCTGCCCCTCTCCCTCTTGTGCTCTCTGTCATAAATAAGCATTTAAAAAAACAACAACAAAAAAAAACAGAAGATAAATATTAGCAAGGATATGGAGAAATTGGAACCTTGTATGCTGTTGGTGGGAATGTAAAATGGTACAGCCTCTGTGGAAAGCAGTATGAAGTTTCTGCAAAAAATTAAAAATAGAACTACCCTATGATCCAGCAATTCCACCTTTGGATATCTATTTGGAAGAATTGAAATTAGGACCTCGTAGAGTTATTTGCATTCCCATGTTCATTATTCACAATAACTAAGTTGTGGAAGCAATTCAGATGTTCACTGATGGATGAATGGCTAAGGAAAATGTGTATATCTGGAAGGGAATATCTTTTTAAATGTTTTTTTTTTTTTTTTTAATTTTGAAAGAGAGAGTGTGCAAACAGGTGAGGGAGGAAGGGAGGGAAGAAGGGAGAGGGAGAGAGAGAGAATATCCCAAGCAGTTTCCGTGCTGTCAGAGCACAGCCAACAGGGGGCTCGGTCTCATGAACTGTAAGATCATAACCTGAGCCAAAATCAAGACTTAAGCTTAACCGACTGAACCACCCAGGAGCTCCTATATAGAATGGAATATTATCCAACCATTAAAAGGAAGGAAATGCTGCCATATGGCAACAACCTGGGTGAACCTTGAGGGCATTATGCTAAGTGAAATAAGCCAGTTACAGAAGAACAGATCCTGCATGATTTCACTTATATGAGGAATTAGTCAAACTCACAGGAACCAGGGGTACAATGGTAGTTGCCAGGGACGGGGGTGTGGAAATGAAGAGTTGTTCTTCAACAGGTGTAAAGTTTCAATTATGCAGGATGAATAAATTCTAGAAATCTGGCATACAAAATAGTGCCTATCTTACACACTTAAAATTTTAATATGGTAGATTAAAAAAATAAAATTAAAAAAAGGAAGAGCATCAGAGAAGGAATAAATGAAGATAAAAGTTTTAAAAAGTTAATATGGTAGGTCTCCTGTTCAGTGTTCTTATCACAATTAAAAAAAATAAAATGCTGGATAAATGCATCAGTAAGATTTTTTCATCTATCAGCTGTTTATGTTGGAAAAGAAGGTAAAAAGGATGAATTTATTTTTTGACTTGCTCTGGGGTTCTTTAGAGGAATTTAAGTCAGACTGATTATAGTACTAAATAACATGTAGAGAGATTTGTCTAGATTTTCAGGGAGGCTTATTTAAATATTTGTTAATGTTTATTTTTGAGAGAAGGACAGACAGAATGTGAGGAGGGGAGGGGCAGAGAGAGAGGGAGACACAGAATCTGAAGCAGGCTCCAGGCTCTGAGCTGTCGCACAGAGCCTGACGCAGTGCTCAGGCTCATGAACCGTGAGATCATGACCCGAGCTGAAGTCAGATGCTTAACTAACAGCCACCCAGGCACCCCCAGGGAGGCTTATTTTTATTGAGCCACTTAGAACATATATAACACATATGCCAGTATAAATGTGAGTAAATATAATTTTCATTTTAGCTTTTTATAGGGTTTACAAAAAAAGATAAAAGTGGATCATCTGCTTAAAAAAACAAAAAAAAAAAAAAGGAATGTCCTTGATATATTGAGGTCCCATGGATCAGAGACTCCAATAATTCCTTAGGGCCTACGCTTCATTTTAATCTCAGGGCAAGCCAGACCAACTTTTATTAACATGTTTTCCTTAAGAGTGGCATGGTTTTCATCTCTTTCCTGCCAGCGTCAGGTTTTTTTGTGATCAGCAACTCCATTTTAGGCACATGTCTCAGATATGTAAGGAAAGAATATCCAATTAAGATAATATTCTTCCAGATACTCCTCTTACAGGTGTTGTTACTGTTTGAGATCCAAGTATGAATGATTGTCTCTGACTTCTTTAACTTGGGGTAATGGAAAGAGGGGCACAGGGATGGAAGTGAGATTTGAAATCTGTGATTTTGTTTTCTTTTGGCAAGCTCTTCCTCTCAATGCTGCAGTTTCATCTGGCACCTCTGAGAATATTGCCTCAACAGTATGGGCATGCTGGCAACCAAAACATGATGTAAAATTTAGCTAGTGTATGGTCGGGAGGTGTTTAAGTCCATCACTTTTTTAGATTCATTGTAAGTTTTATTGGTGAATGAAAATATGACTCATGTTGCACAATAATGAAGTATGTTGATCATATCAGGAACGTTCTGTATTGAGAAGATATTAGGAGATAAGTGCTGCCTTTTTTGCACCTCTGTTTTCTGTCTTGTACAGTTCACAGGCTTTGCCTGATGTCGCGCATACGTTGTTATTTCAGGTCCCGTGGGAATGGCTGCTGCTGCTGCTGTGGCAACAGGAAAGAAACGGAAACGGCCTCATGTGTTTGAGTCTAATCCATCTATCCGGAAGAGACAGCAAACACGTTTGCTTCGGTGAGGACTCCCTTATCCATATCGTTGCTGTTCCTCAAACGCTTCATGGTGCGGGTGACAGTTAGCACATATGTTATTTGGTGCGTTGAGGATACCGAGTTAGATCCCTTGATGGCAGAGTTAGACTTCAGAGTACTCCTATGGAATTAAATAAATGAAACTAGAAATGATGAACAGATGTATAATATCACTTCAGTTCATTCAGAGAAAATTTTTATGCCGGCTCTGTGCCAGACATTGTTCTAGGCCTTCCTAGACACGGTTCTAGGAATAGAACAGTGAATACAACAAATTCCCTTAAAGAGCTCTTATTCTAGTGGGGGGGAAAAAGAAAAATTTCAAACGAAGGTAGGTACTTTGGGAAAAAATAAAGTGGAGTAAGGAAAATAGAAAGGTTGGGGCTTGGGGATATAGAGTAGTTTATTTTACAGGGGTAGTCTGGGAAGTCTTCTTTGACAGGCAAACTTTGAGCAGAGATCTGAAGTAAGTGCAAGGGCATTGTTGACGTCAAGGGAAAGAGCTTTTCAGACAGAGGGAATAGCAAGAACAAAGTTTCTGAAGTAGGATGGAACATGGTTGTCATGTTTGGGGAACAGTCAGGGAGAGAATGAGAGGAGACTGAGTCAGAGTAGTAGTATATATGATAAAGGGCGCCTGGGTGGCTCAGTTGGTTGAGTGTCTGACACTTGATTTCAGCTCAGGTCATGATCTCAGGGTCATGAGATCGAGCTCTGTATTGGCTCCCGTGCTGGGTTTGGAGTCTGCTTAAGATTTTCTTTCCCCCAGCCTCCCCCACTCACCCTCACTCTATGTCTTTTAAAAAAAAAAGTAGTAGAGAGCCATGTCATGGGGTCTTTGGTCCAGTATAAGGGCTTTGACTCTTGTTCTGAGTGAGATGGGCAGTCAGTGAAAGCTTTTTTTTTTTTTTTAAGTTAATTTCTTTATTTTGGGGAGGGGGGAAGAGGCAGAGAAAGAGAGGGAAAGAGAGAGAATTCTAAGCAAGCTCCATACTGTCAATACGGAGCCCAGTGTGGGGCTCAAACTCACAAACTGAGATCATGGCCTGAGGCAAAATCAAGCCAGATGCCTAACTGACTGAGCCACCCAGGTGCCCCAAGAAGTCAGTGAAGGCTTTTGACCAAAGCAGTGATATGGTCTGATTTATATATATATATATATTTTTTTTTTTAAATATTTATTTATTTTGAGAGAGAGTGCTAGTGGGGGAAGGGCAGAAGGAAAGGGGGAAAGAAAGTATGGGGACGGGGAGTGGCAGAGGGGTGCAGGAAGAGAGAGAGAATCCCAAGCAGGCTCCGAGCTGTCAGCACAGAGCCTGACAGGGCGGTCGATCTCATAAACTGTGAGATCATGACCTGAGCCAAAATCAAGAGTAGGACACTTAACTGAGTCCTACCCAGACGCCCCCTAATGTATATTTTAAAAGGATCCCTTGGGCTGCCATGTTGAGAATAGAATTTGGGTGTATAAGAAAGGAAGCAGGGTGAGTAATTAGGAGGTTATTGTAGTAATCCAGGACAGAAATTATAGTGTCTTAAAACTAATAGAGCGGGGCGCCTGGGTGGCTCAGTTGGTTAAGTGACTGACTTTGGCTTACGTCTCGCAGTTTGTGAGTTTCATTAAGCGTGGAGATGATATGATAAAGTCTACAAGAATATCTCTCAGCAGTAATCTTTATTATTATAAGTAGCAGTAAGAGAAAACCCCTTTGGTGGTTCTGGAAGAATTATACTCTCCATGTTCAACATTGTGTCACGTCTGTATCCTGAAGCAAACTTGT
The DNA here is from genome assembly GCF_027475565.1 of Acinonyx jubatus. Lineage (NCBI taxonomy): Eukaryota > Metazoa > Chordata > Mammalia > Carnivora > Felidae > Acinonyx > Acinonyx jubatus. The sequence continues at coordinate 23,186,706 of NC_069383.1, read as the reverse complement.
GGCCAACCCGTATATCAGTGGGCTAGTCATTGGTCTTTAGGACAGAGGTATGCACATATTTTAAATGAATGAGCTATCCAACCTCACGCTCCCCTTTTCACATTTCACATAAAAAACAAAACAAAACAAAACACCTGTATCTAATCAGAATACATTGTCAAAGTAAGTTTTGTTTCTGTGTCACCATAATTTCTATGTCACCATAATTTCCTTTAACTGTTTTTATTCTTTTTTCATTCTCTGATTCAGGAAACTTCGAGCCACCTTGGATGAATATACTACTCGAGTGGGACAGCAAGCTATTGTCCTCTGTATCTCACCCTCCAAACCCAACCCTGTCTTTAAAGTGTTTGGTGCAGCACCTTTGGAGAATGTGGTAAGAAGACTCAGCTGTGTTCTCAGATACTCTTTGCTTTCTGTGGGTTGTTGTTCATTCTTTTGATCCTCTGTCTAGTACAATAGCTATTACTCCTATCCTCCCCTCATCCAGGGGTGGGAGTGGGACCCATTTTCAAGCTACTTTATGTAGATCAAAATAAAAAAGATTATTTCTCTTTCTTTCTTTCTTTCTTTCTTTCTTTCTTTCTTTCTTTCTTTCTTTCTTTCTTTCTTTTAATTTTTTTTCTTTTAAAGTAATCTCTATACCCAACACAGGGCTTGAACTCACAACCTCAAGATTAAGAGTCACATATTCCACCAGCTGAATCAGCCAGGAGCCTTTATTTCTGTTTCTACTTATTATAACCACATATTCTACCCTATTAGATATCCTATCTGATAGATACGTTGCTATCTATCAGACACAAGGGGGGAAAGTGGTATTATGTTTGGTAAGAAACCCATGCAGGTTTTGTAAGAAAGTTACTGATTTATGTCAGAAACAAAGTGGGAAATAATTCCACAATACAAATTTCATGAGACAAACCTCAGGAAGCATTTTACTGGTTGTCCATATTTGAGTTGCCTATTTAAATCTCTTGCATTTCTTCAAAGAAATCGATTTAGCACTCTGCTTCAGTTTAGAAATAGAGTTGAATATTTTGATTGCCTAACTATCCATAGCTAAGTTGATAAAGATAGTATTTTACCCTTGCATACTTATGCTGTGTGAACTGCTTTTTCTCTGGCCAAAATAACTTAGAATAATGGTCTGTCCAGATTTAAATTATATTTTGTTTTTATTAGGATAACATTTATTAGCTAAAGAGACATTCGTTAGATTTCTCCCATATAAAATATAGATATTTTAGGAATTTATGACTCATTAGTGAAATTTTGTTTATTGGTTTTTCTTTCACATACAAATGTCGTGGTTCCTTTTCAACATTTTTGTGTTTTGCTAAAAATTCCTGAGGCCCTAGAATGGGATGCATATTAGGACCTTTCCTTAGAAGAGTATGGTGGAAGGCTTCTACCTCAAAATGGCACCTGAGAAGCACTCATTAGTGTCATGATGTTCACAAACATGAAATCTGGGCATGTCTTCTTTTCTTTGGTGTTAAAAATTTAAAATAATTTTACTACTACTAATAGTAATGTGACCTATGAAAAAGACTCATCTAGAAGACTCCGAAAAATACCTCTGAAAATTACTCACTGAAAAGAGGGGTGCCTGGCTGGCTCAGTAAGTTGAGCGTGCATGACTCTTGACCTCAGGATTGTAAGTTGAGCCCCATGTTGGGTGTAGAGATTACTTAAAATCTTTTAAAAAAAAAATCAAAAAGAAGTTTTTGGGAAATTGTTGGAGTCTTCCATAGAGTACAAAAAGGTATAGACTCTATGAAACAGAAGCAAACTATTGTATGATAAACTAGACTGAGATAAAAAGCAGTAGCTATTTTTTCACTGACTGACATTTGATAAATACAAGCTAAAGAAGAAATACTAGTAGAAATAGAAGCAACATATGTCTTCAGAACACTAAAGAGAAAAAAAAAAAGTCCATGTAAAAGGAATTAAAAAAACACAATATATAGAACAAAGTAATTTGAGTGAGATCAATTAATTTTGTTATAAATCGTAAATATAAATAGATTAACTCCTTTGAGAAAGACAAAGATTTTCTTTCAGATGGAACAACAATAATCTAAACCAAAACCCAACTGTATTTAATTTATGTGACATACTTACATTGACCACAAATGTCCAGAGTGGCTGTAAATGATACCATTAAGAAAGTGAAAAGACAATCCACAGAATGGGAGAAGATATTTGCAAATTATGTATGTGACAAATAACTTGAATGCAGAATATATAAAGAACTTTCAGAATTCAACAATAAAAAGACAGCCCAATTTTAAAATGGCAAACAATCTGTCACTATTTGCAGATGACAGTATACTATATTTAGAATACCCTATAGACTCCACCAAAAATCTGTTCGAATGCATAAATGAATTGTTGCAGGATACAAAATTCATATGCAGAAATTTGATGCACTTCATACACTAATAACAAAGTAGCAGAAACAGAAATGAAGAAAATAATTCTATTTACAATTGCGCCGAAAAAGAATAAAATACTTAGGAATAAACTTAACCAAGGAGGTGGAAGACCAGTACTCTGAAAAATATACAACAATGATGAAGGAAATTGATGACAACACAAACAAAAAGAAAGATATTTTTTGCTCGTGGATTGGAAGAATTAATATTGTTAAAATGTCCATACTACCCAAAGTAATCTACAGATTCAGTGCAATCCCAATCAAAATACCAATAGCATTTTTCATAGAAGCAGAACAAATAATCCTGAAATTTGTATGGATCCACAAAAGATCTCGAATAGCCAACGCAGTCTTGAGAAAGAAGAACACAGCTGGAGGTATCACAATCCCAGATTTCACAATATATTACAAAGCTTTAATAATCAAAACAGTATGGTACTGGCACAAAAAACAGACACATAGATCAATGGAATGGAATAGAAAGCCCAGAAATGAATCCACTGTTATGTGGTCAATTAATCTATGACCATGGAGGCAAGAATATACAATGAAGGAAAGAAAGTCTCTTCAAAAAATGGTGCTGGGAACACTAGACAGCTACATGCAGAAGAATGAAACTAAACCATTTCTTACGTCATTCACAAAAATAAACTCAAAATGGATTAAAAACCTAATGTGAGACCTAAAACTATAAAACTCTTAGAAGAAAACATGGGCAGTAATTTCTTGTACGTTGGCCTCATCAAGATATTTATGGATGTGTCTCCTCAGGCAAGGCAAATGAGCAAAAATAAATTATTAGGACTACACCAAAATAAGCTTTTTGTACAACAAAGGAAGCCATCAACATAATGAAAAGGCCATCTGCTGAATGTGAGAGGATACTTGTTGTTTTTGTTTTTTTTTAAGACGTTGCTCTAAACGTTTATTTTATTTTTGAGAGAGAGAGACAGCATGAGCAGAGGAGGGGCAGAGAGAGGGAAACACAGAATCCTAAGCAGGCTCCAGGCTCTGAGCTGCCAGCACAGAGCCCAGTGCAAGGTTCAAACTCACAAATGACAAGATCATGACCTGAGCCAAAGTCAGATGTTCAACTGACTGAGCCACCCAGGTGCCCCGATGTGAGAGGATACTTGTAAATGATATACCTGTTAAGGAGTTAATATCCAAAACACATTAAGAAGTTACATAGCTCAACACCAAAAAACCAAACAATCCAATTAAAAAAGGGGCAGAGGACCTGAGTAGACATTTTTCCAAAGAATACCTACAGGTAGCCAACAGATATATTAGAAGATGCTCAACCTCATTCATCATCAGGGAAATGCAAATCAAAACCACAGTGAGATGTCACATCACACCTGTCAGAATGGCCAATACCAAAACAACAAGAAGTAACAAGTGTTGGTGGGGATGTAGAGGAAACACCACTTGTGCACTGTTGGTAGAAATATACTTTGATGCAGCCACTGTGGAAAGCAGTATGGAGGTTTCTTAAAAAATTAAAAAATAGAGGGGCACCTGGGTGGCTCAGTCAGTTGAGTGTCCAGCTTTGACTCAGTTCATGATCTCGTGGTTCATGGGTTCGAGCTCTGCCCTGGCAGTGTGGAGCAGGCTTGGGATTCTCTCCCTCTCTCTCTCTGCCTGTCCCCCACTTATTCTCTCTCTCTCTCTCTCTCTCTCTCTCTCTCTGTCTCTCAAAAATAAATAAAACAATTTTTTTTTTTTTTTGAGAAGAAATAACCAGGGGCACCTGGGTGGCTCACTCTGTTAACTGTTGGACTCTTGGTCTCAGCTCAGGTCATGAACTTGCTGTTTGTGGGTTTGAGCCCCACCATTGGGCTCTGTGCCGGCAGTATGGAGCCTGCTGGGATTCTTTCTCTCTCTATCTCTCTCTCTCTGCCCCCAAACCGCTCGCTCTCTCTGTCTGTCAAAATAAATAAACTTAAAAAAAGAGAAAAAGAAATACCATACAATCCAGTAATTCTACTACTGGGTATTTACAGAAGAACATAAAAACACTAATTCAAAAAGATCTATGCACCCCTATGTTTACTGCAGCATTATTTACAGTTGCCAAGATGTGGGAGCAACCTAAGTGTCCATCCATTGATGAATGGATAAAGAAGAGGTAGTATATTTCTACAATGGAATATTACTCAGCCATAAAAAAGAATGAAATCTTGCCATTTGTGACAACAAATATGCACTCTAGAGGGTATTACGCTAAGTGAAATGAGTCAGACAGAGAAAGACAAGTATCATATGATTTCGGTTATATGTGGAATCTAAAAAACAAACCAAACCAATCAGAAACAGACTCATAAATAGAGAACAAATTGGTGATTGCCAGAGGGGAGTGGTGGGGATGGGCAGGCAGGTAAAGGGGGGCAGATGGGTAGAGGGGAGCAGGAGGTACAAGTTTCCAATTATGGAATGAATAAGTCCTGGGGATGAAAGGTACAGTATAGGGTATATACTCAGTGGTATTATAATAGCATTGTATGGTGACAATAGCTACACTTATGAGCATAGCATAATGCATAGAGTTGTCAAATCACTATGTTGTAATAGCTGAAACTCATGTAAATTGTTTTCAACTACACTAAAAGTTTTTTAAAAATGGCAACAAATCCGAATACCTATTTCTCCAAATATATATAGAGATAGAGAAGTGGCCAGCAAGTATATGAGCACTAATGATGAATAGTCATTAGGGAAATGAAAACCAAAACCAGAATTAGACAGGATTATTACAATCAAAAAGATGGACACCAGTAAGTGTTGTTGAGAATATGCAGAAATTGGAACCCTCCATACATTGCTACTGGGAACATAAAATGATACAGATGCTTCAGAAAGCAGTTTGGCAGTTTCTTAAAATATTAAAAGTAGAGTTACCACATGACCTGGCAATTCTGCTCCTAGGTTTACCCGAGAGAACTGAAAACAAATCTTATACACACAGTGTCCACAGCAGCAAGACTTATACATAAAACTTACACATGATATTTTTAACAGCATTATTCATAATAGCCACAAAGTGGGAACGACCCAAATGTTCATCAGCTAATGAACGGATAAATAAAATGTGTTATTATCCATATATGGACTATTATTCAGCAGTAAGAGGGAATGAAATACTGATAAAAACTACAGCATGGATGAACCTTGAAAACATTGCACCAAGTAAAAGAGCCCAGTCACAAAAGACCACATGTTGTATGATTCCATGTATATGCAGTGTCCAGAACAGGCAAATCTGTAGAGACGGGAAGTAGATTAGTCGTTGCCAGGTTGAAGAGGTGGGAGGGAGGAATGGAAAGTGACAGCCAATGAGTACGGAGTTTATTTTAAAGGGAATCAAAGTGTTCTAAAATTAGATTATGATGATGCTTGCACAACCCTACATATATACTTAAAAAGGTTGAATTGTACACTTTATTTTTTTTTTAATTTTTTTAATGTTTATTTATTTTTGAGACAGAGAGAGACAGAGCATGAATGGGAGAGGGTCAGAGAGAGAGGGAGACACAGAATCTGAAGCAGGCTCCAGGCTCTGAGCTGTCAGCACAGAGCCCGACGTGGGGCTCGAACTCACAGACCGTGAGATCATGACCTGAGCCTAAGTCGGACGCTTAACCGACTGAGCCATGAATTGTACACTTTAAATGGTGAATTGTATGGTCTGATAGGCTGAATAGTGACCCCCAAAGATATCCAGGTCTGAATCCCTGGAACTTTTGTGTGTTACCTTGTGTGGCAAAAAGAACTTTGTGATGTGATTAGGTTAACAATTTTGAGATGGGGGAGATTGCCCTAGATTATCCAGGTAGGCCCTAAGCCTAACCACACTGTCTTTATAAGAGGGAGACAAAGGGAGATTGATAAGGAAATAGAAGATGTGTTGGTAGGAGTAAAAGGTTGGATGCAAGAGAAGGGGTCAGGGGCCAAAGAATACAGGCTAGGAGCAGCTAGACAAGACAAGGAAATGGACTCCCCCTAGATCCTCCAAAAGGACCAGGCTTGCCAATAACCTTGACTTTAGCCCGGTGAAAAACTAAGAAAATGAATTTCTGTTGTTTTAAGCCACTAAGTTAGCGATACCTGTGTCAGTCATACGAAACTAGTAGGTAAGGTGTATGAATTATAGTCTCAATAAAGCTGTTAAAAATGTTAAAAGTACAATAATATGCAAAGGCATGTCAGATAAATGCCTACAAAAATAAATCATGGATTACAGCATTAATATCAGACAGAGCCAAATTCTTGAGACAATATTAACTGAGAACCAGAGGTAATTTGGTATTGATAAACAGTATAAATTTACACTGAACTTTTTATGCCTCAACTACCATTAAAGCAAAGTGTGCAGATCAAAAAATTACAAATATAAGAAAAATTTTTAAAAATGACAGTGGCAGGAGGCCTTAATAATCTTGGTCAGATTAAGGAAGAAAACTGTAAATAAGAATATAAAAATCTGAGTAAAAGAATAAACAAGGTTAGTATAGAAGATATGTATGCTAGGGGAGCCTGGGTGGCTCAGTCGGTTGAGTGTCCAACTTCGGCTCAGGTCATGATCTCACAGCTCGTGAGTTTGAGCCCCGCGTTGGGCTCTGTGCTGACAGCTCAGAGCCTGGAGCCTGCTTTGTATTCTGTGTCTCCCTCTCTCTCTGCCCCTCCCCTGCTCATGCTCTGTCTGTCTCTCTCTCTCTCTCTCTCTCTCTCTCTCTCTCTCTCTCTCTTTCTCTCTCTCAAAAATAAACACTCAAAAAACATTTAAAAAAAGAAGATATGTATGCTAGTATTATTACTACACAAGGAGATAATATGCCATATTTGAAAAATAACATGAATGAATTATAAGAATTGACCATATATTAGGCCCCAACAAAAATCTTAATAAATTACAAAATGCAGAAACTATACAAGCCATATGTTTTTTTATTCAAGGAACTACTTTAATTTTGTTTTTCATCCAGAACTACAAATCTCTCTTTTTTTAAAACTGAAGTATAATTAACATACAGTGTTATATTAGTTTTGGGTACACAATTCAGTGGTTCAGTGATTCTGTAAATTACTCAGTGCTCAAGCTAAGTTTACTCTTGAATACCTTTTATCTATTTTATTCATCCCTCACCCCTGGCAGCCAACAGTTCGTTCTCTGTATTTAAGAGTCTGTTTTTTTGTTTGTTGGTTTTTTTCGTTTGTTTTGTTTCTTAAATTCCACATGTGAATAAAATCATATGGTATTTGTCTTTCTCTCTGACTTACTTCACTTAGCATTTTACCTTTTACATACATCCATGTTGCAAATGGTAAGATTTCGTTCTTTTTTTTATGGCTGAGAAATATTGCATTATGTATATATACCACCTCTTTTTTATCCATCTATCTATGGATGGACACTTGGGTTGCTTCTGTATCTTGGCTATTGTAAATAATGCTGCAATAAACATTATAGGGTACGTATATCTTTTCAAATTAGTGTTTTCATTTTCTTTGGGTAAATACCCAGTAGTGGAATTATATAGGTCATATTTTTGACCAAATTACAGGAAATTTTGAACTTAAAACGAAAAGATGGACAGGAAAAATTTTTTAGCTACATGGAAATTTTAAAATGCTGATACATACATACATGCATTCTTCTTAAACTTTTAAAAAATGGTTAGGGAGATGTGGCACCTGGGTGGCTCATTGGGTTAAGCGTCCACCTCTTGATTTCAGCTCAGGTCATGATCCCACATTTTGTGGAATTGGGCCCCGAGTTGTCTGTGCTAACAGTGTGGAGCCTGCTTGGGAGTCTCTCTCTCAAAAATAGATAAACTTTAAAAAATGTAAAGCAAAACTTAAAAAAAATATGATTCGAACTGGTACTCAAAGGAATATTCACTGCCTTAATTTTTTTATATACGGAAGAAAGATGGAAAAGAAACTATTGAATTCGAGAAGCTGGAAAGGGAATATTAACATGAGTCTAAGAAAAAAATAGAATAAACATGTGGAAGAAATGAACGAGTCTGTGAGCAGAAAAAGTAGAATTGTTACATTCCAGAAATGATACTATGAAAAATCCAATGGAATAGAAAAATTTCTAGCATGCTAGTTGAGGAAAAGGGAGAAGAAAGCAAATATATAGACTTAGAAATTAGATAAGAGTTTTAACTGCAGATACGAATAGATTGAAAATTGTAAGGAAATTCTGTGCATTAATTCTGTTCTTCTAAATTAAAAATCTCAACTAAGTGGGTAAGTTAGTAAAAAGTAAAATCACTAAAATATACCTAAACCTCAGTAGAACAATAAACATGTACAAAATTGAAAAAGTAATTAAACTCTGTCCCTCAAAGGAAACACTATGCTCCGATTATTTTGGGTGACCTCTGTTGACTTGCAAGGTGCAGGATATTCCTTAATCTTACTATACACTGGTATAGAAAGTGGTATTAAATAATTAGAGCCATTGTTTACCATAATCAGTATGCAATGTATTACACATAATCTCTTGTTAATAAAAGTTAAGGAAATGATTTAGATTTTATAATAATGTCTAACATTTATTGAGTGCTTACTGTGGCATATATACTGTAGGTGTAACTATACTGTAGGTATGTTATAAGCACTTTGTATGTATAATCTCATTTAATAATTTTAAAACTGATATTTGCATTTTGTCCTGCCTGAAGCCATCCTTAATCTTCCTTTTTGCTTTTCTAGCTGGAAGCTGCTGAGAACTCTAGGAAAATTAAAATTTAGTAGGGCTGTTCAGTTTTGGAATATGGATTTCAGATTCAAGACTGTCTGTTATTTTAAGAGCTTGTTAAAAGGGGATTGGAGGGGCGCCTGGATAGCTCAGTCGGTTGAGCGTCCAACTTCGGCTCAGGTCACGATCTCACGGTCTGTGAGTTCGAGCCCGGCGTCGGGCTCTGTACTGACAGCTCGGAGCTTGGAGCCTGCTTCGGATTCTGTGTCTCCATCTCTCTCTGACCCTCCCCCATTCATGCTCTGTCTCTCTCTGTCTCAAGGAAATAAATAAATGTTAAAAAAAAGGGGGGGGATTGGAAACTTTACAAGGCCTTTAATAGTTGATGTTAAAATGTTTTGTAAATATTTTTCAGCGTTCTGCCCATATTACCTCCTTGCCTACAATTGGGGTGTATAGCAAAGCACTGTAAATAAAATTAAATGGCTCACAACAAACTGGAAAAAATGTTTTCAAATTAATAGCAATTATAATTTATTGAGTATTTTTAACATGCCTGTTTTCTGCTGAGTACTTTATATTAATGATTTTTACTTAATCATCACAATAACCCTAATATATATATATATATATATATATATAATATATATATCTGTTGTTATTTGTGCTTTACAGATGTAGCAATTTGAGGGTTTGAGAGCTTAAGTAATTTGTTCAAGATCACACAGTAAGTAGTGAACTAATGATTAATATTCTTAATATATAAAGAGCTCTTAAAAGTCAATAAAAATATAACAGATGAATAACAAAGACCCAAAGATAGGTTTGAATATGGATTAGCTATTAGGTGATATTAAGGAATTCTGTTATTTCTGTAGGATGTGATCATTGTATTATAGTTATGTATGAAAATGCCCTTATATTTCCAGGATGCATGCTAAAGTATTTAGAAGTGTTTAAAACATACTTTAAGTGGTTAGCCCTAGAAACATTGCATGTGTATGTATATGTACAGATGGAAGATAAAGTAATTATGCCAAAATATTGACAATTATTGAATCTGGGTGGTGAGGGTAGAAGCACTTATTTACTGTTCTTTACATCTTCCTGGATATTTAAATTTTTCATTTAAAATTCTATTTTCAAACACCCAAAGACAAAAGAGAAAAAGACATAAACAGAAGGAGGAAATACAAATGTCTAACAAACCCAAAATTTTCAAAGAAATGGGAATTAAAACAGAAAGCCATTTTACATGGCCTGGGAATGGCAAACGTGAAAAAGATGTACATCTTGCAATGTTGGTATCTCAGTTTAAACTGTGTAATTTTCTACAGGGCAGATTGGCAACTGGTATAAAAAGTGCCCAAATGTACACTTTTTAACCCAGCTTCCTTTTGAAATTTTATCTTAAGGAAATAATTGGTTAAGTGGGCAAAGATGTATGTACATTAGTCACTGTAATCTTTATAATATTTTTTTAAAATTTGAGAATAACCTAAATGTTTAAAGATAAGGGATTAAATTGATGGCCCATCCAGAGATAGGACTGCTATCGTGCCATTAAATATGATGACATAGATCTTTCTCTTAACATTTTCAAATGGTGATGTTGTATTAAATGAACAAAGCAGGTTATGGAACCATACAGAGTCTGGTCCTACTTTAAAATTAAATCTGCATTTTATACATGTTTATGGAACCTCTACATTTGTATAGTATAGCAAATATATGGTTAGTAAAGTTACTAACATTTGTATCATTTTTTATAAAAACTATTAAAAAAACTTTGAAGTATATACATAGTCTCAGTAATTCTGGCAATAACCTGGAGGTGTAGGGATATTATTATTTTCATTTTGCAAGAGAATACTAGACCAGAGAGGCTAAGTGATTTGCCTAAGGTTCCCCAACTTCTGTATAATAGAGCCACTGTTGGGATTTGGGTTCAAGGTGATGGAGTATTACATCTTCCATAGGTTTGTCTAGGGCATTAAATATGGGGTTTCAAATTTAATCTCATTTCCTTAGTCCTTGCCTCTTCTTCTAAAAGGGAACAGAGCTACCTTTCAGTTCTCCACAGTCCTGTGAAAGAAAGGTCAGGATGGTTGTTATAAAGCAAATACCCACTGTAGCTACTACCTGCTTCTTTCTGGGGAGGAAAGGAGACAGTTTAAAGCGCATTTTTCTGGTGGTGGTAATGAACACCAGAAGTCACTCCTCCTTTCCCTCTTCTTGGTCACACCCGCAGAAACAAGAAGGGAGGCCATCAGGGCACCTTGAGGGTGAGTGAGTGATGGGGTGAAAGATAGTAGGACATGGAAGTGAAATTTTGGAGGCACCTGGCTGGCTTAGTAGGTAGAGCATGTGACACTGCATCTCAGGGTTGTGGGTTCAAGTCCCACGCTGCATGTAGAGATTACTTAAAAATAAAATCTTAAAGGGGCGACTGGGTGGCTCAGTCGGTTAAGCGTCCGACTTCAGCTCAGGTCATGATCTCACGGTCTGTGAGTTCGAGCCCCGCGTCAGGCTCTGTGCTGACAGCTCAGAGCCTGGAGCCTCCTTTGGATTCTGTGTCTCCCTCTGTCTCTGCCCCTCCCCTGCTCATGCTCTGTCTCTCTTTGTCTCCAAAATAAATAAAAACATTTTTAAAAATTAAAAAAAAAATAAAATCTTAAAAAAAAAAGTGAAATTCCATCTATATGCCCATATGTTTGTATGCAGTTTTTAAAAAAGAAAGAAAAGTTATTTCTATATACATTAAAGATACAAATAACAGAAAACAGACATTATCAAAAATACTTCCCAAAAGATTGTCACTGAAATAGAACAGGAAAGAGAAAAATCTCCTCCTAGATATCTTAATAGCACTTCAACTTGAGCAAAACTATAAACTTAAATCTTCTCCTCCACCAAAAAAAAATTCTTATGTCTATTTCAGTGTCTGTCCCTCATCCAGTTATGCAAGGCAGAAACATAGAGCCATTTCTGGCACCTCCCTCTCTTCTCTCTTCCCCATACCCATTATTTTGTTCTCCATTTCCTAAATAGCTCTCAAATTTGCCCAATTTTCTCTCTTTCCATTGCGATAAGCCTGGCTACCAACTCTGGTGTCCATCCAGTTCCCTTTCCGCAGGAGGCCTTTGCGTGACTCTCCTCCACCTCTAGCCATATCTTCCCCCCTCCCCAGCTTCTCTCCACTCCAGCCACAAGAGTGTCCGCTCACTCCTTTGCACAAAGTGTGTCATCCCTCCACAGAGCATTTGTGTATGCTCTTAACTCCAATTTGCTCTCTTTCTGACCTCCTTCCTCACCTTATAACTCTGACTTGTACTTAAGAATTCAGTTCAGTCGACACTTCTTCTGCGAAGCCTTCTCTCACCTCCTGCATAAGTCACAGCCCCTCATTCTAGCCAAGGCTCTCACCGCACCTCCGCCTACGTCCTACAGATGCACTCATATTTGTGTGATTATTTGATCACTGTCTGTCCCCAGCTAGATTGTGAACCCCAAGACAGGAGGGGCTGGATCTACTTTGTTCTCCATTGTACTCCCAGTGCCGCACATTCCCCCTGCCACGAGTAGTTGCTCGGTAATGTCTGTTGCATGAAAAAAAGCGTCTTAAACATTCGGCAGCACTCAGCAATGCAGATTTGGTTTCTAGGCTCTAATCCTACGTTGGATCTCAATTGAGACCTTGGGAAGTAAAGACCTACAAAGTTAGCTTGTGTCCTTCTTTATAGTACTTTTCCTGGCTTGTAATTGTACATTTATTTTTGTGATTATTTTTTGTTTGTCCTCTCCACTAGACAGGAATATACACAATAATGGGACACTGTGACTGATTTTGCTTTCCATTTTGTCCACAGCCCTTCCTTAGCACAGTGCCTCACATACAGGAGATGAATAATAAATATTTGTTTGATGGCTGGCTGGATGGGGGAGCTGCCGGGTTCAGAAGTCACATATGCCATGTCTATACTTGTAATGTGGGATAGTGAAATAAAACCAGCTAAACTCTCAGAAAGAGCCTTCGACTATGATGTAGAACGAGATTTCCCTATCCAGAAGCTCAAGGCTTCTCTACGTCGCTTGGGATCTAGACTTTCAGATCTAATGTTCTCTGCAGTTTAAAACCTTTGTCTTCTTAAGCCTCAGCTTTTTAAAACAAAAAACAAGTTAAAAGACCTCCAGAGCAGCTCCATTGAGTGTTTTGACCCTTTTTGATATCCTTCTCAAGTGAAGGTGTGGCTCCCATAGTAAAACATAGCCTTATTAACATTTAGACAAGCTCATCCAGTTTTGCCAATGGGTTGGTATTAAGCTAGAGTGGGCATATATAACTATAACTCCACATTTGTGAAGTCTGTTTTTAAGCTTTGATTTTTTTGTATAGTTCCGCACATGGATTTTTCCTATATGTTGCTCAGTGTCCTCATGTAAGATAATACCTACCTCACTGGGGAGCAGTAGAAATTAATTAAAGTTGATTATCATCCCCATATATGTTTAGAGAGAGCTGGCATGAGAAGCATTGGCAAATGGTAGATTTTTTAAGTTGCTGTGCCCTGAGGGCATTCTCTTGGCTTACTGCCATATCCCATACTTTTATAGGTGTAGTAGGAATAGGCCTAGAAATATTTTGTTGAGGAACAGAGAGAGAATTTCTATCCATTTTTAGAAGAACTTCAAGAGTCTCTGGAGATGTAGCTCTTTTCTCAGAGTTAATAATCCATAGCAGTGGGGTGCCTGAGTGGCTCAGTCAGTTGAGCATCTATCTGACTTCGGCTCAGGTCATGATCTCATGGCTTGTGGGTTCGAGCCCTGCGTCAGGCTCTGTGCTGACAGCTCAGAGCCTGGAGCCTGCTTCAGATTCTGTGTCTCCCAATCTCTCTCTGCCCATCCCCCCCCCACCCCCCGCCCACACTGTCTCTCTTTCCTTCAAAAATAAATAAACATTAAAAAAATTTTTAAAAAAATAATCCATAGCAGTTAGATGGGGACACACTGGCTATGACTAACCAGTTCTACAGGTACAGAAATTAGTCATAGTCACAGAGGCAAGAGGTAGCTCTGCGGTTGTCACCAGCTTCTTTGAAATCATTCTTCTGTCTTTAATTCCTCTTTCCCAGTAGATGGGTGAGCCCTGGAGTTGGTCATGATTTCTTGTTCTAAGTCATTCACTTTTTTGTATAGGTTTTTAAAAATAGCTTTGAGTTAGGAAATGTGGAAGCATATTTAAAAAATAGTAAAGTAAAAATACCTTATAGTTTCACTCATATGTGGAATTTAAGAAGCAAAACAAATGAACAAAGAAAAAAAAGAGAGAAACCAAAAAGCAGACTCTTAACTTTAGAGAACAAACGGATGATTACCAGAGGGGGGTGGAGTGGATGGGCGAAGCAGGTAAGGGCATTAAGAGTACACTTACCATGATGAGCACTGAGTAATGTGTAGAATTGGTGAATCACTATATTGTACGCCTGAAACTAGTATAACACTATATGTTTACTGGAATTAAAATGTTTAAAAATAGTAAAGTAAAAAAAAAGTAAAGTAAAAAGTCTTCATTTATCTACGTACTTAACAAATAACTAACAATGTTAGGTACAAAGTAGGAGGAGATAAGAATTCCATCCAAGTCCTTTGAGGTTTCAAGGTCCAAAACTAGGGATCCGGGGGCGAGGGGAAAATTAGGAATCTGGACTGAGGTGGGGGAGGAAAGAGGCTAACATTGGGGCTGGAGAGAGAACAGGGTGAAGCCAACATAACTTCATGGGCCAGAGTCTGGCCTGGCTCCACGCCAGGTGTGCTTCAGGATCACGGGTCTGAGGGCAGCTCTGCACTGGGGCATCTTTTTGTTTACCTGAGATGGCAATATATTTTTCATTTTAGAGGAGCTCATAGATAAACAAAAAAATTTTTTAATCTTCCATGGGACCTTCCTGAAGACTTGTCTTTTCTCCAGAAAAGCTTCAGGTATACAGAACTATGGTATTTTTGTCGGGGACTGTTTTTTCAACCAGACTAAAGGCCTGTTGATATTATGTTTGTAGCAGCCAGTTCCTAAATCCTCAACAAGCACATTCTGTGCCCAGAACTCTAATGGCTCTTGTAAACACCCTAAACGCTTTCCATCTCTGGCAGTTATGAGAATGTTTGTTAATATATCTTCTGCACATGTCTGAGTATGTCAACTGTTTCATAGTATATGTTAAATAAAAGACCCAGTCCCTGTGCTCAGTGATGTCACACACTAGTTGTATACAGTATATATAACAATCTAAGTGACCATTTGAGTTTGTAGGAATTTAAAAAGGAGTAAGAGAATTATGGGTAGAACACTTGGGGATTTTTCTTAAAAGAAGTGGAAATGGGGTTGGGCCTTGAAAGATGGATAATGTTTGGATAGGAAGCAGAATTAAAGACCCAGAGGTAGAAAAGAACTTGCTAGATGCAAAAGTTAGTGAGGAAACTGGCCAACTAAGAGGGTGCCGTCCCCATAGTCTACAGAACTGGGCAGGCACAACTGTTATCTGGTGGCCCCAGTGGAAAAGTAGGGAATGATTAGAAAGGTTGAAATGCTGGACTGAGAGTTTGGCCTTCATCCTGTGAGAAGTGGGGAGCTGTAGAGATGGTTTTGAGAAAAAAAGAAATGATAGCTAAGTGGCTGAACATACAGGCTTTGGAGCTAGATAAAAATTAGTTTGGTTTATACGTATATTACTGTTATACTAGCTATATGATTTGGGGAAGTTACTTAAGTTCATTAAGCCTTGTTTTTCTTAGCTGTACAATGGGTATACTACAATTTTCCTTATAGAATTGTGTGAAGATTAATTGAGATAATATATGCAGTGCTTGGCACCTGGTAAGTGATCAGTAAATCATATTCAGTGTTTCAGAAACTTACTTATTTTCATATAGTCCCAAAGGGGCTGAGATTTTTTTTTAATACTTTTTTTTTTTTTTAAAGGAATCTCTATACCCAACATAAGTTTGAACTCACAACCCTGAGATCAAGAGTCACATGCTCTACTAACTGAGCCAGCCAGGCACCCTGGGCTCAGATATTTTAAATGTCATTGGTCAATAGGATGAATTGGGGGAAGAGAGATTGGTAGACAGACCAGCTGATTTTGTTTTTAAGTGGTTTTTAACTTTGTAAAACCAGTTAGTTGACAGTGACATTGGTATGAAGTAATAAAGGCTTAAGCTATGGTTTTTGAAATAGAGGATAGAAGTTGGAAAAACAAACCTCTATTTCATCATATCTATGACATCAGCAGTTATAAGATGCACCATTATTTATTTACCATGAAGAAAGAAAAAACATTGACAAACTCTGGCACAGTGCTTATCACTTAGAATTTTTATTTTATGTTTATTGAAAGAACTTTTTCAAGCTTATTTAGACATAGATTTTAATCACATTGCATTTTTATGTAATACATAAAAAGGAAAATGAAAGTGAAATAAATTGATACTCCTAAAACGTCCTCACTTTCACAGCTCAGTGCTTCTGAATGACTTCTTGTTTCAAAGACATCATTGGCTGTGACATTTCATGTGATATTGTCCTCGGTGCCATCAAGAGCATATGGGTGGTGCTGCATGTCTTTAGAAAGTGCTCTGAAAAAAAAAAGAAAAGAAAAAGAAAGTGCTCTGCTGTTGTCTCCAAGCTGCAACAAGTTTGATGCTGGGGCTTCTTGATCTTACCAGAAATATCACTGGGGAGATTATCCAACTATAACCAAGACTCACATTCTTTCTCAAATGTTGCTCAATGGTTTGTTGATTGAAAAGGCAAGGGATTGCATTGCTCCCAGGGATAACAGCCATGTTCATATGTGCAGGAAGTGACAACTGTGCCCCAGGTTGCCTCATCCACAGCAGTTTTAAGATGTATCCCAATTTCAGGGATACCTGGGCGGCTCAGTTGATTAAGCGTCCGACTTGGGCTCAGTTCATGATCTCGTGGTTCATGGGTTCAAGCCCCATGTCAGGCTCTGTGTTGACAGCTCAGAGCCTAGAGCCTGCTTCGGATTCTGTCTTCCCCTTTCTGCCCCTTGCCTGCTCACACTCTGTCTATCTCAACAATTTTAAAAAAGAGGTATCCCAATTTCAGAGGACATTTAAATATGAGAAAAAATACACATTTCAGAGGTGATAGAATTAAAGCACTAGCTTGATAATTCTGGGAAACTTTACTGAGCAACCTTAAAAATACTGTGGTCACAGCTGAAGTTTTGTTGTAAATTACTTGGAGGAATGCTCTACCAACAATTTTTTTTTTTTTTTGATACTCAAGATATTTTTAAGGAGTTATATGGCACTGATAAGTTTAGCAAAATGCCTGGTTATAAATTCCTAGAATTTTACTGACCCATAAAAATGACCAAAATTGTTTGAAACTAGCTAATAATGTAATAGTAATAATCTAATGATTTCCTGTCTTTGAATGCCAGGTATTTCCAGCACAGTGAAATTTATTTTTATAAATAAATATATTTATATATATCCTTACTATGGACCTGCATACTAATATAATGATTTAACCTAATACATTAAAGTTCAAAGACCAGAACTTAGGCTAATAAGATTGAGTTTTTCTGTGGGCTGGTAGTGTAAACGCTCTACATCAGATACAGAAACCTAGAAAGCAGAACATATAAATCCTTAAGTGGGCATGGCAACACCAGCTGCTTTTGTTATAATAAATACGTGTTGGCAATGATTTTTCAAGCTTTCTTTTTTTGTTAGAAACCAGGATAAAACTGAATCTCTAGGATGATAACGATTCTACGCCTTTATACAATTTTTCTGTCATCCCCTTCATTGTTGACCTATTTGGAAGGTTCTGTAACTGCCAAAGTTGTACTTCATAGCCAATGATGATTTTTAGTTTTCCACAGGCTTGAGGTGGAGTATGAGAATCTTTCTTTTTTTTTAGCCCTCGTAATGAGATACTTACAAGGAAACTTGTCCTGATTGAGAGTCCAGTCTGGAATAGAAAACCCAGGACTCAAACATTATCCTAACTTCTGGGATACCTCATTTTCTCTTCCCTTATTTCCTAAGATAATGGCGTGAGCCCTGAAAACAAGTTAATTTCCTGCCTCACCTTGTCACATTTCCAAAATTCCCTGGCTTTCGTGTTATCCACGAAGGTGTCCTTATCCCCCCCCCCCCCCCCCCCCGCCCAGTGTCCTTGTAAGTGAATGCGCCCGTTATTGGTGGTTGTGGGGTCCTGTGTCTGCCTACTATTTGTGCCCATCATGGAAGAATGTGTGTATGTACAAATGTGCTGCTGTTAAGTTCTCTGTCTTTGGAGAGACCTTTCACTGGTAGCAGAAGGAAAGGAGTCAGAACAATGACATCTGGTTCAGACCCACATGTCTGAGCTACAGAGACATTGTGGATTTGAAGTTGACCTCTGTCACCAGGGACTACCAGAAACGAGGAAGGCATGACCTGCAGGGCTCTCTTTTGGCCCTGAGCCTTATAGTGACAGTGGCACCTTTGACATACAACTACAGTATATGCTTCTTGTTTTTATCTCAGACGCTTTCAGCCCAGCCTCTCAAGCACTGAATCACCTGTTGGGTAGTCTGGCCTTGCAGGAAGGTAGCAGCAGTTTCAGATAGGTTGCTTAGAGTTTTAGAGATGCAAGTCCTTGATGATCTTGGAAGTGATTTTGGTGATGAACTGCCACAGCTAGGTTTTATCAGAGGGCCTGGGCAACACAGAATAAAGAATTCCATTCCTATTAGATCTGCAACAGGTGATGGTGCCAGTGTTGATGGAGAAAACGTGATTTTAACTGAGAAGCAGTGTTTCTGTAAAACTTCCCACTGGCTCCTTTCTGCTGTTATTACCTGTAGTTTCATCATCTTTTCACTGAACTCTGTACGGTGTGATGTCTTTGGGGCCATCGGGTATTTTTATCTGCTAGTTGTAGAAGTGTTTGTGCTTAGGACTCTGCTGTGGTTGAGGGGGGCGGCCCTACCCACCTTCCAGTTGCTTGGCACCAACCCTCCCTGGCTGTCGGGCATCTTGTTTATTTCTGCCCTTAATTCCCTGCAGGTGCGTAAGTACAAGAGCATGATCCTGGAAGACCTGGAGTCTGCCCTGGCGGAACACGCCCCTGCACCACAGGAGGTTAACTCGGAGCTGCCCCCTCTCACCATCGACGGAATTCCAGTCTCTGTGGACAAAATGACCCAGGTAAGGGGCGGGCCGTGAGGAGGAGACAGAAAGGCGAGTGGCCCAGGTGTGGGCGGGCCTCAGATCTCATTTCTCAGTTTTGTGCTCGGTGACACCAGCAGAGAGAGACGCAGGCTGGAGTCTGACAGTGAGGCGGTGACAGCCTTGGGGAAGAGAATGTAGTGTTGGAAGAATGCTCCCACCCAGAGAACATGGACATGGTCTCCTCCTTGGTTGACAGCTCTTTTCTTTCACTTGGGCCATTAGATTAAAGAAACTTGGCTTGGAGTTGGTTTGGACAGGTGACTGTTAGGACTTTGATGAATCACCATCAAGCAGGCAGATAAACTGTTATTCTTTGGGGCTGAGCTGCTCCTCTTTCCATGTAAATCTGAATACCGCCATGCTGTCACCAAGGCTCCCCTCTCTGGGGAATAAGTATGGAAAACTCAGAAGGACACCCTCCTGAGTCATTGTTCTCTCCTCTTTCTTTGACAAGGGAAGTCAAAATGGACTTAGCCTGATAAATCAGCATACCTCAGGAATTTTGCTGAGATGGTCTGTTTTACATATCTTAGCTTTGAAAGTGATAGCTTGATCAAGATCAGATGCCCTTTTGTGACATTTTCCCACCGTATTTCTTTATTAATATTCTCCTCTCTTGCTAAATCCAGTTGTGAGTTTTCTTTCCTTATCTTATTCAGTGTCTTCCAGCAACATTTAACACAGTTGATTATTCCTTCCTTCTTAAAATGTTCTCTGTTTCTGACCCCATACTCTCCTGAATACCCTCCTACCTCACGGTGCTCCCGCTCAGCTCTTCTGCTGACTCTTCTTCCTGTTCTCGCCTGATCGATATTGGCATGTCCGTATCTTTAGTTTCTTTCCAAGTGGTCTCATCCTGTCCTGTGGGCTTTATGTCTATATGCTGTTTATAGCCCGGCTTATACCCCTGTTTGATCTCCAGTGCCCAGTGTGCCCCAGACAGGACCTTTCATCGCCCAACCCTCAGTTCCCCCTATCACTGCCCCCCCCCCCCCGACCCCATCAGTTAACAGCACCACCATCTGTCTGGTTGCTCAAGTGCTGGCATAGGAGCAACCCTTCGTTTCCCTGTTTTGCCCTCGCTTGCAACGTGAGTCATTAGCAAGTCATGTCAGTTCAGCTCTGAGATGTCCCCTAAATCTGCCTGTTCTTCTTAGTTGCCATTACCACCCTCACCCAAACCGAGTATCTCTCCCATGGAGACTATTTCAGCTCATCAGTTCTGTCGCTCTCCTGGTTGCTGTTCCTGCTCGGCTGCTGTCTGTACTTCACAGAGCCACCAGAGATTTTTTTAAAAACTTAAATCGGCTCTCATCACTCTCTTGTTTAAGCTCCTTAATGGCTTCCCACTATTCCTAGAATCAAATTCAGACTCTGCTGTGGCCTCTGAGGCCCTGTATAATCTGAGAATCCAGCCTCTTCCAACTTCATTCTTCATTTTCCCTCTCAGTCACTGTGCTCTGGCCACACTGGCCTTTTTTTCTCAAACGCTCCAGGCCAGTCCTTCACTTTTGCTGTTTCCTCTGCCTGAAACACTGTTTTCCCACATCATTGCCTGCTTAACCTTACCTTATTCAAAGTCTGGCTCAGACATCACCTCCTGAAACAAGCCTTTCTTGATTATGCCATCTAATGGAGCTTTCTCTTTGCTACCAAGTCACTCCCTAATGCATCCCATATTTTATGTCTTTATAACACTGATTACCCTGGAGCTATCTTATTCGTCAGCATTTATATTTGTCTGCAGTCCGTCTTTCCAGCTAGAATTTCAGAGCCGGGATTTACTTTCTATCCTTCACTGCTGTCCACTGCAGCTCGCAGCACCTAGATAACATCTAAATTCTAAATAATAGTATTTGTTCAGTAAATGACCTAAGGGTCAGAGTAAAACGAATCCCATGTGGTAGGTACCCGGATTGCAAGTCTTCCGAGCGGGGTGTTCACTGGCTGCAGACATCGATGCTGCTACTTGGGAGGTGGCACTTCTTTTCTTGCTGAGTCTGAACCTGCAACTTAGTCTAAAGCAGTACAACATTCTGTAAAGCTAAATTGTGATCTTTTGCTTTTTGGATTCATAGGTCTTTCTGCAGACATTTGGAGACTATCTAGATAATGGTTCAAAAAGGAAAGCATTATCTAAACTTTTTTCCTGTCACTTCATACCTGCTATTTTGTCCTTAGGACCATTCTGAGTAATGAAAGAAAACATAAGGTGAATTTTTTTTTTTACCTGATTGATATAAAGAGTCTACTCTGGGGGCACCTGGGTGGCTCAGTCAGTTAAGCATCTGACTCTTGATATTGGCTCAGGCCATGATCTCACAGACTGTGAGATTAAGCCCTGTGTCAGGCTCTTTGCTGACAGAGCAGAGCTTTGGGGGGATTTTCTCTCTCCCCCTCTCTCTGACCCTCCCCTGCTTGCTCTCTCTCTCAAAATAAATAAATAAACATTAAAAAGAAAAGAATCTACTCTGTGTCTCACATATAAAGTATATGTAAAACTGACTAAGCTTCTGCTTAAGAATACTATGTCAGGAGGCACCTGGGTATCTCAGTCAGTTAAGCGTCCAAATCTTGATTTCGGCCCAGGTCCTGGTGTCATGGTTTGTAAGATGGAGCCCCACGTCGGGCTCTGCCCTGACAGCATAGAGCCTGCTTGGGATTCTCTCCTTCTCTCTCTGCCCCACCCCCTGCCCACCCCGCTTGCATGCACGCATGTGTTCTCTCCCTCAAAATAAATAAACTTTAAAAAAAAAAGAATACTGTGTTAGGTATGTGAGGCACTATGTCCTCTCCTGTGATGGGCATTTTTTTCTTCTTTGTCACATTTGATGTGTTAGATTGAAATAATCTGAGGTTTTGGTTATATTAAATGATTAATATAAATCCACAATAATATCACTGATAATTACAAAACTTGGCTGATGGCCTCAGAAGTCAGAACGAACAGTTTAATTTTCATGCTGGAGGTAAAACATTTGAAACTGTGTTGTTTTCCATTTTTGTGAAATATACACTCAGGAGAGCTTTGTGTAATGATGGATCCAAGGGAAGCTGGTACTTTGTTGGGGGCGTGCATTTTCTTTATCATCCTACATTCCTTTTT
Source organism: Acinonyx jubatus (assembly GCF_027475565.1). Classification (NCBI taxonomy): domain Eukaryota; kingdom Metazoa; phylum Chordata; class Mammalia; order Carnivora; family Felidae; genus Acinonyx; species Acinonyx jubatus. Next base: position 23,164,191 of record NC_069383.1, on the reverse strand, counting down.
TTCCCTTCTTATCACAGATCATGACTAAAAAATAATACATAACAAAACAAAACAAACAGATGGTGACAAGTGAGCAGGGCAATGAAAACTCCAGCTCCTAATTAAATGGGAATTTCTGAATATTTGGTTCCCAGGTTTTCTCCTTGGAACCTTTTTTTTTATTATTATTTTTTTTTCTCAGATACTTGTTCTTAATGTGAGCCAGTTACCATTTTTGTAATTGATCCTAAGATTTTTCACTATTATTGGCAGAAAAACAGGGTGTTATTTGAAGCCAAACCTCCAAAGGAAAAGGAATGGGAATATGAGCATTTTAACACACTGTCAATAGAAATGTGCAGTGGTACGATCTTTCCAGAAAGCAGGTTGGTAGTGCATATCAAGACATAACACGTGCATGTCATGCCCTCTAAGTGAGCAAAGATGTATGTTTGTGGCATTGTTTATAATAGGAAAATCTGGGAACAATGTGGTTGAATAAATTATAGTAGTGATGTTTAGTGTTTACATGCAAGAAGAACAGCTCCCAAACGAGACTAGAAGTTTATTATCCAATGAAATATTAGACACTAAAAATGCTGGCTTGCTCTCTATTGTTGTGGGATAGAGGGTTCCAATTGTTTTAACTGCTTGTAAAATAACATTTCTTATGTACTCTAATTCGAGTGCTTTATTCAGTACTTTGTTTAGCACTTCATTTTGTGTTTCTTTGGGAAGGGCTAGTTTTTTTTTCAGGGAATGTATAATTGAGTTAATCAATTTCATTTGTTTAAACATGCACACAAAACTTGGCCTGTGTGTGTGTGTGTCTATGTGTATATATAACTTTAGAGAGAGATAAATCTGTTTACTGTAGAACCAGAATATTACCCGTGATCATCTGGAAAGTGAGAGTTATCTATCCCCTCCTACTTTATGGAGTCAGGGGAAGAAAAACTATTATAGGGAAGGTAGTTTGAAAACTAAAGCATCACACAAAGATATTATTACCAATTATTAATACTAACTATATACAAACTATATTAACTTTTGAGTAACCTGAACATACCATTTCTCACCCATTTTTCACCTACAGAAAGTTAGTGAATCTGGAATTTTTATTTGGCTCGGCAATGAAGTGGGACAATACAGGTGACAATATATTGAAAAATTGAGGCATAAAGAGAGGAAGCAGTTTATGAAGCAAGCTAGTAACAGAAATGGAATGAATGGTTGAGTCCATATTGCCAGTGCTTTCTCTGTCTCTCTTTATATAAAACTATATTGTAATCATCACTCAGGTTGAGTATTTCAGCTCATCTACACTGAACATTTACTGTTTTAAAAGGATTTCTTGGGGCGCCTGGGTGGCTTATCGGTAAAGCGTCAACTGACTCAGGTCATGATCTCGGTTTGTGAGTTCAATCCCTGCATTGGGCTCTGTGCTGACAGCTCAGAGCCTGGAGCCTGCTTCAGATACAGTGTCTTCCTCTCTCTCTGCCCCTCCCCCACTCACGGTCTGTCACTCTCTGTCTCTCAAAAATGAATAAACATTCAAAACAAAATTTAAAAAAAAATTAAAGAAGAGTGTTGCCTCAATGGCTCAGTCAGTTAAGCGTCCAACTTCAGCTCAGGTCATGATCTCAGGGTTCGTGAGTTTGAGCCCCGCATCGGGCTCTGTACTGACAATGCAGAGCCCGCTTGGGATTCTCTCTCACTGTCTCTCTGCCCCTGTCCTAGTGTGTGTGTGTGTCTCTCTCTCTCTCTCTCTCAAAATAAATAAATAAAATTTTTTAATAAAAAAATAAAGAAGAGTTAATACCTAAGAGTTAATACCTATTCTTTTCAAACTATTGCAAAAAAAGAGAAGGAAGTGAAATTTTCAAATTAATTCTATGAGACCAGTGTTGCTCTGATACCAAAACCAGAAAAAGACACTCCAAAAAAGAAAACTACAGGCCAGTAGCTCTGATGGACATAGGTGCAAAAGTCCTGAACAACATAACTAGCAATTTGAATTCAACAATACAAAAAAAAAAAAAAAAAAATCATTCCCATGATCAAATGTTATTTATTCTGGGGATGCAAGAGTGGTTCAATATTGACATTCAATCAGTGTGATACATCACATTAACAAAAGAAAGGTTAAAAACCATATGGTCATCTCATGAGATGCAGAAAATGTAGTTGACAAAATACAACATCCACTCATGATAAAAAACTGTCAACAAAGTGGTTTTAGAGGGAACATACCTCAACATGATAAAGCCCATATATAAACAACCCACAGCTAACATTATACTGAGTGGGACAAAACTGAGAGCTTTTTCTCTAAGATCAGGAAGAAGACACGGATGTCCACTCTCGCCACTTTTATTCAGCATAATTCTGGAAGTCTTAACCACAACACTCAGATAAGAAAAAGAAATAAAAGGCATCCAAATTGGTAAGGAAGAAGTATAAAACTGTTAATATTTGCAGATGACATGATACTACCTATAGAAACCCTAAATACTCCACCAAAAAACTATTAGAACTGATAGATGAATTCAGTAAAGTTGCAGGATACAAAATTAATATACAGAAATTTATTGCATTTCTGTGCACTAATAACAAAGCAGAAAGAGAAATGAAGAAAACAGGTCCATTTACAATTGCACCAAAAAGAATAAAATACTTAGGAATAAACTTAACCAAGGAGGTAAAAGATGTGTACTCTGAAAAGTATAAAACACTGATGAAAGAAACTGAAGAGAACACAAACAAATGGAAAGACATTCTATGCTCATGGATTAGAAGAATTAATTAATAATGTTAAAATATCCATACTGCCCAAAGCAATCTACAGATTCACTGTAATCCCTATCAAAATTCCAGTAGCATTTTTTCACAAAATTAGAACAAATAATCCTAAAATTTCTGTAGCACCACAAAAGACCCCAAATAGCCAAAGCAGTCTTGAGTAAGAAGAACACAGCTAGAGGTATCACAATCCCAGATTTCAAGATATACTACAAAGCTGTAGTAATCAGAATAGTATGGTACTGGCACAAAAATAGGTACATAGATCAATAGAATAAAGAGCCCAGAGATAAATCCACCTTTATATGGTCAATTAATCTATGACCACAGAGGCAAGAATATAAAATGGGGAAAATATAAAATGGGAAAAATGGTGCTGGGAAAATTGGACAGCTACATGCAAAAGAATGAAACTGGACTACTTTCTTTCACCCTTACACAAAAATAAACTCAAAATGGATTAAAGACCTAAATGTGAGACCTGAAACCAGAAAACTCGTAGAAGAGAACATAGGCAGTAATCTCTTGGACATCACCTTAGCAACATATTTATGTATATGTCTTTTTAAGCAAGGAAAACAAAGAAAAAATAAACTACTGGGACTATGCCAGAATAAAAGTACTTTGCCCAGCAAAGGAAATCATCAACAAAACAAAAAGGCAGCCTGTTGAATGTGAGAAGATATTTGCAAATGATGTGTGTGTTAAGGGGTTAATATCTAAAATACATAATGAAGTTACACAACTCAATACCAAAAAACCCAAAGAATCCAATTAAAAAAAAAATGGTCACAGGACCTAAATAGACATTTTTCCAAAGAAGACATATAAGTGGCCAACAGACACATGAAAAGATGCTCAACATCACTCATCATCAGGGAAATGCAAATCAAAACCACAATGAGATATCCCCTCACACCTCTCAGAATGGCTAGTATCAACAAAAAGACAAGAAATAAGAAGTGTTGGTAGGAATGTGGAGAAAACAGACCACCTTGTGCACTATTGGTGGAAATGTACATTGCAGCCAGTGTGGAAAACAATGGGAATTTCTCAAAAAATTAAAAAGTAGAAATATCATGTGATCCAGTAATTCCACTACTGGGTATTTACCCAAAGAAAACAAAAACATTCATTCAGAGAGATATATGCATCTCTGTGTTAATTGCAGCATTATTTACAATAGCCAGATTTACAATAGCCAGAAGCAGCCCAAGTGTCCATCCATAGATGAATGGATAAGGAAGAGGACGTATATATACAATGGAATATTACTCAGCCATAATAAAGAATGAGACCTTGCCTTTTGCAACAACATGGATGCGCCTACAGGGTATTACGCTAAGTGAAATAAGTCAGACTGAGAAAGAAAAATACCCTATGATTTCACTTCTATGTGGAATCTAAAAAAAACAAAACAAACAGACTCTTAAATATGGAGAACAAACTGGTGGTTGACAGAGGGGAGGTGAGTAGGGGGATGGGCAAATAGATACAAGGCATCAGGAGGTACAAACTTCTAACCATAAAATAAGTCATGGAGATGAAACGGCATAGGGAATGTAGTCAATAATGTTGCAGTAACATCATATGGTAACAGATGGTGACTACAGTAATTTTGGTGAGCATTGCATAATGTATAGAATTGTCAAACCAATATGTTGTACACCTGAAACTAATATAAATATTGTATAATAATTACGCTTTTAAAAACCCCACTGCTTTTTCTCTTGTCCCTTCCCTTTCCTCACTTGAACTTACTGTCCTCCTCTTACTCTCACTGGGGCAGTCTGTGTTGCTTTAATATTCCCTTGGAGTGATGATGCAATGGGATAGTAATTCTTCACCAGTTTTCAGGAAAAGCCTTCAGAAACATTCAGCCTAGTGACTGCTTCATTAGGAAGAAGTTATTCACAGGGTTTGACATGCTTTACCTAGAAAATATTCATTCATTTAGGTTTTTTGAGTATTGTTTTGAAAAAGCATAGATTTGGTCTCTCCTGCCCAAAGAATGGAAACATTATGCTATGTGAAATAAGCCAGACACAAAAGACAAATATTATGTTGATTCCACTTATATGACTTACCTAGAATGGACAAATTCATAGAGACAGAAAGTAGAATCAAGAGGCTGGGGAGTTAGTGCTTAGTGCATGCAGAGTTTCTGTTTGGGATGATGAATAAGTTCCGCAAATAATACAGCATTCTGAATGTACTTAATGCCCCTGAATTGTACATATTTAAATGATAAATTTTGTTACGTATATTTTATGACAAAAAGGATTATTTTAGTAAAGTGGTCTTTAAACTTGACCACATAGTAGAATCATCCAGAGAACTTATAATCCTAGTACCTAGGCCATACTCCAGACCAATTAAATCAGAATCTTTGGGGGTGAGATCCAGGCATGTATAGTGTTTAAAGGCGATTCCACTGTGCAGCCAACGTTGAGAACCACTGTTGTAGATAATTTGCAAACTGCTTCTCCTTCCTGTAATGTCAAAACCTATATGCAGAGTAGGCTTTTCCTACTAAATTATCAAAAAATGTTTATGTATACGATGCCACTACACATTTGGTAAATGTTAGGTAGGCAGGATGAAATTAAGAGAATGACAAAATTATTGGTAACAGAAATATTGAATTCTTGGGGCACCTGAGTAGCTCAGTTGGTTAAGCGTTTGACTTTGGCTCAGGTCATGATCTCATGGTTCATGGGTTTGAGTCCCGTGTTGGGCTCTGTGCTGACAGTTCAGCCTGGAGCCCGCTTCAGATTCTGTGTCTCCCTCTTTCTCTGTTCCTCCCCTGTTCTCACTCTGACTCTATCTCAAAAGATAAATAAACATTACCAAAAAAATACATATCTATCTATCTATCTATCTATCTATCTATCTATCTATAGATAGATATATCGAATTCTTAAGTAGAACATAGCATATTTTGAGTAGAGTAAAAGAATAGTGGTATAATTAGGAATACTAATAAAAGGGAGTAGGCATATAAATTCCATGTGCAGGATACAACTAGACTAGCGAAAAATATTTGCAAATTATATGGCAAAGTATTAATATCCAGAACAGATTAATATATCCTTCAGATTAATAAGAAAGAGATGATTTGAAAAATAAGCAAAGCATCCTAAACAGTTCACAAAAGAGAGGATAATCAGTGAACGTATGAAAAGATTCTCAACCTCACTAGTAATGAAGATTAAAATGATTACCATTTCCCCCACATTCGATGAGTCAAAATAAGAAAGCTCGGTAATAAATGTGAAGGATGGTGTGAAAAAATGGGTATTGTTGTGTACTGTTGATGAGAGCGGGATTGGCCAACTTTTTGGAGGACAGTTTGGCAGTGTCTATTAAAATGTTAAATGCATGTACCTTCTAAGCAGCAATTTCACTTTGCTACTAGAGAAATACACATGTGCACAAAGAAACATTTTACGAGGCCCGTAAATAACCTAAATGTTCATCAGCAGGAGAATGGTTAAATAAAAGGGCAAAGTCTGTATCGTGGACGCTAGGCAGCTACTTTTTAAAAGTGAGGTTATTCTAGTTGCACTGCCATGAGAAGATCTCTGTGACAGCATGTTGAGGGGGGAAAAGTGAGTTGTAGTAAACCATGTACAATATGGTACTGTTTGTGTTTCATTTCATCACATAAAACTGTGCTCTTCCATCATATGTTCATGTAAATGTATAGATTGGCCTATAAGGAAGGATGTTCTGCTTCTGACAGGTGACTGGATTGGGGAAAGTGGATGGAAAAAAGGACTGTGTTATTTCAGTTTTTTTGTACAAAAGAGTACAGCTGGGATGAGGTAGCAGAAACGGACCAATCTGAGACTCCTTCAAAGAGAAGGTAGAATTTTAAGAGCATTTTGATGAATGTGAGGGAGACAATTTGGTAGGTTGATGGGATGTGGAGACAGAGCAGAAGGGTTGGCCTGAGAGAAGAGTCTTGAAATGAGTGTGTTCATTGACTTGTGTTCTCTGAACTTCTTCTTCCTTCCAACTTGTTCTTCCCCTGTTTCTATGGGACTGTGTTTTATGGAGAAATGAGATTAAAAGAAGCTGCTGTTTCTGCTGGTGCTACTAGGGAACAGGGATATAGGACTGGCGTTTCTAACAAGGAAAGCCACTTCCACTGTCTCTGTGAACAGAGGTCAGTGGTACAAATAATTCCAGATAGTGAGCAAAAAAATCTTTGCTTTTGCTTTCTAATGCCCTTTATTTTTTATTTATTTTTTTTTTAAGGAAAGATGTTTTCTTTTTTTTTCAATTTTTTTTTTTTTAACGTTTATTTACTTTTGAGACAGAGACAGAGCATGAATGGGGGAGGTCAGAGAGAGAGGAAGACACAGAATCTGAAACAGGCTCCAGGCTCTGAGCTGTCAGCACAGAGCCCGACGCGGGGCTCGAACTCACGGACCGTGAGATCATGACCTGAGCCGAAGTCGGACGCTTAGCCGACTGAGCCACCCAGGCGCCCCTCTAATGCCCTTTAAATATCCATTTGAATATAATTGAGTCTGTCAACCTGGAGGGTCATGATTTTAAATTAAAATAATGAAGCCGCATTTCTCGAAATTTATTATGTATACTCTTTTGCGTAGAGGGGGAGTTGGCAAACATTTTAATTTGCGAGGTCTTTTCTTGGTAACTGAATCAAAGTAAACACCAGGAGCCTCAAAAATCCTAGACTTGGGTACAAGCTGAGCAAAGAGTAGGCAGGCATTTGGGAATGTGTAAGGGTAATGTGTTGCTGGACGGCAGATTTATAAGGGGAAAATTTCTAACATAGTAAGGATTATTATTTCATTTTGGATAGATTAAACTTTTTAGAATTTTAGAGAATCTTTTTAAAAACCCTCTGTGGTTTCCACATAATCTTTACTTTTGACTGCCACTGGCAGGAATTTGGTATGTTTTTTCTTTGCTGAATGTGCCCTGGAAGGAGTGGTACTCTCCACTCTTTGCTGGTTTGGGGTGAGTTCACTGACCAAGCTAGGCACTTTAAATCCATTTAGAATCCTGAATCAGAATGGGAGGCTGGGAAAGCTTGTCCAATTAAAGGACAGCCTGGGATGGTAGGCTTTACCTTTGCTGATCCTATTGATTGTCTCCCCTGGGGATTAAAGACAAACCTTTCTTAACAAGCACATTGAGTAGCTTGGGTTTCCAAAACTCTCCAGGACCAGTAATTAATCCAACTGGTAATGAGAACACAGTGCTGAATTCTGGAAAGAAATCATTTAACTCTTTCTGTACTGAACAGTTCATTTTCTCTTATTGATAGTCCCTTTAGCCTTAGCACTGTTTATTTGGGACATTATAAAAACAGCCTGATGGGGGCGCCTGGGTGTCTCAGTTAGGAGTCAGACTCTGGATTTCAGCGCAAGTCATGGTCTCATGGTTCATGAGTTCTAGCCCTGCATTGGGCCCTGTGCTGACAGGGCAGAGCCCGCTAGGCATTCTCTGTCTCCCCCTCCCTCTCTGCCCCTGCCCCAAGTGTGTGTGCTCTCTCTGTCAAAATAAATAAATAAACTTTAAAAAAAGTCTGATGGAAAATTGCCTTTTTCAGTGAAGTCACATTATTTCTGTGCATTTAAAAGCAAAGAACAGTCTTCATCCCCCAAATGTACAGACTTGACAAATGAACTTTTATTGTACAAAGTGCTTTTTACCTCTTGTTTTGATATGTGGGCAAATTTATATAGTTGGTAATTAATAAAAATCTAAAATCTGCTTCTGAATCAGAATTTGTACACCAGCAGTTACATTGCACTCTGGTCCCATTTTTTATTTTTTTATTTTTTTCAATATATGAAATTTATTGTCAAATTGGTTTCCATACAACACCCAGTGCTCATCCCAAAAGGTGCCCTCCTCAATACCCATCACCCACCCTCTGGTCCCATTTTTTAACTGTTAATGGAAGTCTTTGCCTGTGGGCATAACCATCCCCCCCTTCCCCCCCCCCCCCCCCCCGCACCCGCCCGCTCCACCGTGTTGCTTGTCTCTCCTACTCTCTTCTTCCCAGGGCTTTGAAACATTTCCTGTCCAGGTTTCTGACACATAGAACATCTTTGACAGGCTTCCTAGGTCTCGTTCTCTCTTTCTTCTAATTATGGTTACACTGAGTCCCATTTTCTAATAATTTCCAGTAGTAATCTGCTTGTACACTTTAAAAAAAATGCTCAGGGTCGCCTGGGTGACTCTGTCAGTTAAGCGTCTGACTTCAGCTCAGATCATGATCTCATGGTTAGTGAGTTCGAACCCCACGTCAGGCTCTGTGCTGACAGCTCAGAGCCTGGAGACTGTTTCAGATTCTGTGTCTCCCTCTCTCTCTGGCCCTCCCTGGCTCGTGCTCTGTCTTTCAAAAATAAATAAATATTAAAAAAGGAAAAAAAAAATTTTTAATGCTTGAAGATCCCGCAGAACAAATCACCTGCACTATCTATGTATTGGGGCATGTGAGTAATAGCTCCCTTCCTAAAGGCATGGAATTGGTCTAGATGGTCACTTTTTTATTCTAGCATTCTTTATTTCTCTTCTTCAACCATATTTACACAGATACTTACAAACTCATTCTTCTGCCTCTTCTGCATTTTTTCACCATACCCACCTTGAAGAACTAAGGATAAATGTCTTTCCGTACATCACTGTGTTTAGTATTAGAAAACCATTTCAGAACATTGGTGTTTTCATTGAATTTGAAGAGGCGGGTGCCTGGGTGGTTCAGTCGGTTGGATGTCTGACTCTTGGTTTTGGCTCAGGTAGTGATCTCACTGTTTGTGGGTTCAACGCCCACATCGTGCTCTGTGCTGACAATGAGCCTGTTGGGATCCTTTCTCTCCCAAGGCACTCTCTCTCTCTCATATTAAATAAATAAACTTAAAAAAAAAAAGAGGGCTGATGACTGAAGTAATAATAGTAAAACTGCTATTCATTCAATGCAGCTATGTATATATACCCACTATGTGATCCTTTGAATTGACCCTATATGCTTGCCATTATCATTACTGCTTTGCAGTTGAGGGAATTAAGATTCAGAGAGCGAGCTAGTGTTCCGAGCCAACTCTCTGAGTCTAGAGCTTGTGTTCTTATTGAGTGATTGAGAACAAACTGACTCAAGAAGTAGTCAAGATCTATTTCACAAAGAATGTGGGATTTGCTGGGCAATAGGGAACAAGTGTCGGCTTGAAGCTTGAGCTTGAGAAGGTGCTCCCATGGGGGGAACAAATCCGAAGGCATAGAAGCAGAAATGAGTTCAGTTTATAAGACAGTGCAGAGACTCACCTAATGAGGACCAAGGCTGCTTGTTGGCAATTAACAGAAACTGAGTGTGGTGGGAGGCCAGGCTGTGGCAGGTGGCAAAGCTGGACAGAGGAGTCCAGTTGAGTTGCTAGTAGTGAGAAGCCATTTGAAAGTTTTTGAGCCTTGGAGCTGTGCAGCATTTAGGGAAACCTGTCTGTTAAGGATACATGGGATGGGAAGAGAGGGGAGAATGTGGAATTACACAAGAAGGTCATCTGGAAGGATGCACTAGCCTTGGGCTGGGAAGTGGGGACAAAGGTGGGACTAGAGAAGAAGTGGTGGAGAGCCCAGGCACTTCAAAGAAGAAAGAGCTGAACCTGCGTGGAGTAGCTAGATGGGTTTGAAGGAAAGAGGTAAAGCTGACCGAGATTTTGAGCTTGGCTGTCTAGGGAAAGAAGGTGGGGTTCTCCTGGCCAAGAGTAAGACTTCAAGAAGATAGGTGGTTGGAGAGAGGGCAGAGGAGGCTTTGAAGCGAGTAGGCTGGTGCTCTGCCCACACTTCCCATAACCTATGAGTCCTTGAAACCCAGGGGAAAGCCTGATATGAGAGAGCCAAAATGCAAGACAGCCATGTGCCAGGGTGACCCAGGACTGGGGAGTGTGGGAGACTGTGGTGCGAACGGGTGGGGCATCAGAAGCTGGAAGTCAGAATTAGAGAATGCGTGAGGTTCCAGGCGGGATTTGAGCAGACTCTGACAGCGAGTTCTTTCTGAACACTGTCGTCTTTTGTTAATTTAAAGGTATTTAGCCTTCTTATTTCATTATCTCCAGCCTCTGCTAGGTACACATATAAAGAACTCTCCTTTTGGAGAATGTTCGTTCATGGGATTAGAAGAAAAGAGACGGACGAAAGCCATTTTTTTTATATGAGGAAACGCAAATATTGTGTGTGAGGATTAAGCCTTTTCCTTCTCTATGTGTCTGAGGCTAGAAAAAGACACACTCCCAGGAAACTAAGATAAAGGGAAAAATGACTTTGAGATGCACTTTCTTAAAATAACTGAAGAGATGACCTCATGAGCCAGCTGATAGCCTGGGTTTGCAAACGGATACATTTCTATTAGCCTGCTGCTTGATGTCGCAGAGCCAAATATATATGGAGTGTATTATATCATATCCTGTAGGCAGGAGACTGTCTGGGAGAGGCGGACTCGGGGAGGTGAAGTGGCAGGCTGGGCACAAGGATTGACCGTGTAAATATCGTCAACCAGAGCTCTGTTTATTAGGGAAGCATGATTCCCTATTATTATATGATATGATAATTATATAAGAATTGGTATCATCTTCTGGTAAAATATTATTCAAATAAGAACACCTGATATTTAAATAAGCTCTTCAGTATAAAAGTGGTGTTGCACTCATTCTCTCATTAATACTTAAGTATTTCCATTTCTGTTGCCCCTCCCCCCCCCCCCCCCCCCCCCCGCCTTCTCTCTCTTTTACACCTGCAAGCCCATGTCCTTGGGTCTGACTCATTGCCGAAATTGTCTTATCCTTTTGGTCTTTAGGTATAGAGGCAGTGTGAGTGTGTCCTTAGTTGAAGGATGCTGCTTATCTCTGAAGTGTTGCAGGGGTTAAAAGGAAAGCAGTAGGTCTGGGGAGGGATGTTATAATTTGATTAATTGCTTCTCTTGCCAAAAATCATTGTAGACAATTAAGAATGTTCATAAAGTAGGCTCCCCTTCTCCTCCAACATATACACTCAATATGGTTACTGTGCCAGGAGATAAAGAATGGCCATTGTCTCTGGTTTAACACCTGCTTGGTCTGGATTCAGTTTGTAAAATAAATCTGCATGAAGTCCATAATGTGTTTAAGGTGACATATGCTTGACTCTATTTGTATGTCAGACTCACAGACATTGGCCTAGCATACTAGAAATTTTCAGGAAAAGCTTTAGGGTCATTTTCCCTTTTTAAGTAGAGCCTATTTATTTTCCTGTTTGTAAACAACCAGCTTCCTGAATTCTCTTGCTGTTTATAGTAGCTTTTCATTTGATTCTCTGGGGTTTTCCAGACGCACAGTCATATCACCTACAAATAATGATGATCCTACCTGCTCCTCACCTCTTATTTCCCTTATCTAATTGCCAGGTTCCTAACTCCAGAACAATACTGAAAACATGTTGACTTTGTTAGACACCTTGAATGCATGGAAAACTGTAGAAGGGAAATGAGGGAAATATCATCAGTAGTATCTTAGGGAGAAGTCAAACTTCAGGGCAGGTATTCATCTTCTAAGGACAAGTAGGGGCTGTGAAATACAGCTTAATGTATACTTTACCAACATACACACACACACACACACACACACACACACACACACACACACACACACGTGTATAATTCTCAGTCACCCATGGAGCTGTGGTAACCTGTGGAAAACAATGGGTTCTCATCATTCACATCTTGGAATTCTCTGGGACCCTCCAGGAAAGCTCTCTGTTTTATTATCTTAGAATTTGGTGGAAGATACAAAGACATCCCAGATGTCTTTCATGACTGCTGATGACCACACTCTTGTCTTCTAGGCCCAGCTTCGGGCATTTATTCCAGAGATGCTCAAGTACTCCACGGGCCGGGGAAAACCAGGCTGGGGCAAAGAAAGCTGCAAGCCCATCTGGTGGCCTGAAGATATCCCGTGGGCAAACGTCCGGAGCGACGTCCGCACAGAAGAGCAAAAGCAGAGGGTGAGGGTTTCTCAGACCCGAGTAGCCTGTTGTTTTTCCATTCTGAATCAACTATGCTAAAAAGCCTAAAAACATGTGTGTGATAGTTGAACCTATCTCCCAAAAGAAGTTTGACATTCTCTGATTTGCAGCCTTTCCCATTCATCACATCATCACTGTAGACGTGGGATGGGTCCCTGAATTTACACTTCCTTCTGCCTAGTTGCCTTTTGGAGCAGTTTTTATACTATGAGATGATTGGAAAAAATGGAAGAAACTTCACAAAAAAGTATTAATTACTTCAAAGACTTAGAAATGTCTTTATTCCTGGTTAGCAAGAACCACCGTTGAAAAATATAAATAATAGAATTAGATGTGAAGTTGGCGGAGGTGGCTGATAACGACACTTTTTAAAAAGGTGAACTCAACTAATTGTCATCCCTTGCCTTTTCTGCATATTTGTTTCTTAGTTAGCTTGGAAGTTTATTGGGAATCAACATAAAATTCTTGGCAAAAGAGTAAGCGTCTTTTGTGAGAAGTTTAAGAGTTGGCCTCAGGTTAGGATGGGGTATAAAACCCAAAACCTAAACCAGACTTTGCTCAGGAAGGAAACCGGTGGGAGATCTTTGGCGTTTAGTGCCGAGTTTCTTTGTGCCACAATCGGCCTAAGGGAGCTCACTCTGTATAGGTTGGATTTGGTTTGTTAAATAAGCAGCTGCTTATTCCGTAGTGGGACTGAATGACCAACATTCTTTGTGACTTTTTAAATGTGCTTTTCTGGTCTTTTGGTGACAGGTTTCATGGACCCAGGCACTACGGACCATAGTTAAAAACTGTTATAAACAGCATGGGCGGGAGGACCTTTTGTATGCTTTTGAAGATCAGCAAACACAAACACAGGCCACAACCACACACAGTATAGCCCATCTTGTACCATCACAGACCGTAGTCCAGACCTTTAGTAACCCTGACGGCACTGTCTCACTTATCCAGGTGAGTAAAACTATGGTTACGAAACTGTGGTTTCTGAGGTGGACCGGTGGGCACCTCACCTCAGACTGGAGAAAGTTTGCTTCATGTAAACCCTTATGTAACTTTTTAAAGCTCCTCAAGATCTTTCTATCTGAAATTTATTTTTTAAAAATGTTTTAAATTGTTCCCAGTTTGTTAGCTACAGAGCTATAAGATAGCTTTTCTGGACATTTCCCGAATAAAGCACTATAAAAATAGCATCTTTTTTATGCTTTCATTCTGTCAGGGGCTAGGAGCTATTCCTTCTAAATTACCTCTTCTGAGGTAAAACGCAATTTGTTAGTAGATAGGGAACATCTAAAATTCAGATTGGGATAAGAGTAGAAAGTTGGTTGACTGATACTGGGCACCGATGGTGAAACATGATAGCTTCTAATATTGATTTATTTGGTTGAAATAAAATTCTGGAACTCCTGTAAGTGTCTGAGACGACTTTAGAAACTCATTTCACATTACGAAGCATATTAACCAGTACCTATGCTAAATTGTGGATTAAATGAATCTTGACTCCTGAGTAAAGGAAAGGTAGAAGAATCCATCCACTGACACATCTCACTTTCCATATTTTTCTTTAGGTTGGTACAGGGGCAACAGTAGCCACATTGGCTGATGCTTCAGAATTGCCAACCACAGTCACTGTTGCCCAAGTGAATTATTCTGCTGTGGCTGATGGAGAGGTAAGAAAGAGGATTTGTTCTGCAGCTGCTTAAATACTTAAATGTGTAGATGAGGGAGTAGTTAGGGTCCAGAAGATAACGACACCAGGCAGCTTACACATCTGTAGCATAAACCTTTTGAAACATCAGACCATGACAGTTTTGCAGAGTATCTCATGCTGTGTATATGAATTATAATAATTGAAAGTCCTAGATCTTTATGATTTAGACCAGTCAGAAACTTACAACTTTATGTTTGCAATATAGCATTTTTGTATAATACATAGCAAAAAGAGATTATCTGTGTCATACTTTTATGCTGTGAATCCCAAAGAATTTAATCGTTGGGCTTAATTTTTTAACAATTAGATCGTTAAAACTAGAGCTGACCAAAGAGTTCTTTGAAGGGATAAATATGTTTGTAAATCAGTAGTCATCAGTTATCACATTTTAAATATGCCTTTGAAAAGACTTTATGAGAAAATACTCCTCTACCAAAATCAAGGTAACCATGGGATGTTAACCTAAAGGTAGCTACCTTTAACTGAGCACTTGATAAACTAAGTGCTCAACCCTCTATTAAGAATAGGTTCTGTTATCATCTTCACTTTATAGATGAGAAAACGGAAACATGTAGAGGTTAGGTGACTTGCCCAAAGTCACAGAGTAAGTGTCGGAGCTGTGTAACACATTTAGAAACTGCTGTCTAGGCTCTGAGCTCTGAGCCATCAGTGAAGGTCAGGAAAGGGTTCGTTAAGGCACTGCAGGCTTTTCCCCTAAAGGTACCAGGGTGGTATACCCGTGAAGTGGGAAAAACAGCGAACAAATGTCAAAGAGCAGTGTTAGAAATAAAGCTAAAGGTACCCTTGTTCAAAACCATGGTGCATTTCCACTCAGAACACCACAAAGTCATTTTCACTTGTGCAACTCAGGAAAGGGAGAGAACTGATAAAAGTCTCATGGCTAGGGGGATGAAGAGAAACAACCGGGCTACCCGGTCAGCCAGCATGAAGTGAGCCCCTGCCAGAACGCAATGATGTGTTAGATGCGTGGAGTTGATTTACACAGGAACCCTGCTCCTCAAGAAGCTCCTGTCTGGAGGGGGAGAGAAATGTCTGCAGAAATGAACCATGGTCCATGCTGTAGGACATGCTGCACAGTGGTCTATGCCTTCAGGAGAGATTGTTTCCAGCTAGGGAGTCTGAGGTTTGGGGGCAGGAGCCAGCGTTTGGTTTTGCAGTATAGAAAGGTAACAGTCAACAGGATATTTACTTTTAGAAGTATATAAGCATCATGTAAGAGTATGGAATAGCTGAGGGAAAAACTCGTCAGTCCCCAAACACTAAAACTGGAGGGCTCTCCTTGAAGTGTGAAAGAGAGAGAAAAGACAGTGGTGGGTGTGTTTACTGAATTTGTTAACTCTTTGACTTACTCAAAGTTATCAACCATATCTCCTCCCTACTGGATGTTTCGTGATACTATTTAAAGAAAGTGACTTTGTGTTTCTTAAACACTTCTCTAGGGACTAATTCTTTGGAGCCCATTTTACTAAATAACTTCACATATATGGTGGTAATTAACACATTCAGAAGTTCACGGAAAAATATGAAGAATAAAGAAAAAAAATCTCAGTTACTTACGTAGGGCTTTTTCAGCACACTAACATTATTTATAAGTCATCTGTTGTAGAAGTGGGTGGATGACAGAAATAGCCTGCTGGTACACACCCAAATTCAGTCAGATTAAAAAAAAAAAAAAAAAAAAGGAACTCCTCCCACACTTCCAATGAAACAAAACAAAGAGAAGAAGCACAGGTTATCTCAGAAAGTGACAAAATGTTTTCCATTTTATAGTGTGATTTATTTGGCTTCTCATTTGTCCTAGATGTTGACATGGTTGTTAGCCTCTCAGTTGTGAGCCGTAAGAACTGAAATTACTCAAAATACCTCACTACTTAACGGCAGATAAGACCACATCAAGTTAATGAAACATTACATCAGATGACTCAGTAAAAACATCCTACTGCCTTTTATTTAGCATCTTTTCTCCCAAGGAATAGAAAGTACTCTACAAAAATAAACAATACCTACACTTTTAGAAGTTGTGAGGTCATTTTGTTATCCTAACCTTGCCTGTGAGAGGGAGCTCTTACCATTAGACCACACTGCCTTCGAAATCCAGTTAGTTACCTTTAGTTACATTTATTAGAAGGACCACTGGGGGTCTGTCTCTTGTGGTAATATATGGTCTCCCAAATCTTTTTGAGTACTCTTTTTGAGTACTCTGTGTGCTCAGAATACCCAATAATTCTAAGTACAGTTGACCCTTGAACAGCATGAGAGATAAGGGCGCTGATCCCCCTGTGCAGTCAAATTCACGTACAACTTTGACTCCTTCAAAATTTAATAGCCTACGATCAAGCAGAAGCCTTACTGATAACATAAACAATCGATTAGCACGTACTTTATATGTTATATGTGTTGTATCCTGTATTCTTACAATAAAACAAGCTAAAGAAAATATTAAGAAAATTATAAGGAAAACACGCTTACAGTACTGTACTACTGTGTTTGTTGAAAAACAAATCCACTTATAAGCAGACCCAGAGAGTTCAAACCTGTGTTGTTCCAGGGTTGACTGTAGTTTCAAAGAAACAAAAAAATCTCTCACCTTAGGCAGCTTTAAACTAATTAAGGACACAGAACAAGTTGCATAGACATTTAGAAATGAACAAGGAAAGAATTTCAAAATATTGTGAAATAAACTGTTGATTTCAAAGTATTTATACAATTTCAGTTTTGATGGCATATTTGCAAATGCACATGAGTTTGAGAATTTACTCTGTTGTGTGATAAGACCACCAGTTGGTAGTGGTGATGTTAATTGCATTTAAGTGGCAGGAAAGTCAAATTTTGAAATAGAATGGTATCTGATTATCATGGTATATGTGGTTCTGTTAGAAGAAGAAGAAACCAAAGCACAAAGACATTGGAGACATGAATTTTAAAGTTGTGGTTTTTTTTTTTTTTGAAGTTTATTTATTTTGAGAGAGAGAGTGCAAAGTGGGGTAGGGGCAGAGAGAGATGAGAGAGAGAGAATAATGCCAGACAGCCCCGATGTGGGGCTCCAACTCACGAACCATGAGATCATGACCTGAGCTGAAATCAAGAGTCGGACGATTAACCGACTGAGCCACCCAGACACCCCGGAGACATGAATTTCAAACTGAACCATCAACACGTAACAATAACAGTAGCACGACTTACTTTAGATGGTTTTTTTAACAAATGTCAGCTTAACTGAGCTCCAGGTAGGCTAAAGAACAAGTAGGAAAACATGAATAAAGGAATACGTTCTCCTTCCTGCCATTCAGTATACTTTCTGAGCCCTATGCCAGGTACTGTAGATTCTGTAGATACAGGAAATTAAAGGCTGCTCTTGCTCTTCAGGAGCACACAGTTAGGTGGTAGAGAAAAACATACCAAAGCACAATGGCAATGAGGTAAGAATTTAGTAGAAGCAAGCCTGGGGTGCTGTGGAACACAGAGGAGAGGTCCTGAGCCTTGGACCATAGGGGAGTGGAGTTGTCTGGGCTCCTTCGGGCTCACCTGAGTTCAGACTAGAAGGGTGAACAGGAAGCAAAGCTAGGAGTTGTGTTCCTATCAAAAGGAGTGCATGCAGCGCACTGCGCTGGGAAAGCGTGGAAG
Source organism: Acinonyx jubatus (assembly GCF_027475565.1). NCBI lineage: Eukaryota > Metazoa > Chordata > Mammalia > Carnivora > Felidae > Acinonyx > Acinonyx jubatus. The sequence goes on along the minus strand of NC_069383.1, from coordinate 23,146,022 downwards.
GGCCTCGGGGTTCACTGTAGCTAGAGGGATAAGAGTAACCACAGTTTGGAGGGCCTCGTTGGAGTGGGTCTCTCAGAAAAGCATTGATGCTAACTGTACATCCTCTGAATATCTTTCCCTCCTAGGGCTTGGGGCCCTTTCTCTGGGACATGGTGACATCCGGCATAGATAACCACACAGTGGCTCCCAACAGATGGAAAGGGAGAGCAACAAGAGCTCAAGCAAATACAACTAAAGCACTGAGGCTGAAGAATAGGAAATTCCAAAGAAATGTTAACACCCAAGTGATTTATTTATCACCTGCCATTATTCTGAATAGAAATCTCTTCGTCTGCTTCTTCTTCCTACTTCCTCTCTACCCTTTGCCACCATCCATTAATCTTTCATGCCATATAATTTAACTTCCTTAAAGTATACTGTATATGGCAACTTTCTAATACCATTTTTACTGCAAATACAGTTGTAACTAAATGTGTATACATTAAATTGCTACCATTGGAGTCTGAGTCTTGGGAGAGCTGCACTAGGCCAAGCTCTGCAGTGGGATGGGCAAAAATCTAGACGGGCAGATCTGGAAAGAGGAAGACTGTTTAATGGCAAAAGGTGACAGGGCTGGCCGGCTTCGGCTGATGTTTTGAGCGCAATCATAGACCATCTGCGGATTCGCGGTGTAGCTTGCCGTTGAAAGTGGCATTATTTACACTGACACTCACTGGAGTAATGAAATCAAAGAGATACTAACTCCCGGGAAGCAAGAGTTTTGTGAGTTCCCAAGTGGGCAGATTTGCAGCTCTAAGGGAAGGAAGTGGGATGTCTCTGCCTCTTAGTGACGGGCCCTGAAGTTTTGCTGGCACAAGCCACTGCCTGTGCGAACTCAGGGCGAAAACTAGGGTAGTTCAAAGGAGTGTCCCATTTTCTGGGAGGCTTTTGACAGGCATTCTGAGAAGCACCATCATAATCTAAGTGTGGTCATAGAACCAAAGCAAGAGGCATTTTAAATCTCTACCTCTCCTAAGCTTGGGACACAGTAAACATGCAGGAGGCACGAGGTCTCCACTCACCGGGCCCAAGCAGTACGAATCAGGAACAGTAAGAGTTCCAGTAAGCAGAGCTAATGTCCTGAGACCCGAGTCCATAGAAACATTGTACCTGAGCTGATTGATTTGCCACCTTCCATATTTTCGAATAGAAATTGCTTTCACGCTGTCCCTGCCGCTTTTTGTTTTTGAGGGGGAATAATTCATCAACTAACACTTACCGAGCAAAACTGACTGAAGTAGCTAGACACGGGTATCTAGGACTGAGAAACCTCTAAATGTGGTTCTCAGTTAGGGCACCGCCCGCCACACACCCAGGACATTTGATAATATCTGGAGATGTTTTGGATTCTCATGACTGAGGAGGGTGCTGTTAGCATCTGGTAGTAGGTAGAAGCCAGGGATGCTGCTAAACGTCCTGCATGGCACAGGACAGCCCCCCACAGCAAAGACTTGTCTGGCTTCAAATGTTAATCGTGCCGATGCTGAGAACCCCTGTGCTAAATCTTGCACACCTGAAATCTAATCTGTCCTGTCACCAGAGTTTTTTGTTTGTTTCATTTTGTTTCTTCATAATTCTACCCCCCTCCCCGCCGACTAAAAGGCAAGCAGTTTTTGCTACATTAAAAAAAAAATTGTTTCCTGAATTTGGCAGTTTCCATCAAAAATTAAAATACAGCGTAACTGATATACAATCCCACTTCTAAGAATTCATTCTATAAATAGACTCCCCAAAAATATACAACATAGTATGTAAAGATATCCATCACAGTATTGCTTGTAATAGCAAAAGACTAAAAACTACCTAAATGCCCTTTAAAAGATGGCTGGTTAAATAAATCATGGTGTACCTCTACAATACAATGCTTTGCAGCCATTGTTATGAATCATGAATGAATGAAGCAGTTCTATACATTCCAAAATAGAATCATTTCAGAGATGTATTGTTGGCGAAACAAGCAAGGTACAAAAAGATAACAAAGAATATGCTGCCATTTATATTTTTTAGGAAGGAGTAGAAAGGGGGAAATAGTGAGTGTGTGTGTGTAAATAAGCTTGCATATAAAGAGACTATCCCTGCAAAGCTACACAAGAAATAGGGAACAGTAATCACCTCTGTACTCAAGGTCTGGAGTACTGGCATTATATGCCCTTTGGTACCATTTGAATGTTTTCAAAATTATATTTACTGTCTATTCAAAAGTGCTGATTTTTAAATTTTTTGGTTTAGTCAAAATTTTCAATCTGAGCCATATCAATATATTACCTATTCAAAAGAACTCAAAAGAATAGGTAATACATTGACATGTCTCAGATATTTTTAAAAGTATACATTGGAAAATCTTGCTTTCTGTCTCCTATCCAACCTATTCCCACAACTCCCTTCCCCCCACACACACCAAGGAAAATAATTTCAATGGTTTCTTTTGTGTCCTTCCAAAATTTCTTTATGCAAATATAAGTAAATTCAAATATATATTCTAATACCCCCCTTTTCATACACAAAAGATAGCATACTAAAAACCCTGTTCTGTACATTGTAGGTCATGCTAATTTAAAAATGTGTCTGTATTTGGCTGAGCACATAGCAATGTATCATAAGCCTTTTGTGACTTTGATTCTTTACTATCGTGTCCTCTCTGCCTCAGGTGGAACAAAATTGGGCCACGTTACAAGGAGGTGAGATGACCATCCAGACGACGCAAGCATCAGAGGCCACCCAGGCTGTGGCGTCACTGGCAGAGGCCGCAGTGGCAGCTTCTCAGGAGATGCAACAGGGAGCTACAGTCACCATGGCACTCAACAGGTGGAGGCAGGGGTGGGGGACTAGATGAGGATAGTGGATCTACCCCTGCCTGTAGGTTGTAAAGAGAAATGTTGCACTTCAGTTTGTCACAGTTGGCAGTTGGAGCTTAATCCTCTCAGCCCACGGAGTATCGTCATTTGACTTATCACCAGCCTTTCCCAGCCCGTTCCTGCGCTCCGTCACCCACCCCCACAGCCAGTCCTGCCTTCTGACTTCCAGCTCGAGTCTGCTGGTCAAGAGACCGTGATCCCTTTTCCTTTCTCCTATTCTGTGCCCTTTAACAAACCAAAAAACGCAAGGTTTGAGGACTTTGTGTTTTTAATGGGACCAAAGGATATAATAAAGCAAGAAGCTTCAGGATTGATTTTCTATTTACCCTACAAAACAAATTGCTTTTAGTCATTATTTCACTTCTACAAAAGAAACCACCTTTTTTTTTTACATTTATTTACTTATTTACTTATTTATTTATTTTTGAGAGAGAGAGAGAGAGACAGAGTGCAAGAAGGGAAGGGGCAGAGAGAGAGGGAGACGCAGGCTCCAGGCTCTGAGGTGTCAGCACAGAGCCCGACGTGGGGCTCGAACTCACGAACCACGAGATCATGACCTGAGCTGAAGTCGGACGCTTAACCGACTGAGCCACCCAGGCGCCCCTACACTTATTTATTTTTGAGAGACAGAAACAGTGAGTGGGGGAGGGACAGAGAGAAGGAGACACAGAATCCGAAGCAGGCTCCAGGCTCCGAGCTTTCAGCACGGAGCCCGACGCAGGGCTCAAACCCACGAACCGTGAGATCAGGACCTGAGCCGAAGTCGGATGCTTAACTGACTGAGCCACCCAGTCACCCTGAAACTACTTTTTGTTAGGGACATTAATCCATTTAATCCATGTTGAGAGCTGATTTTACTGACTTTCCAGGAAATGTTTTCCTTATCAGTGACTTTCGAAAATCAGTTTTGGCTTACTGGGAAAAACCATTGAAATATTTCTTTTCAGGGATATTTAGGAAGGGTGCTGCAGAATGGGACACTCCAGTGATTGAGAGTTTCCAAAACTGAATTATATTGTTCCCTGCTTGGTTTCCTTCTGTTGGTTCTGTTGACAGAAAAGATGATCCCCACATCATTCTTTTTCTTCTTCATTGCGGACATGATTTTATTTTCCAGCGGACCCAGGCATTTTAACCAATATTTAAGAGTGTGGGCCTTGAAGCCAGACAATCTGGGTTTAAACTACAACTCCATCACCCACTTAGCTGTTTGACCTTGGATAATTTACTTGAATTCAGTGCCCAGGCTTTCCTCTTCTGTAAAATGGGGATAAAAACAGCAGCTACCCCTGTTGGGTAGGGGTGTTGTGAGAACTGAGAAAGCCAATGCGTGCAAGATCCGTAGATCAGTGCCTGGCATACGGTAGGTCTGCTGCCACCATTATGTGCAGCAGCTGTTGTTAGTCTCAGACAGTCACTGAACTCTTAGGACATGCCTGCACTCTGCTAGGTAAGGTTGTAAATAAACAGCGCTCTAAGATACCATGCCTGCCCTCAAAGAAGTCATGTTATTAACACTGGGGAAATTGACTTAAGTAAAACAGTTAGTGAACACTATTCCTCAGAATTTAATGCACTGTTGAATCATGTAGTACACACCACGAGCACTGCAGAAATCCAGAGGAAGGGGATCACCTCCTCCAAAATAGAAGAGTCAGCCGAAGTTTAGATTGGTTGTGATAAATAACTAGAAAGCCTCGATAAGCTGACGCGCAAATGACTTCCGTGTGGCTGTATAGTATGGGTGGCTGAGAAGAAGGTTCTGAGGTCACATAGATGCAGGTTCGAATTCTAGCTCTGCCACTTACTAGCCATTTGATCTTGAGAAATTTAACCCCTAGGCCTTGGTTTCCTCATCATTATAAGGCTAATTCTCATCATATGGAATTAAAAAAGTTTCACGGAGATGATGTAAATAAAACTCTCATTGAAGTACACAGCCCCTAGTTAGCACTTCAGGAATTATAGTTACCATGTATTTTTCATTTTTTTAAGGTTTTATTTTAAAGTAATCGCTACACCCAATGTGGGGCACAAACTCACAACCCCAAGACCAAGAGTCACATGCTCTACCAACTAAGCCAGCCAGGCACCCGAGGGTTATCATTTAAGTTGTATTTTCAATTTTGTGTATTCAGAATCGCTTATAATGAGAACAGATTAGCAATAGAAGGTCAGTTAGGAAGAGGCGGACCAGGTGTGATTTGTTAAAGACTTGGAGACTAAAGTAGTAAGAGGGGCGGTAAAGTGAGTTTGAAGGGAGTGTGGCCAGACTTGGTGGTTGATTAGGTATGGAGTGCACAAGCGCGCGCGTGTGCACACACACACACGCACACACACATGCACTCACCCAGGGGTACTCTAAGTGACCTGGGATTGAAACTCTTTTTCTTAGCCCATTGAACCATGTGGCTTTTCAATAACGTGAAAGTCTTATTTGAGCCCTTACACTTTGGCCCAACCCCACTCCCTTGAGAAAGGACCACAAATAAACTTCCTAAAAAAGCCATGGCCAGGGTAGGAACCTCCCTCTGGCCTGGTAACCCCTTACTGTGGCATGGAGCCTAACCATTAAAGACCAGCAAAACTTGATTTCATTGAGCCAGCACCTTGGATATTCCAGTGAAGTGTGAGTGTCCTGGGAACCCTACACATAGTGGAAAATATGAGGCCCATTCTGGCTCCCTTTAGTGTAAGGAGCAGGGCTTATTTCTAAAGGCAAAGAGAGTAATGGTTTCCCCTGAGGGCTTGTTAACAAACTCAGATGCAGCTGCGGTGGCTATAGTGTTTACTCCAAAGGAAGGAGAACATGGTTCACTGTGGCACGTAGGAGGAGTAAAGATGTTGAAATCAGTTTGCAATCAGTTCAGAACCCAGTGAGTGTTGGGGGATGGTGTTTTGCAGCCTCTGCTGGGGGTGAAGAAACCAAGCCTGGCAACGAAGACTAGACTATAGCAGGCTACTAGGGGCTTTCTGATTCCAAGAGAGGTAACCCACTGGCCAGTGGCAGGAAGTTTGGACTTAAGACACACACCCTTGGTGTTTGCTGCTTTGTGGGACGAGATGATACTCCCAACCTCACCACAGAATTTGTTGCTGGAAATTATCTTAGAACTACACTGAGAAAGCCAGCCTTTGTTCCCATGGTAACAAAGTGATTTCTTAGCGCTGGTTCCTTCTAGCCTCTTTCAGGTGCGGTTGGAACAAGCATGGTTCTTTACTGATCACCTGCCCTCCGCTGCGCCGTAAGCGGCAGATGTGGGCGCAGAGTGAGGGGAGAGAGGGAAGCCGCACAGCATGGCAGGTGGGGAATAAGAAGACAGAGGAGCTCCTTCACCTGTTGGAGGGGAGATGGGGATAAGGACAGATGCAGGACAGACCTGTTTTTCAGCCACGCTGTTTAAAAGAGTTTTGTGTAACAAGTCGGAACAAGGGCCCCGGGCTCAAACAGCCCACCCTGGCATTATAAATAATCCAAAGAGGTATGGAGAAACAGTCATTAAAAAATGTGGAAACTGGTTACTTTTTTAATTATTTTCAAAATACATATAAATCAGCATCTTTAGAAAGGAGATGGGGAGAGAATCAAAATGAACAAATGAAGTGCAGAACATTACAGCTGGAAAAAAAAAAAAAGTATTCGGCCAAACAACCAGAGGGGAAAGGAAGTGAAATCATCATGTGATTTGTTGCGATAAAAAGATTAATTTGATGTTTCAGTGTGTTGGTTAAGCTGTCCTGGATTATATTCCCTCTTAAACAAGTAAATTTAAGTCAGTACAGCCCTTGCATATACAGATACATGATAAGTATTCATAGACTGAGTCTACATTTGCTCTAGTAGAAATTGACGCTGTGCTGTCGACACGAAGACAATTTTTACCGTCTCCTGTGACTCGGCGCTACGGGAAAGCAAAGGCTCGCATTGAGTCCTCTTGTTCCAGAACTTAGAGTTGCTTTTCTTTTGCTGTGAAGACACTGGGTTCAAAAAAAAAAGTGAATCATATTTTTGAGGAAAAATTTACTGTTTTTTTTTTAAATGAAAGTACTATTGACTTAAAATTAGACCTATTTGTCAAAAACTTGTGAAGCGGTAGCTTAAAGCCCTTTTCATCCCTCTTCATCTTAGAAGTTAAAGGTCATCTTTTTCTAGCAGTAAGTTTGCCCTCTCTCCATGAAATCTCATGTCAGCGGTTTTAAAGTAGATTTGGAAGTGAAGGCCTGCTGACCACAGAAGTCACAGTTGTCTTTATGCCCCCATGGAAAAGATCCCTCCCTCGCTGCTTTGCCTCTGGCCTCTGGCAGCCGATGAAATAACTAACCTCACTGGCCTATGGGCCTGTCATCCCCCTTGGACTGCTGCTCCCAGGTTGCACTAGGGCTGTGCTCGTTCACAGCCTTTCTTTACCAAACATATTTTAGAAAGTTGTTAAAGAAAATGACCTCGGGGCACCTGGGTGGCTCAGTCGGTTAAGCATCCGACTTCGGCTCAGGTCATGATCTTACGGTTTGTGAGTTCGAGCCCCGCATCAGGCTCTGTGCTGACGGCTCAGAGCCTGCTTCAGATTCTGTGTCTCCTCTCTCTGCCCCTCCCCAACTTGTGCTCTGTCTCTCTGTGTCTCTCAAAAAACAAATAAATGTAAAAAATTTGAAAAAGAAAAGAAAGAAAGAAAAGAAAGAAAAAGAAAAAAGGACCTCAAACACGTGTCCAGGAGTTCCAAGACTGGCAGGACGTCACCTTTGATGGTCACAGAAATAAAATTATACACATTGTGATAAAAACTGGGGAATGAACAGTCACCGAGGTAACGTGTAAACAAAGATAGTATTTCCATATAAGCAGTTTTCATATACAGCTTCCTTCTTGCAAATACCACACTGCTGCAGCTTTTCGGAAAGAACAGACTCTTCAGCTTTCTAGGAAGTCTCAGGCCAGAGTATGAAATATTTTTGTCATTAATCAATGACACCTGGGTACTGTACACTTGGCTGGTAGTGTTATTTGACATAAGTTTCTTAGAAAAATATTAAAGATTAAGGATGTAGACACTAAATCATCACTCATTTTACTATATCTAATAAAAACTCTTGAAGGACTTTGAAATTAAAGTCTACCATGTAAAGTGTAAAGAATAGCCTTGATAGGAATTCCAGATCAAAGGTCCCCTTTAGTTCTAAATTCATGTTATAGATACCATGGAATGACTGGCTTTGGACATCACATCACCAAGAAGTGTGCCTCTGAGTGGAGGGTGATCTTAATTTTTACGGACTGCACGTGCACTCCATGACTGGTGAGCTTTTTGCTCAGGCTCAGTTAGTCCCCAAATGTTTATGAATGGGGGCGCCTGGCTGACTCAGGGGAGCATGGGACTCTTGATCTTGGGGTTGTGAGTTCGAGCCCCACAGTGGGTGTGGAGATTACTTTAAAAAAATATATATATATATTTATATTTTTTGCAAGTATATAAAAATATATAATATAAATATTATTCACAATTATTATAAGTATATATAATATTTATAAAGGAAGCAAATAAATTTGAAATATATAACTATAACCTTGAACTAAGTCAAAGGAAGCCTGGAAATTAAAAGTTGCCACAGATAAATGACTAGGAAAAAAAGCAGGGGGATCAGCAATTTTAATTTATTTATTATTTTGAATAAAGGTCGGAATGTTTACATGGGGAAACAATGTTAGGTGAAAAAAGCAGGCTATAAAACTGTAGCAGTAAGTGTAATCCTCATTATTAGCTGTTTAAAGCTGTATTTAAGATTAGAAGGAAATAACTTATGTCTGATATTTTTAGTTTCTTTTATACTTAATGAAATTTTTACAAGCCTTCCGCATGTATTTTATTATCAGAAAAAGATAGCTTGAACACAGACATAAAAATTAAGTCGTTAGGAAGAGAGTGGGAATGTTCTATTTAATGAGACTTTTCTATCCATTGGGTTTCTTTGCTTCCTAGAATCCTTCTATTCCCCCAGGGAAATGAGAGTGTCAGTTGCTTTACTTGTCTGCTGGCTTTCTTAAATGAAAGTGACACTACTGAGTGTGGTACATGTTGCTTTGCCCATAGTCAGGACACGTCTACCCTAACCAGTCCACAGTCCCTCACCCAAGCCCGCCTACAGCTTGTGACCACAAAGCGTGCCTGCCAGAGTTAGGCAAAGTCTGCAACTCAGAGCAAAGCTTATTCATCTGGCTTATTTGGTGTCAAATCCAGGCCTTTGCCCCCCCCTGCTAAACTAAATGACACCACCTCCTCCACTCTGAGCCCACGTTTGATACTCCTTCAGGAATCGTGCCGAGTGGGAGCTGACACTTTCCCAGGAGAGGTGCTGAATTTCTGCTTCTTTCACATTTTAACATCTCTGAAATTTGAATGGTAAACCACAGTACTACAATTGTCAGGCTTTTTTTTTTTTCCTTGCTTGCTGGCACATAAAATAATGGTGCATTTTTAGTTTGTGGTATCATAGAATCAATAAAAATGGTATTTGTGCATTTGGGACCAGCATATCACAAGAAGAAAGGAAAATAGGATACAAACTGCCAGAATAGTGCTCACTATAAACAGATGGTTAATACCTTTCTATTCTGCAAAGTGTTTGCAAGGAAGGGAGATTTTATTGTTTCTTTGTGTTTCTAGAGGCTGGGAATTTGGGCTTATGGTGATCATTTAAATTTTCAAGCCTTAATTTAGCACTGCCCACAGGTATAGTGAGGCAAAGAGAACACCTAGACTTTGCAGGATGTTAGGGTGTTAGCCATTACTTTGTACTTGAAGTCGCGCATATAAACCACATTGTTACTATTTAATATTAATTGAATAGCCGGTCCACGTTGTTGACTCCTCGTACTGTCATCCTCGGCTACAAAAGGGTAGTTTTTGTTTTGTCTGTTTGGGTTTTTTTGAGCAGCAGGCAAAAGTTTATTGGAGACAAGATCAGAAAGGAAGAATAGTATGAAAGCTCTCTTTACAGAGAGGGGACATTCGAAAGTGAATGTCCCCAAAAGGGCAGTTTTACGTAATCTGCCTAGTGTTGCCATAAAGAGAAAAGAGAACAAGAAAACCTTGTAATTACCAACCAGACAGGCTTTCGCGCTGTCAATGTGGATCATACCTTCCACTGGCAGTGAGTGCCTTCTGTCCTCAAACACCCGTTTCCTAGATTTAAAGAAAATCTCACATTAGCTCTTTAAATCTGTAAGACTTGGGGTTTCTCTAGCTACTTACTGTTACCATTTAAAAATTCCCCTGGCTCTCCCCAGCAGCAGTGGACTCCAGTATTCGCTGGTAGGCTCATACCCATGGAGTCAGTAGAGAGATCCAAGGAAGGGTTGGAAGGATGGTTTGTCTTGCTGCAGTGCTGTACCTTTATCCAACTTACACGTCCCCCTCTCCTGTTCCTGTGCCCACAGCGAAGCCGCCGCCCATGCTGTCGCCACACTGGCCGAGGCTACCTTGCAAGGAGGGGGACAGATCGTCTTGTCTGGGGAAACCGCAGCAGCTGTCGGAGCACTTACTGGAGTCCAAGATGCTAATGGTAAGAGAGCATAAATATTTTATTGAATGTCTTCCCCGTTTCCACTTAAACCTTCGTGACATGACTGACAGCAGACGCTTCAGAAAGAGGTTGAGCTTTGATTTGAGTTTTTCTTTATTGATAGGCAATTGATGCCTAGGAGAATTCTAGGAGCCTCTGATTCCTTTCACTAGGAGGAGACTTGGGGTTTTCTGAGGGAAAAAAAAATCCATAATAACGCATATCTAACTGAAATGCTCATTTGAAAACTGTTTTGCTGTGACAGGACTTACCAAGAGGTACTTTAAAATTTGCCACGGGCCACATTTTGTCCTTTACTCTCCCATGGGGTAGATCAATGTCCTCTGCTATAGCAGAGGTCCTCCCATGGGCGGGTGCGTTGTGGTAGGGTAGAACGTTCCATCTTGAGAAAGGCACCACCATCTCACACAGATCAGCCAGCAAGCTGTGACGAGGGCACTTTTCTGGTTGGTGCTCTGAGTCTGCATCCTGTTAAATGTGTCCTCACCAAGGACCTCTGGATTTAGCCAGTTACACACGCCCACCCTTCCCTTCTTTCCCAGCTCTTTGACTACCTGGATATTGGTGACTTCCTGAATAAACAAAAGGGATAAAGTTCATAGAAATATGGTGGCAAAAATTTACAGCTCCAGCCCAGCTCTTTGCATCCACTTCAGCAGGCTCCAGAAGTCAGTTACCAAGACTTGGGCTGCCCTGGGAAGTGCCTCAGAACTCTGGGTCAAAACGGAGGACCAGCCCCATTTGGCTGATTATTTATTGAATTTTTAAAATGAAACGTGTATATATGTATCTGTGTGTGTGTGTGTGTGTGTGTGTGTGTGTGTGTATGTATATATACATATGTACATATGCATATACATACATACATACACTGCTGGTACTACTACTCTACTAGGTTAAGTAGAACAAACTAAGTACTCCATGGTTTTTGGAGATTTCTTTTGTCTTAAAATGAGGATAAATAATAACATACTTTTATTTAGGCAGAAAGTTCCTTATTGACATTAGTAGCTGAAAGAAAAGTGCCTGGAACTTTTTAAAGGATAGGTCCCTCATCAGTGAATAGAGTTAGTTGGAAAAGTCTTTGAAGAAAGACCCCAAGTTGTGTCCTCCTTTGGAAGTGGGAAGAGGAATCTGTTTGTGTCTGTCACCCAAAGAAGAATTAACACAAGAAATGTAAAGAGCCACTGTGGCTTCTGAGAATCATTTTCCTAAAAAAAAAAAAAAACAAAAACAAAAACAAAAAAATTAAAAACTACAATTATAGTCTGCTTTTTCTGTAGGGCTAGGGCTTCCATGAACTAACCCTAACAGGGATAGGCTTGATCTTAGCCAGAACACTGCAGGATAAAGGGCATCTTCCAGCCGGGTATGTTCAGGATGAAATGGACCACAGGAAGAAGTAAGGAAAACCTCCCTCTTTAGCTAGAGTCCCTACCCCTACTTCCTTACCTTACACTGTTCCTCATCTGAGTCCTAATCTACCTTGAACAGATAGGACATCTGGCTATGTGACATTCTTCTGAAGTGCAAATTGCTGTTATTTACGATGGAACTACTACAGATCCTTCTCTGCCTGCATTTGATAGGAGACTGTTATCCTTTCTAATGGTCTTGACCTGTCTGGGCAAGGAGAACAGACAGCTTTATCGTTCTGGCTCCTTCTCAGCCTCACCTTTTCAGATGAATTTATATGTAAGTATTTGGACCCTGTGGGTCTCGGGCCAAATAGATCCATTCGGCCGTGTGGGGGGAAAGCTGAGCCACACCCACTATTGATTCCTAGAAGCTGCCTCTTTTCCGTAGCCTTAGGGTTGTGTGAGTCCGTTGGGTTGATTTCATGTCTTTGGCTGTGTGTTTGCGATAAGAGAAAATTCTGGTCTACATCCTAAAAGCCAGTGGTTCCCAAAGAAAACCATCCCCAGTTTGTGACCACTGACATGTGCTGAACTAAGACTTGAGGGTTGGAATTAGCACTTTCTCGGCACAGCTTTTCTGTGTCAAATCAGGCCATTGAGTTGTGCCTTACTCCAGCAATTTTAGGCAAAGGCCGATCATTTCATCTCTTCCTTGGGAATCCAGAAAATGACTCTAATATTGGATATGATTCAAATAATTCTGACGCTCCTTCTGTCTTCTGACATTTCACCCAGAGTGCTGTAGGATTTGCTGTGGGACTAGAACCAAATTTTTCCCATGTAACTAGCCAATTTGGTTTCTGGGTAGTCTTTTAGGGATTCTCTTTTCATCGTTCTTTCAGACCGTGTTGTCTTGCCAGAGTTTGTCACTTCTGTGATGGCAACCTTATGGGGTCAGCCGATAGACCAAGTTGATTATCAGGAAGAGTTTATTATCAGGAAGAACCAGATGGTAGCAGAACAGTGTGCTGTTTGGAAACACCACTAGCAGGGAAAAAGAAATACGTCCCAGATTCCACAGTATGTTTTAAATAAAACCATAGCAGACAGCTCTTCTAAGAGCAATCTGGATATTGTTTGTGCCTGAAGCAGAGGAGTTTTTGTGTCTTCTGAGATGGAGAACCACTGGGTGTGGCGCTTGATAGAGTACAGTAACTGGTGAGAGATGGCCAGGCAGCACGAGGATATGAAGCAGTGTCCTGTAGGACGGTGGTGTGCGAGTTAGAGATAACCCATGCGTGCATGGCAGAAGTTTAATTTCTGGGTCACCAAGGCAGACTGGACAGAGACCTTGCACCCTGTAGACATCTCCTTTTTTCTGGACTCTACCCTGCCCCAACACTAAGGGGACTGACTACTCAAGCACTAGTATTACTTTATTTTATGCTCCTCCTTTTTCTATAGCACTAAATGAGTTTTTGGTCTCATGGAATCTCATGGTTTAGTTCAAAGTAAAGCTTTTCACAGGCGGCTTTCTTTTCTTTGAAGTGCAGATAGAATTGCCTAAGACTGGAAAAGGCCTCTCCGTGAGCGCCTTCCTTTGCCTCTTTTCTTTTCCTTTCTTTTTCTCACAGTGGTTCCTTGGCCCTCCCCCAGCCCCCCACATCTTAATATAAAAGGTTGTACAGTCTCTAAAGGCAGGCCCACACAGGGATTGAGGAGCTCTTTGAGTGATAACCACCTCTCACCTGACCTTCCACCCATGGATAGCAATCTTCAGGGAACCAGATCTCCCACATCTTTTTTCTGCCTTCCTATTTCAGCAAAAATAATTAAAAATAGGAATTATATTGGCACCTGGGCACCTCTTCTGAGGTGCTGTTATGTCTGAGATCTTATTGCATATTCATGCAGCCGCCTTCTATTCCTCAAAGCTAGATGGGGGCGGGGGAACTAAGCAGATAGTTCATAGTTAATCAATAAAGGTAATGGGGATCATCTGTTTCAACTATTGTCCCATTAAGACTCTCACCAGGGCTGCTGAGAAAGTATCCTATATTAAAGGTATAACCCCTTTAATTGTATATGTTGCAAATAGGTGGTTTTTTTTCAGTTTATTTTTATTTTATTTCTGTTACTTTCATTTTTATTTCCTTAACTATTTCTCTTTTGCCTTTACATTTGCATAGGCCCCAAATCAGATAAATATCTATATGGAAGTTCTTCTATGGTCTCATTTTTTTATTTTAAATACTGTGAAATATCTGGAATTTATTTTGAATATGGCATTAGGTAGGGATCCGAATTGATTTTTTCCCCCTATATAATCTATTCCGGCACCATTTATTCCATAAAAGGTTGAAATCCATCCTTTCTAAACTGATTTGAAATGCCATTTTTATCATGCAGAATGTTTTTTTTAGTTTATTTTAATTCCAGTGTACTTAACATACAGCGTTATATTAGTTTCAGGTGGACAATATAGTGATTCGACGGTTCTGTACATTACTCAGTGCTCATCACGATAAGTGTACTCGTAATCCCCTTACCTGCTTCACGCATCCTCTGACCCACCTCCCCTCTGGTAACCACCAGTTTGTTCTCTATAGCTAAGAGAATCTTTAAAAAAAAGCTGGGGGGGTGGCCTCTTCGTTTGTCTCTCCTTTATTTATTCCCCTTTTATTTATTTTTTTTGTTTATTAAATCCCACATATAAGTGAAATCATAAGGTATTTGTCTTTCTGACTTATTTCACTTAGTATTACACTCTCTAGACCCATCCATGTTGTTGCAAATGGCAAGATTCCATTCTTTTTTTAGTGTTTTATTTATTTATTTTGAGAGAGAGAGAGAGCATGCGCACAAGTAGGGGAGGAGCAGTGAAAGAGAGAGAATCCCAAGCAAGCTCTGCACTGTCAGCACAGAGCCTGACCTGGGGCTCCATCTCACAAACTGAACCGTGATATGACAATCTGAGCCAAACCAAGAATCGGATGCTTAACAGATTGAGCCACCCAGATGGCCCCAGATTTCATTCTTTTTTATGGCTGAACATTATTCCGTTGTGTATATACCACATCTTCTGTATCCATTCATGTATTGATGGATACTTAGGCTGCTTCCATATATTATTATAAATAATAACCGGACATGGGGGTGCAAATATCCTTTCGAATCAGTGCTTTTGTATTCTTTGGATAAATACCCAGTAATGCAATTACTGGATCATAGAGTATTTCTATTTTTTACTTTTTGAGGAACCTCCGTACTATTTTCCACCGTGGCTGCACCAGTTTGCATTCCCACCAGCAGCAAGAGGGTTCCTTTTTCTCCACATCCTTGTCAACACTTACTGTTTCTTATGCTTTTAATTTTAGCCATTCTGACAGGTGTGAAGTAGTACCTCGTTAGAGTTTTGATTTGCATTTCCCGGATGATGAGTGATGTTAAGCATATTTTACATACTTTTATATCTTCCTGTTTAGCAGGTTGTCTTTTAGTTTTGTTTCATTTGCTGTGCAGAAGCTTTGTATTATGATGTAGTGCCAGTAGTTTATTTTGCTTTTATTCCCCTTGCCTCAGGAGACATATCTAGAAAAATACCACTACAGATGGGGCACCTGGGTAGCTCAGTTGGGTGAGCATCTGACTTTGGTTCGGGTCATGGCCTCACAATTTGTGGGTTTGAGCCCCATGTCAGACTCTATGCTGACAGTTCAAGCCCAGAGCCTGCTTCGGATTCTGTGTCTTCCCCTCTCTCTGTCCCTCTCCTACTCACACTCTGTCCCTCTCTTAAAATAAACATTAAAAAAAATTTTTTATTCATGTCTTTTGCCCATTTCTTCACTGGATTATTTATTTTGGGGGTGTTGAGTTTGGTAAGTTCTTTATAGATTTTGGATACTAACCCTTTATCTGATATGTCATTTGCAAATATCTTCTCCCATACCGTCAGCTGCCTTTTAATTTTGCTGATTGTTTCCTTCACCGTTCAGAAGCTTTTTATTTTGATGCAATAGTTCATTTTTGCTTTTGTTTCCCTTGCCTCCGGAGATGCATTGAGTAAAAGTTGCTGCGGCCAAGGTCAAAGAGGTTTTTGCCTGCTTTCTCCTCAAGGATTTTGATGGCTTCCTGTCTTTCATTTAAGTCTTTCATCCATTTTGAGTTTATTTTTGTGTATGGTAGAAGAAAGTGGCCCAGGTTCATTTTTCTGCATGTCGCTGTCCAGTTTTCCCAGCACCATTTGCTGAAGAGACTGTCTTTATTCCATTCTATATTCTTTCCTGCTTTGTCAAAGATTAGTTGGCCATACGTTTGTGGGTCCATTTCTGGGTTCTGTATTCTGTTCCATTGATCTGAGTGTCTGTTTTTGTGCCATAAAAAATTTTTTTTATTAAAAGAAAAAGAAAAATACTGCTACTACCAATGTCAGAGATATTCCTGCCTGTCCTTATTTCTATAATTTTTATCGTTAAGGTCTCACATGAAGGTGTTTAATCCATTTTGAATTTATTTTTGTGTATGGTGAAAGAAAGTGGTCCAGTTTCATTTTTTTGCATGTAGCTGTCTCCAGTTTTCCCAACACCATTTGTTGAAGAGACTGTCTTTATATTCTTATCTCTTTAGTCGAAGATTAACTGACCATATAATTGTGGGTTTGTTTCTGGGCTTTCTATCCTATTTCATTGATCTGTGTGTCTATTTTTATGCCAGTACCATACCATTTTGATTATTATAGCTTTGTAGTATAACTTGAAATCTGGAATTGTGATACCTCCAGCTTTGTTTTTCTCTTTTAAGATTTTTTTTAGCTATTTGGGGTCTTTTGTGGTTCCATACAAATTGTAGGATTATTTGTCCTAGTTCTATGAAAAATGCTATTGGTATCCATATGCAGAATTCTTTTTTTTTTTTTAATGTTTATTTATTTATTTTGAGAGAGCAAGTCAGGGGAGGGACAGAGAGAGAGAGAGAGAGAGAGAGAGAGAGAGAGAGAGAATCCCAAGCAGGCTCCATGCTCAGTGCAGAACCCAACATGGGGCTCGATCCCACGAACTGTGACATCATGACCTGAGCCGAAATCAAGAGTCGGATGCTTAACTGACTGAGCCACCCAGGCGCCCCCATATGCAGAATTCTTAAATTGACTGTATGGGGAATCTTCTATTTCCATCCATCTATTTATTTTGTTCTTTCTACTGTAGTATTTTATTATCGTGCTGTTATTATTAGCTGTCAGTGAAAGTCCTGTCTCCAAATTTGAAAAAAATTCAATCAGAATTCCAAAAAGGTTTGTGAGGGGAGTGACCTTTACAGTAATTTTAAAGTTCATCTAGAAGAATTAAGCCTTTTTTCCCCCCTCAATTTTAACTCCAGTGTAGTTAACATACAGTGTTAAAGCTTTCTTTTAATTTAACTAAGTGTTCTCCTCTCCTTCTGCCCCATCTTTCCCTAGGGCAGGGGAAGTGGGGAGTATTCATTATCACAGAGATGGACCAGAAGTGGGAAGCAAGTGCTCTTAATACTGCCCCAATGAATTGAATGAAACACTAATTGTTGCTGGAGGAAACACTGTCCCTGTAGTCGTGCTTATTTTCTTAAGACCAAACCAGGTGCGTCTTTCTAGATTAAGAAATTGTGGCTGTCCATTCTGTGTATGCAGAGTTGTATAGAGGCTCAGTTCTTGCACTTTGAAATTTTAATTTCTCTCCTTTACCCCAACTTCTTCAGTTTCATTTTTTGTACTAAGACGAGGGTGGGGCACACCCCACTTACAGAGTACTCCAAGCTAGGAATCTGCATTCCCACTATCGACCTTGTATTCTGTATCTCAATTCCATTGTCTTATTAACTTTATTTAATAAACATTTATATAATGCTTGCTATGTGCAAGTCTTCTGCTAAGTGTTTCACATGCATGAACTTACTTAAAACTCAGAATAACCCTATTCTGAGGAAACACTATTGTCTCCATTTAACATGTGGGGAAACTGAGACACAGAAAGTTTCAGTGACTTGGCCACGTGCACAGAAAGAGTGGCAGAAGTGGAATTTGAATTCAGGCAGTTTGTCTCCACACCACTCAGTTATGCTGCCTCCCTGTGATGTGAGCCAGCTTCTGCCTGGACTCCACAAATACAGCATGATGACTGTCTCCTGGTGTTGAACAAATAATTTAGGGAATGTCGGGCCTCTCTCCCCATCCCTGGTAGAAGCTACTTGCCTTTGTCTGGTTTGGCCACAGTGCCCGCCTGCCCCAGCCTGTTCCCGGAGATAGGGATGCTCTGGTGGTTTCTGATGCCAAGTGCTCCACTGTCCAGCAGTCCTCCCCTCCACATGTGTGAGAGCTCGCTTTGCTAAGTCCGGGGGAGCCCATAGGTCTGCGTTTCTCCAGTTGCAGAAATTATAGAACCATTCAGTGGTCAGCTATCAAATTTTAGTATTTCCAGTGAGCAGAGCACCTTGCAATTAGTGAACATGTTTTCTTATTTTCATTCAGTTGGGGGGAGGAGGGGTTGCTATTTAGAACCAGGGGACGTTGTTTGCGGGAGAAGCACATGATGTTCCCAAAGAGGTAAACCCAGCTTAAGAGTTGTTTCCTCACCCCTTAGAAGCTTCTGTCCAAGCCCTCCTGCAGCCATTCGATTTATGCCAGCACTCTTGCAACATTCCCACCTGCCTCTAGGGAGATAGAGACCAAGGGGGTAGAAAGTGCTCTGGGAAATGTGCATCTCTGCCCTGAGCTAGCTGGTGGCCGGTTTGCTTCCCCTGCTCCTCACTGGGCCTTCCCTTTGGCTCTGCCTCCAGCCCTTGATTGGGTTCCACCAGACAGTTTGGAAAATGCATCTTTCTCCCTTGCCCGACACCCAGAGACCATCCACTGTGGCCTGTGCTGTCCTGGCTGAGACTTGCGGCTGCCTATTTGCCTCACGCCCTCAACGGAGAGAAGTGGACTAGAAGGCTAGGTCTGTTTCAAAATTAAACAAAATTAATGCCTGGTTACAAGGCATTAACATTATACTTACAGAAAGAGCAGCCCTTCTCATTTCTTCGCGGTGCCACGTGTCCCTCTTTGTTCTGACCCGGCCCTGGCAACAGTCCTGCAGCCAGGGATCCCCCTTAAGACTCATCAACATAAATGTCCTACAACTACAAGGCCCCACTCAGTCTTGCTACACTGTAAAACAAGTGCACGTTTTACTACTCACATCAGCTGCCAAATCAGTTTTTGAATTCCTTTAGAAACAAAATTCTGTCTTCTCCTTCACACTGAATATGTCTTCTTCGCCTTTCCACCTTGCTACTTTTCTTTGACCCGGTTAAAAACTTGTAAAAATGAGTTTCCCTAGTTTAGTTTGATCTCAACTATGCTCATTGGAATACCTTTTTTTTAAAAAATTGATCTTTTTAGCAAGAGGGATAAAAGAGTAGATATATGAGGACAGAAACATGAAGTTCAGATAAGAGAGCAGGATTCCTGGGTGGGGTCCTTGCATGAGAAATTGGAACCCACATTCCTATTCCGCAAAGCCTCCCAAGTGAGACAGGATGCCGCAAAGTTGTGTTCTGTATTGATTATAAAGAGGTAAGTGCGGCTGCATCTGCAGGAGGCAACGTGTGTGCTTTAATTCTCTGTGGAACCAACCCTTATGTACATTATAAGGACATTAGGGCATCCTCAACCTGGGGTCTTGGACCCTGAGAAATTCTACACAAGTTTTGTTTTTCTTTTATCTATATTTTACTTATTATTTTTTAATTTAAATTCAAGTTAGTTAACAGACAGCACAGTCTTGGTTTCAGGAGTAGAACCCAGCGATTCATTTCTTACGTATGACACCCAGTGCTCATCCCAAGAAGTGCCCTCCTCAATGCCCATCACCCATTTACCCCATCCCCCCACCCACCTGCCCTCCAGCAACCCCCAGTTTGTCCTCTGTATTTAAGAGTCTCTTATGGTTTGCCTCCCTCTCTGTCTTTATCCTATTTTTCCTTCCCTTCCCCTATGTTCGTTCATCTGTTATTTCTCAAATTCCACATATGAGTGAAATCATATGAAATCTGTCTTTCTCGGACTGACTTATTTCTCTTAGCGTAATACACTGTAGTTCCATCCGTGTCTCTATACACGTTTTCTGTAGTTTTCCGGGACCCATAACTTTGGTCAGATGTGCAAATGAATTAGAGGATCCCCCCTTCCTCGGCCCCCGCCCAAGGATTAAGAGCCTCTGTCATAGAAAGTGGTGGCTGGGTCCATAGAACTTTGTGGATATTTGGTCTAGTGCTGTGAGTAAGAGGGGCAAGGGAGATGGGAGAGTCTGCAGGCCTAGCTTATTCTAAAAGCTGCACTAGCAAGCTCTGTGATCTTGGGCAAGCAAATTAACCTAAGCCTTCACTATAAAATTAGGCTAATGACAGTTCCATGCTTATGAGGTTGATGTGAGCATTAAACAGAATGATTCCTATAGAGTGCTTAGCATAGTGCTTGGCACATAGGTACACTGTGAGCATAAAACTCTTACTAGCTGTCCACATAATTTCATCTCCCCTTCGTTCCCCAGAATATGTTCAGTTATACTTCAGAATACAGGGTATTCTTGTGCCCTCCTGTCTTTACGACAGATCCAAATGCTTACCTGATGCCGTTGAAGGATTTATGTTCCAGAGGTAAACACTGCAAAGAAATCGGAGACCAGAAGCTCTTTCTGTGTAGGCTTGAATAAAGGAAATTGAAGGAACTTTGACTGAAGGTGACATTGTTTAACAGCTCCTGGATTTGGTCATATCACTGTTCTCAGGCAGGGCTGCCGTTCTCTTCCATCTGTAGTTGCTGTGGCCTTCGTCATTCTCAGGGCATAATCTCTCTTCACATCTCACGACTGCGTTGTATTTCAATCTCCATCATCAAGGGGGACTTTTTTCACTTCTTCCTTATTCTCTACCACTGTCGCCCATTTTTACTGAGTAGATGTCCCTCTGTTCCAGCTCTTCTTTAAAAGAGCTAAAACGCCAGTCCTCATCTTGATGAACTATAAAATACATCTCTCATTCTCCCTTTTTCTGTGCGCTCATTATCTGGACACATCAGTATATGGACTTGTTCCCAGAAGAGTCAGTGGATATCAGTATTAAATTAATTTAGGAAATATGTCAATGTTGCTCCTCCAAAAAGGTGCTGATATGCTATTCTAGTGTAATAAATGAAATAAAGTTTTATTGTAAAGGTAAATTTTCAGTCACCGTAAAGCATGATAGTCAGCTTTGAAAAGAGCTGTTGCATTCTTTGCTACTATATTATTTGTACCTTTAATCCACAGATGATAAGCTCATCGCCCCCAGGACTCAAAGCAGGGAGCCCCTGAGCAAATAGTTTTAAATTTTTTTTTTAAGTTTACTTATTTTTTGAAAGAGAGAAGGTGTGAGTGTGAGCAGGGGAAGGGCAGAGAGAGAGAGGGAGAGAGAGAGAATCCCAAGCAGGCTCTGGGCTGTCAGCACAGAGCCCAATCCGGGGCTCGACCTCACATACCATGAGATCATGACCTGAGCTAAAACCAAGAGTTGGACGCTTAACCGACTGAGCCACCCGGGTGCCCCTGAACAAACAGTTTTATATGAGCTGTGAGCCTCCCCTCCTGAAAGTCCCCCAGAGCAGTGCCTACAGCAGCTGTGGGTTTGGGGGCGGCCCTCCTGGGGAGTAAATGGCTCTCTTCTCCACTGACAGGAACACCTGAAGGGAAGATCTCAGACCAAGCTGAGGTGTTACCTATTCTGTCAGAAAAAGCAAATGAAAATTCATCTGTCCTACAGCTCCTATCCCTTCAGAACCGTAGGTCTTTTTTAATGGAGGGGAAGGTAGAGCACACTCCCAAACCTGAGTCAGATGAGGAGAGCTCTGAGCCGTGGCTCAGAAAGAACAGGGTGAGGAGTGAGTACGTGAGCCGCTTGCTCTGGGCCGGCTGGGAAGCGGGTGCTGCACAGTGTCCTCTGGGCACCATGCTTTCTTTGCAGACAGTGTTTCCCTCTTTCAGTCAGCTTTTGTCTTAAAATGAATAGTTTTCATCCTGGAAAACATGTTGGTAGATGTCATACCAGGAAAATAACTTTCAGTTTTGCTCTGCTTTTGACTTTTGACTATAAGCATTGACCATCATTGTTTAGGCCCTTCATCATTTTCTTTTCTTTATTCTTTCTTTCCTTTTCTGTTTAAGTTTATTTTTTATTTATTTTGAGACAGTAAGCAGGGGAGGGGCAGAGAGAGAGGAAGAGAGAGAGAGAGAGAGAGAGAGAGAGAGAGAGAGAATCCCAAGCAGGCTCTGCTCTGTCCGCCCAGAGCCCAATGTGAGGCTCAGAGTCACCAATTGTGAGATCATGACCTGAGCCGAAATCAAGAGTCGGACACTTAACTCGCTGAACCACTCAGGAGCCCCTTTCCTTTTCTGTTTTTACTACTATGACTGTTGCTGTCACCATAACCCCCTTTCCAGTGACTAAACAAGCACCGTCTGCATTATTCTACCTTCACCCAGGAAGGTGGGTAGAACAGAGCTTCTGAGCCCTATTTTGCAGACGCAGCTAAAGCTGGGCCTTACCTGTCACTGAGCAACTAAACGGTGAGACTGGAAACCAAACCCAGTTCTGCAGTACCCTCTACTGCCACTGTGGGTCCCCTTCCTTCCTCTTCACTCCCTCTTGTCAACCCACGCAGCCAAAGAAGTCAAGGAGATCTAAAACAGGTGAAAATCATTGTCTTTATCTTTCATCTGATTCATCTGTTCCTTTGTATGGGTCACTCTTTTGCAGGATTGTTTTAAGGAGTGGGTATGGTATATTTTACTCCCTTTAGAAGTCAGTGTCATGGGGTGTCTGGGTGGCTCAGTCGGTTAAGCATCTGACTCTTGGTCTCCCCTGAGGTCATGATCTCGGGGTTCATGAGATCGAGCGCTGTGTTGGGCTTTGCGCTCACAGCGTGGAGCCTGCTTGGGATTCTCTCTCTCCCCCTCTCTCTCTGCCCCTCCCCTGCTCTCTTGCAGGCACAGGGACATGCACTCTCTGTCTCTCTAAATGAATTGACTTTTTTTTTTTAAAGTTTGTGTCACGATAAATTTTAGCAGAGGCAAATAAAATAAATGGCATCAAAACCCAAGGTGTAGGGGCGCCTTGAGTGACCAACTTCGGCTCAGGTCATGATCTCCTGGCTTGTGAGTTCGAGCCCCCCATCGGGCTCTGTGCTGACAGCTCAGAGCCTGGAGCCTGCTTCAGATTCTGTGTCTCCCTCTCTCTCTGCCCTTCCCCTGCTCACGCTCTCTCTCTCTCTCTCTCTCCCCCTCTCTCTCTCTCAAAAATAAATAAACATTAAAAAAAAATTTTTTTTAAGTAAAATAAAATTCAGTTATTGGGTCACATTAGCCACATTGCATGTGCTCAACAGCCATGTGTGGCCTGAGATACTGGATTTTTTACTCTAATTTATTCACATTTTTAAAAATATTTATTTATTTGTTTATTTGAGAGAGAGCGTGAGTGGGGGAGAGCGGCAGAGGGAAAGAGGGAGAAAATCTCAAGCAGGCTCCACACTCAGCACAGAGCCCGATGCTGGGCTCTATCCCGGGACCCTGGGATCATGACCTGGGCCAAAAGCAAGAGTCAGATGTTCCACCAACTGTACCGCCCAGGCGCCCAGTCACGTTTAAATTTAAATAGCCACAGGTAGGTGGTAGCTACTCGAATGAACTGCACAGATACCGAACATTTCTGTCTTTGCAGTCAAGTGTATTGGATGGCGCTGATCTAAAGGCTCTAGCAAAAAAGACTGCCCTTCTGGCAAGCTGTGCCCCTCTGTGCGGGAAGGGCAGCACCAGTACTTCCAGAGCCTTGCCTCCCGGTGACCTTCTCCGCTCATAGACAGCATGGCTTTGCTTAAAAAAGAAAACAAAACCGCAAAAAAAACATCACCATGTGACTGAAGTAATCCACAACGGGTGAACAGCTGGGCAGGAGGGTTGCAAGAAGAACTGGCCTATTTTCTAAGGACAGAGCCTCGCAGGAAAACCTGAGACAAGAGGAAGTGCAGACACCTAGACCCGCTTCCTAGTCTCTTTATGCGCAACTCGGGCCACTTACACACTTCCACCCAGATGCCTTCCAGAGGCAGATTGCTCTTCTTGGCTACAGGCATCTTGAGGCGAGGTGCATTAATGATTTATAGTGACCCCAGAAAGGATCAAATATCCAGAGCCTGGTGGGTCATAAGGCTGAAAGAAGCCATTACTATTGGATGAATTACAGATTTCACAATGAAAACATGGCTGCTTCTGAAATAGAAACGTACAGGTGTATACTGGGGCTCCAATTTCTAGAATACCCAGAGGGGTTTACAGTTTTCTGGCCCAGATATGTTCCTTCCGAGCCCTTTTCTAGCATTGAAGTTTGTCCTCCTTCCTGACTCCCTTCACAGTTACCTCCTAAAATCCAAAATGCCTCCCAGAATAGCTGTCACAAGGAAATGGCAAGTTTTCTGACTCCCCATGCTTCCCCATCCAGGGGGATATGTCAATCACACTAATTTTAGGGGCAGCAGAGAATTTTTTTTTTTAGTGTGTATTTATTTTTGAGAGAGAGAAAGAGACAGAGTGCAAGCAGGGGTGGGGCAGAAAGAGAGGGAGACACAGAATCCATAGCAGGCTCTGGGCTCTGAGCTGCCAGCATAGAGCTGACGCGGGGCTCGAACTCATGGACTGTGAGATCATGACCTGAGCCGAAGTCGGAGGCCCAACCTACTGAGCCACCCAGGCGACCCAGGAATATTTAGTCCCACTCTTTTTAGTGCCTGGAGCATTGTAAGCATGCAATAACTTAACTACTATCACTGCTACTATTGCTGCTGCTGCTGTTGTTATTGTTATTATTATTATTATTATTATTATTATTATTAAGCACTCACACCGAATGGGAAGGAGATTAATCTTGAGAACATTCACTCTTAGCTCTTCCAGGACACATTCTTAGGGTCTGGTCCAGCGAGCCTCCATTTGGGGGGAGCAGGTAGTGCTCCCACAGAATCCCAGCTTTCGAAAGCCCCTGTTGCTAATGAAAGCATATTGTGTCCCTCAGGTGTGCTAGGGAAACAAAACTGAGGTTCACTTCTCCAGAATTACCAGGTCTTTCCTGTCTCTCATCAGAAACAGCCCCCACAGCTGGAGGGGCTGGTTGTCAGGGGTCTTGGTGCCTTTGTCCCCTACAAAAATGCTAACCTATGGATACCTTCAGAAGGAGCAGGACTGTCTCGTGAAAGTGCCAGTGTGATGTTTAGATTCATCTTTCCCCTTGCGGAGTCCGCAAGTCCAGAGGGGATGTACTGTCTCCCCTATACCATTATAAACTAGGGTGGCCTCGGGAATTCATCATTCTTACACCAGGAACTGCTCATCTAGGCTCTGCTACTTGAAGACGGCAGAAAGAAAGCGCGCGTACAATGAAACGACAGGCCTCTACTCGTTGTTCTCTATTCTTAATATTCATCTGAGCCAGAGCCACGTCCTTCCCATGTAGCTCTTAGACGCTTTCCGTATTAAAAGCTGAATGCCTCCAGAGTCGGCCCCTCGAGGCCCAGAGGGAATTAGCACATATTATCCAACCGGGTTGGCACACCTTCGTCTGTCCCTCAGTCTGACTGTGTCAGGTGTTCTCCACTTGGGGAACTTGTTGAGCCGGGGTATTCTGACCAGAGGACTCCGACCAGAGCCTCGGGGCAGAGATTCCCAGAAAGGGGCCTGCCACCTGGCAGGTGGACTGACCAGTCAGTCACCTCCCCGTCCCCAGTGTTATGAGGGCCAAGTTACATGTTTCCTTATCTCATTCTCCTTCCCTTTAGGTCCCCACATCTTTCTGAGTCTTTGTATTCGAAAGGCAGATTCTGGTCTTAGATGATTCCAGCAGAATCTTGGTGCCTGTCATTGCAGGTAATATTCTGTAAAGGGAAATCTTTTTTTTTTTTTTTTTTTTTTTTTTTTTTTTTGGCATACCAAATCCAGAGCCATATTGGACAACTTCAATTGGAGTCATTTCTATTTAATATGTGGATGAAAAAGCAGGTTTTAATTAAGCGCGTTAAAAGGGGATTGATCACTGTTCGCACAAGAGCCAGAATATTGTGACAGGAAGAATTCCTATAGAATGAAGTCTTTAAGTTGGACTTTCCTTTTTTACTTATGCTTCCATTAGGATTTTGGAGGAATGTCAGCGCACTGTTATTAACTCCGATAGCTTGTACATCACAGCCAGTATGGTTTGGGGCCCTCTGGCTCTCAGGTTACCTGTATAAATACAGGGATTCACTTCCCAGCTCTACCATTTGCTTAATAAAGAGCAAATGTGCAGAGCCCAGCAGCAGCAGCAGCAACAGCCTGGCAGAGCCGTAATCTGAACAGGATAAACATGCTTCTTTTTGAATGATGCTCTCTCCCCATCCTCCTGCCAAGAGCAGGATATCAAATGAAGGGGAGGTTGCGGTTGGAGTCAGTAAAGTGAATGTCTAAGTGGCACCTGCTCCATTCAGCAGATCTGCTTTCCCGGGGCCTCCCACTGCACATCTGCTCCTGACAAAGCCTCTTTTCTCCTCCTGTTGGTCAGGCTGAGAGCAAAGGCCTAGCAAGGAGACATATTGGTTTTGCTCTGTCAGCACAATTGCCTGTGACATTATAATTACACCAAATCTTCATTATTAGAAAGGCCCCAATTTAGAGATTTTCAGAGCCAAAAAGGGGTTTTCGAAGTGAAATTGGTAAACACATCTTTTCCGTTGTAAAGCTAGCCATTGGATCTGAAAATCATTGAAGGGGTCTAAATATGGAAACTGAGACACTGCTCTGAGTGAGACTACAAAAACCCTGCTATCAGATTGGCGCATGAAAGAGGCGTCCAGCAATTCTGATTTTAGCCAGCCCAAGCTTTCCGTACTGCCTGTAGTACTGTCATGTAGAGCTATATTATATTGTTCTCCAATGCTGATAAAGTTTCTCACCTAGGGCCCCTGGGGGGGTGGGAGGTGTTAAAAGAAGTTGATGGGGTAGAGCAGCAAGGGAGAAAACCCTACAGTCTAAATAAGAGAAATGCCAGGAAAATATATTTTAGGTGAACGCAGAGCATCCAGTTTCAGATTGAGTTTCCATTTAACAAAGGCAACTCTTATCATGTTCTATGGTGTGTGTACGATCGAAGCGTGTTTATAACGTGGAGTTGGCTCACTGGAAGCTCTGGAAAGGTTTTAGAGCTGCACTCTGGCTACTGAAACTTTAATTAGAGTCGAAGTACAGATGGATTCCTCAGTCCTACCAGCTACGTTTCACGTGCTCTCTAGCCACCGTGTTGGCCAGTGCACAAACAGAACATGACCATCTCTACAGTGAGTTCTGGTGGACAGCGCTGTTTTAGAGATTAGTCTGAACCTTTTGAAATGTCTTGACTGCTTTAGCAAGCCTTGGGAGGTTCCTGTTTCAGCCTCGTTTGGAGGGGGAAAAGAGAATTTGCCTGGATGTTTTTGGAACGGCTCCTTCCAGCCATGTTACTTTATCTTTTCACCTTAAAAAATTGTTTTCCTGCAAGAATCTCCCGTCCTTTCTCCACCCTCACACACACCCAAAATAATAGTAATGAATTATACCTATCAGAAAGGACTTTCATTTTAGGAAGGTCCACTTTCAGCTGACCTACTCCCTGGTCTCCCCTTCCTAAACCTTTCACGGCCCTGCTGTTTGCCTGGAGAGTTTTCTCATTAAACAGAGCTTCTGACGAACAAGGGCACATGTGAGTGCTCAAGGGCCAAGAGGGTGTATGTGAATTGTTCATTTTGTCTACAACGTGAAGCGTGGACAACACACTGGGGTGGACCATTGAGTTAGTGGCACCTTCCGTTTTCGGCAACTCTGGGGACCAAGAGCAGGGTCTTCAACCTTGCTTCCTTCATTTGTCTGCCTCTTAGAAGTCCCTGCATGGTTGCTTTGACTCCTGAGAGGAAACCTATGTGAAATAACAAAACTACCTCGAATCTAGATATTCTCCTTTTTCTCGAGACCTTAAATCATGTAAATATGATGTTCCTTATCCTCATAGCAGCCCTATGAGACAGAAGTAGCCCGTTTGTTTTATAAATGTAAGTATAGTCAACTCTCAGTTGCCACATACAGATCATCTGTCATGCAGATAACTCGTGACATATTTTAAATCCTTGGACAGTTTCTCTCAACAAGCAAGCGTAAGCCTGGACCATCTCCTCCACCCCCCACCCAGCTGCTGGGTACTTAAGGAACACAAATTAGTTTTCATATTAGCTTAAGGAAGACATAATTAGGAAAGTAAGTCTAAGTAAGTCTGCTGCAAGAAAAGCGCATCATAAATTCCAGGTTATGGGAGAGACGGCTGACCCTCCCTTCGGCTCAACTAAGAGCCGACTGTAAGATCTGCTTTTACAAACACGCACACCGTTAGCACTCCGTGTGCTGGCATGTTTACCAAAGGATTTGTAGAGCCCTCCATGGGAGGTTGTCAGAGATGGCTTTGTACCCCGGGCACCGGGGCATACAGGGGAGACCGTGTCCTGTGGCCGCTCCTCCCCGCCGCATCCCGGAGGCACATCTTGCTCAAGTGCTTTTTAAAAGTTCTGTCTGGCCCACCGCCCATCGCAAGCAGAGGCTGACCGAGCATCGCAGGGGGCTCATGTTTGGGCAAAGACGGCAGCAGCCTCAGTGTAAGGCACCAGAGGCACGGCACCCGGCACGGATGGCGGACCGCTCCGTTCTCCGGCCACCAAATGGTCTTAGCCGCTGATAGTTTTGTGCAGAGAAAGCAACCTGCGGATTCCTCTAGTGTCATTCCTTCCGCCTTCTGGCAGAAGCTGGAATTCTTCTATAAAGAACTTGTCCCCATTAGCAATCTGATTATGCTAAATACAGTCCAGATAGGAAAGGCAGGATAAATAGTTGAACAAAATGAAGTTTATTGAGATAGATTTCTTCCTTCGACTATCAAACCCCGTAACTATTTATTTCTACTTTCCAGTGTACTGTCTTCAGGTGTCTTACTGCCTAAAGACAACTTAATTCTGCTCTTTATATGCTCCTAGAATGTTCTAGTGTTTGTTTTCTAAATGGTACTCTACAGGTTGTGCTTAGTGAGGGATTGAAAAATAGTAGAACATCTTTAGAAGCTTTTTTGCCTCAATCTTTCTGTGTTCAGTTAGCAGAGGCGAGGGCTGGATAGTGGGCACATTTGGAATGTGGTGGGGGGAGGGTTCCTTGTGCTAGTCTCTCTCCTCTTGTACCTGTTTGAAATTCTCCATAATGAAAACACTGAAAGTAATAACAGAAAAATAAATAAATCTCCGTTCCCAACTCTAGGTAACTCCTGATTGGCTCTTGTATTCATTTCCACACCTGACTGTTGGCAAAGCCTTCGTGTGATAACTTTTCCCTGAGGTTTCCATCATCTTGGTACCATGGGGCACCTGGCTGGCTCAGTCAGTGGAGCATTTGACTCTTGATCTCGGGGTTGTAAGTTTGAGCCCCATGGTGGGTGTAGATATTACCTAAAATCTTTAAAAACATATATATATCAACACTTTCTGTATTGCTCAGACCCTTCCATTGGTATATAGACTTTGGGGACCTTGAGTGTCCTCCTTCTTCCCAGTGATTTTTCTGGATATTACTGAGCATCTCTTTCCCTTCTCTGGAAGGTCAGATCAGATGTCCTCCTAATAAGCACATACGTGTCCCACAAACTTCAGCTGAATACTTTTCTCTCCTGCCATTTTCAGTTTAAAGCCCTGTTGGTCAGACCAGCAGGCCTTGAAGTCACCTTGTTCAGCCCCACACTGGGGGCTCAGCCTGCAGGATAATACACCACAGTGGTTCTGAAGCACAACACCCTGACTTCATGAATATTCCTGGACACCAGTAGTTTCAAACAGAAGTTGTAGAATTGTACCTCTCACTAGCAAAGTAAAAATGAATTTATTTTTAACATTTGGCTTATGGGATGAGGGCAAGAGAAATTTCTGGGTGGTCTGAAAAATTAGGCAAAGGACAGAGTCTGCTGTGAAGGTTCTCGCAGAAAGTGGTTTTTCCAAGAGAGGGTTCACGTTGTCTAGCAAGAGGGGAGAAAACCTTGTATGCCGAGAAGTGCCTGTTACCCCAAGGCACTGCGAGGCTGCTGTTGGCTCCACGAGAATACTCAGCACGCCAAGTGTAATACATATTTTAATCCATAAATCCCTCAAATGCACCCAAAAGCCACGGACTTAGAAAACACGGAAGAGGAAGATTAAATGTCCCAGAAGCAGCTAATATAACAGAAGCAGAATGATTGGGAGAGAAATACTTTTTCTGTTTCCTCCTTGTCTCAGTGTCTGGAAGGTTACCTGGATCTCCTTTTCATTTGCTATTGGCATTCTTTTCATGACCTTCCTTTTCTTGCCCTGAGACTGTCCTCTTTCTTTCTGGTCCTTGTTTGTCATTCCCAGCTTCTGTATCTGCCTGCCTGCTGGACGAGCTTCTCTCCCTGCTTTTCCTTCCCGTTCTCCCATCGCTGTACCAGTACACATGACGCCTGTTTTTCTTCGTATAACAGTGGCTTGTCTTAGACTTCAGTCCCTGGTGTAAATTCTTTCTCAAGCCTGCAAATAAGACTTTAAAGGACTTCCCTCCTGCCTGTCACCCCTAGAGACACCTGGAGATAACCCTTGATGGCTCTTTAAAAACTGCAGAGGGGCGCCTGGGTGGCTCAGTCGGTTAAGCGTCCGACTTCAGCTCAGGTCACGATCTCACGGTCTGTGAGTTCGAGCCCCGCGTCGGGCTCTGGGCTGACCGCTCAGAGCCCGGAGCCTGCTTCGGATTCTGTGTCTCCCTCTCTCTCTGCCCCTTCCCCACTCATGCTCTGTCTCTCTCTGTCTCAAAAATAAATAAAAACATTAAAAAAACTATAAAAAATAAAAACTGCAGAGTATTACTTAGGTAATATAATTTATGATTTCATTTCTTATCTATTCCTAGCTTTTCCAGTCACAGTCTTCTGGATCCCCATTCAAGCCAGCATTTTCCTGGTACCTGTAGCTAGCTTTCACATCCATAAACTACAGAAAGCATTACATTGTAAATTTTTCCTTTGGGTTTTAAGAATCCTTTCTCTTCCACCACATGTGTTGATTTGATAAATTTATTTGTTTAGTTCTCAATTTCTCCCTGACAGCCATCAATATTTGTCTCCCAACTAAAGATATTTCCATGACCAACTTGGAAGGCCTTTGGGCTGAAAGATTCAGTTACAGCAAACAACAATTCCCAGAGGTTTCCCAGATTGTGAGGGCAAATGAAAGGCCCATTCTTCCCCAGGCCGTCTGTCCTGCTCTATCTTGCCGGGCTGGGGCGGGGTGGGGGAAGGGCAGTCTGGTTCCGGGTGACCGTGGCCAGGCCTGTAACCCTGTGCTCTGCTAGGCTTGAGCCCATGCTGTTATTATCCGGAGGGCTTTACACATTTATCAGAGTGATGACGTCATATCGTACTGTCCCTCACCGTGTATTTAACATTCTTGCTATTGATCAGTGGTTTAGCCTGGATTATTTCTTCACCGATGCGCTGAGTCGCCAGCCATGTCATAGATGCCAGGGTGCCGTTCCAGTGCCAGTTCTGACCATCGCCGCATTTCGGAAAGGAAGCTGCCCGCCAGTCCATCTGCCCTGATTTCATGGCTCTTATCTCTAATCTTTACATCTTCGAAGGCCTTTGGCAAATGATGTGCTTCCTGGCAGGAGCACATCACTGCCGAAAGGAGATCTGTGCTGTCTCTGCTTTCCTTTCTGTTTGCTGAGAGCTTTAGTCTAACGTCCGTGACGCCACCAGCCTTCATCAGACCCCTCATTCGAAGTCATCGTCAAAAAGTAGCTGGCATTCATTGTACACCTACTGTGTGCCAGGCACCGTGCCAGACTTCACCGAAGTCAGCACATCTAGTCCTCGACAGCCCTGTGAGATTAGTAACTGCCATTTTACATTTGAAGCAAGCAAGGTTCACAAGCCATTCGATGGCAGACCCAGGAGTCACATGTAGTCCTTCTGATTGGCACACCTTTAAAGGAAATAAAATAGCTTATTTGACCCTCACACAGAATGCACGGGAACTACCGATACAGCATTTGGCTACGCTGCCTTAAGGGTCTTGTTGTGAAAATCCTGCTGCACTTGGGAACAGAGTGAAAGGCTTCAAGGCCTTCAGTCTGCGGAGGCCAAGGCTGATAGGAATGTAACCAAGTTCCTGCAAATCACGAGGAACGAGATCTGGAGTCATATTTAATTAGTAAGCATCTACTGTGTTGAAGCTTCCCAGTATTTTAAAGACAGCAGATTATACAGAGAACAACAACTACTTGGAAACAGGTTGGCACAGAGCCGGTGCCAAATGGTGGAGGGAATAAAATCACAGGAAGGAAAGAACCTGACGGGCCATTCTCTCTGTGGTATCTCCATGAAATGTTTGGAAATTGGTGGAAGAATTGGACTTACACTGGCAGGGGATCATTCTAGGTCGAGAGATCTGTCTGAGCAAATACATGTGATGTTAGGGTACACTAAGGGGACAGGTATGGTTGTAATGAAGAGAGAATGTAGAGTAATTTGTGGGAAAGGCTGATGTAATCCTTCAAACTAGTAGCTCTTTGGCTGTTATTTTTCCCATAATAGACAGCCATCAAAGTCCTTTGTGCGTGCGTGCGCGTGCATGCGTGTTTTGGGGGAGTGGGGGGAGTTGGGATGGCCGTTGCCAAACAATATTTCAAGAAGATTTAGCTGTGATAATGTAGATGTATTCCTCAAATCACAGAATACCAAAAGAGTTAGTGTTGAGAAAAGTAAATGAATCCCCCTAAGTAAATAAATTGCATACATACACATACACACGTGCACATGTGTGTGTGTTCCATTATACAGTAGGTAAGTGATGGAACTCATTACTTCAGGAGAGGTCAGGAATAGAGTAGGTCAGCTCATGAATGATAAATTCAGAGTGTGCAAGGCTATGACCCTAACCTTTAAAGTTACTCTCGTTGGCGCCCATGGTCTACCACAAAGCCTCCCCTCATTCCCCCATCAGAGACAAACCACTACAAACCTCAAGGCCTCTTGTTTTGCAGAAAATAGGGCCAAGCCCCTAAACGTGAGCAAATGATCACATAGATGACAAGACCAGACCAGACTTATGACTAGATAGCATTAGCTGCTACCCATGTAATATGATTTGAGAGGCTCAAAGACAAATGTCTGTCCAAAAGTGTATTCCCCTGTCACCCATCATGCCTTAATCTTAAATCCCACTACTAGAGGTAGATTATTTTGAGTCTTGAAAGGAATTGGGCTGAGCGGAACAGTTGAGAGTCCCCCATTACTGCACCTATGAAATTAAAAGAAATTTTTTTTTGGTAATGTTTATTTATATTTGAGAGAGAGAGAGAGAGAGAGACAGAGTGCAAGCGGGAAAGGGGCAGAGAGAGAGGGAGACAGAATCCGAAGCAGGCTCCAGGCTCTGGGCTGCCAGCACAGAGCTTGACACGGGGCCCGAACTCAGGAGCCGCGAGATCATGACCTGAGCCGAAGTCGCACGCTTAACTGACAGCCACCCGTGCGCCCCTGCACCTATGAAATTTTGAAGTATAAATACCCTCTTAAGCAGTTGTAGTCTTTGATATTTATCCTTGCGTATGTGAGAAATTGCAATACATTAAGTACAATAGCAAAAGATTGGAAAGCCAAGACGTGCGTCATTAGAGCACTGGTGAATCAAAATCAAGCGCCTCCAGATCCTTTTGTAGTACATGAGCATGATGATCGGGTGTTCGCACTGTCGTGTGACATGTGCCTCCCTCAAACCTTGTTGCGACGTTGGCACGCTACCCGTCTGACGTGAAACAAAAATTAAGCACCTTCATACAAATGGAATACTCTGCAGCTGTTCTCTTTGTGTTGTAAGTAAAGATCTCCAAAAACGCAAGGTGCAGAAGAGTATGAACATATGCAGTGTTCGAATGGGGAAAATACCCAGACACACGTATACACATCTCCCAGTCTTGGGTAGACTACGGACGAGCCCAGAAACTGGCCACAAGTAGTTACCTCTGGGAGGGAGACTGACTCTTTTCAACCCCATGCCCTTTTTGCACCTTTTTTACTATGCCCTCCGTGTGTTACCTATTTTTCGAAATTAAGTCTCTTAAAATAGAGATTCTCCTGAAAAGGGGAAACTTAAGAGCCAGATGATCACCTTCTGAGAGATGACGGCCCTGATGAGAGGAGCAAGCCCCTTGAAGAATGGACCCCGTGCGGGGGTCTCCTTGGAGCACTCTGAGTGGTAGCATGGCCGCCTTGTTAGTCAGTCTCCCTGCATGTCCTCCCCCCAGAAGGTCACCTGACTCTGAAGGGTGTTGGGTGGGAAGTGTGTGAGTTGTGTCAGAGGCAGCCTCGCCCAGGGATCTGAACCTTCAGAGCCTGTCCTGATACCCATCGTGTCATGTGAAAGTTTTAGCAGGTCCCTCTGGCTACAGTGGAACAACTGCTGGAGCAGGGCGATGACAAAGGAAGATAAAACGTCGTCCTGGCAAGAGAGGATAGGACTTTGTCCAGGGAGGCAGCAGAGAGAAGTGGCGGAATTCCGGGTTTACGTTTGTAGGGCGAGTTGACAGGATTTGCTGATGGTGTGTGAAGTCAAAGGCGGCTGCAGTTTTGGCCTAGGCAACCGGAGGGGTGCAGTTGGGCAAGAGTGGGTGGGGCGTGTCTGACCACGTGGGCTCAAGTACGGGACACCCAGGCAGGAGGGAGGTGAGCAGGGTTAGGTCTCATTGCCTTTTGCAGGGAAATGTGGTCCTGGAGCCACCAACTCCTCCAGAGATTTTAGTCTGACTGCTGTTTGGCAAGGAAATCCTTATGCCGGGACTGTGGCTCCTGAGGCGCCTTTGGCCTCTTCCCAGTTTGGCCAGTTCTGTAAACCTAGCCTGGAAGCCTGAGGGGAGAGGCAGCAGTGAGCCCAAAAAGGGAAGTCCCCTGCCTCCCTGGGCCCTGCTGGCCTGCTATTCGATGGTAAGGGTGGCTGAGCCCACAGAATGACTCCCAGATCAACAGGCTGGACGCCTGGCTTTGCCAAACTCCGTCATCTTGGGAGAAAATCACTCTGCTCTGTGTTTCCTTTTCTCTTCTTTTCTTTCTTTCTTTCTCTCTCTCTCTCTCTTTTTTTTTTTTTAATAAACTTTGTATCTGCTTCCTTTTGAGTTTAAAGAAAAAGAAAGGGGTTTACTAATCCACATGAATGCTAAGGTTTCTTATGGCTTTGAAATATTGGGGTACTCGAGACTGGGGCCCTAAATCTTCAGTATGTGCCCTTAGGATAAGTTTGTGTTTCTGCCAAAGGAACTTGCCTGTCCTCTTGCAAGAGGAAGGCACACCTGCCCTGCCCGCGTCTCTAGGGTCTTAGCAGAGATCAGATGATCCACACTGGATGTAAGAGGGCTTTGAAAAGTGCCAAACAGATGCCCAGAGGCTTACTGCTAGGATTGTACAGGGTCTCTCAGACAAACAAGACGGAGAACTTCAAACTCTGAAAGCAGAATGTGAAGGGCTTCCTGTTGCTTAATCAAACGAAATGACCCAGAATATAAACTGAGATTAACATACACCTTCTAGATTAGGGCTAATCAGGGCCAGGCTGAGCAGATGCAGGGACAATCCCAGCCTGATTACTGTGCCTCAGCATTTAATCATCTCTCCTCCAAGGGCAGGAGGCCGACTTAGCTCATGCTGGCCTGCAAGCCGCCAGTCCCCTCCCCCTTCCCCTTCCGTGGACAGAAAGGGTCAGAGCTGCTGAGACGGTTTAATCTAATCCCATGCCAAAATGGCTGTGTGTGTGAGAGAGAGATTCTGAAATTCTAAAATCCCCACAGTAGGATGGTAATGCACTGATTTAAGGTGGAACCGCATGTAGAAAATAATGGAATTGGGATTTCGAGGCATTTGGGGTTATGGAATGACCCTGCATGTGAAATTCTGAAAAGCTCTGAAAAGCTTTTCGGGTATGTGGTTGCTGTTCCCAGCCATTCACTCTCGAGACAGCCTTGTGGAGGGAGGCATTCCATCACCCAGTTGCAGAGGCCAGATTTATTCCTCCCGATTGTGAGGTGAGATACAGAAGACGAAATCTTTATAAATGAGCCCCTCTTTGGATGAGTCCTGAATGCAGTCATGTTTACATTACTGTTCTGTTGACTGGGAGCTCCTGGCTCCAAAACCGCCTAATCACCCTAGGACGGGGCCACTCCAGTCGCCCTGTCTCCGGGAGGGACACCTGTGCGAGCTTCGAAGGCAAGTTTCTCTGTGAGTGCAGAAAACATTCATTGAGCTCCTGCTGATTGCTGAGGACTCTGAGTCCCTTACAGAGTTGACCGTCTTCTTGAAGACATGCACACAGTGCCTGTGAATATGAGCGCTGCCTCCACGGAGGCCTGTACAGAGTGCTCAGGACCTCAGGAGAGAGGCTAAGGCCAGGGAGGAGAGACCGGCTGCCATGGAAGGAAGAATAGGAGCCCATTCAAGGAACAAGTCCAGGGCCATCATTGCAGGCACAAGGCATGCTTGTGTGCAGGTTGTGGAGGCCCAGTCAAGCGGTTCACCTGATGGGAGTGTACGGCGGGGGGAGAGGAGGGCTGGATACGTGGTCACTCGGTCTGAATGGAACAACAGGAGCTGACGTGAAGGGTTTAAATCCTGCAAAGAGATTTGGACCTCATGTCCCTTGGGCCAGTGAAGAATTGTGAAAGAAGGCAACAAGATCCATTTACGTTCAAAAGATTGTTCTAGCTAGAACAGTGGCAGCGAATACATATTTTTGCGTTCACACCTTTTTCCGTTTTATTCTGGAGCCAATCTCCCACAATACTAAAACTTTTAACGACAGTGTTGGACATGGATCCACATCCTAGGAAACAAAAACTTATCATAAATCAGAGGTTTAACTCGGACAGTTCTTGAAATCCCCACCGCCCACCTTCTGATCCCAGCATGATTGTTCGCGGTGAGGAGGTCTCCTTGCTCAAAGTGACCCCTGCGTTTATGAAGTGTGCGACTTGTTCCCCAAGTTTGCAGCTTTTGGAACTGACTCAAGCTCAGAAGCAAGAGTAGAGAAATAAGACTGATCTTTGCTTCTAGTTTCAGTTGCTGTTTGCCAGCATGTGGCTTCTTTGCAGGATGACACAGGTGTCCTGGCTTGGCCAGTGCGCATTTGGGGTCACTTCATTAGTTTTGCCCGTTGTGACCAGAAGAGAGGACGAAGGCGATGACGATCGTGAATACACTGGAGTGATGGAAAGGGCCGTATGGTCTTCACACATACTCAGGCCAGGCCTGGAGTCTAGAAGCCAGGGCAGAGGGCCCAGCTGCACATTGCTGAGGCCAGTAATAGGCTCCCTTGGCCTATTGCCCTTCTGGCACATCTGGTACCTCACACCGTGGGAAACAGAACATGAACCAGAGCCAACCCTGGCCTTGAAGTAGCCCTCTGTCAAACAGCAAGGTCTATCCACGCGCACCGACTGGGCCACGCCAGAATACGCACTACTGTCCTGGTGCTTGCTGAGAGTCCAGAGGAGGCCACTCTCAAGTATCGACTGGGGCTGGGATGGGGCCAGCTTCCGAGAGGAGGGACCACTGAGCTGGTTTTTAAAGGGGAAGGTGTGGGGAGTGAGGGAGTTCCCAGTGGTGAACAACTTGATTAAAGACTTAGAGGAAGGAGCGTGCCGCTGGGCAGGAAATGAGAGTAGCCGGGGTAGCGCCCGAGCACGGAGTACCTGTGTTGGAGAACGTGAGCCCGCAGAGCTAGGCCAGGGCAGAGCATGAGATGTCTTGAATGCCATGTCCAACAGGAGCATTTTTTTAATAGGCTTTGGGAACCTTTTGAACGTGGAGTTTGAAGAGTTTGAGATAGAGGATTGATGTGGGATGGGAAGCTGTCTCAGGTGGCAGGGAGGGGGAACTGAAAGAGGACTGGGTAGAGACAGTTTTTTGTGTTTTTTTAATGTTTATTTAGCTAGTCTACAGGACAATATTGGTTTCAGCAGTAGAGTTTAGGGATTCATCATTAAATGTAACACCCAGTGCCCATCACAACAAGTGCCCTCCTTAGTACCCATCACCCATCTAGCCCATCCCCCTGCCCACCTCCCTCCATCAACCCATAGTTTGTTCTCTGTCAGTAAAAGTCTCTTGCGGTTTGTTAACCCCTCTTCTCTTTCCCCCCTCTTCCCATTTATTCATCTGGTGTGTTTCTTAAATTCCACATGTGGGTGAAATCATACGGTATCTGTCTTTCCCTGATTGACTTTTTTTCTCTTAGCACAATACATTCTGGGTCCATCCACATTGTTGCAGATGGCTGGTTAGACACATTTAAGAGCTGTATGCGAAGTCTAGATGAGGGAAATTGAGCCCCACAGCGTTCTGGGGTCAGTGCCTGGCCCTCAGCCTGCTCTCCTTTCAGCCAGCGTGCAAGTGTAGGCTGGCCTCTTCTGTGTGAGCTCCATTCCTGTTAACGCACAGCAGCCTGAGCCCACATTTCCTAAAATGACTGTCACCAAGCAAAACATCAAGCCCATTTCATGTTGTATCATCAAATACGGATGTCTAAACTGGCAAGATTTTCCTCTAGAACACAGAACATTGTTAAAATAACATTTTATTTGGGGTTGGTTTTTTTTTTTTGGCATTAGAAAATATTCTGATAAAACATCCCTTTTTAAAATTTTTATTTTCAAAAAAGTGATATGGTTTTAAATGTCAATAAAAGGGAGGCGGCCTTTCATGCTCTTTCTGGTGTCTTTACTGCTCTAAATAATAGTCATCTCATTAGTCCTTGAGTTGAGACATGATTGCAATTTCCTGGTAACCCAGTTTGTATGTTTATATTACCGTAACTACATCGAAATTGTTCACTGCTAAGACAAGTATATTATTACGGTTACCACTTGCTTTATTCCTTCTGATTTTTAGGCAGTAATCATCAGTTCTACCCCCTTCTGGAAGACCCCTCTGAGTCCTCGGCCCCATGTGGTGGTGCCAGTCCTGCCTGTCTGTCCTCCCAGGCATGCCGCACAGCTCTGGTCCTGGGTCCCTCATCCTTCCCCAGAGCTCTTCTCAGTGATTCTCTGTTTTTCTCTCTCACTGCTGTGCAGCACCTCCTTCAGAACCTCCCGAGAAACCATGGAGGGGTGACCAGCTTCCAGACCCCCCCACACGTCTGAAGATGTCTTTCTCCTGCCCACACACCCTGTCGAAAGGGGTGTCATTTCATGGGCGGGGAACCCAGTTCTCCCGGAAGGCATTTTCTCCCAGACACTTGAAGGCGTTTGCTTCATCTAGCTTCCAGGTTTGCTTTTGACAAGTCCCATAATATTCTGACCCCTGGCTCCTTGTGTAGGACTTTTTTTTCCGTTCTGGAATTCTTCAGGGTCCTTGCTTTATCCCTCATGTTCTGAAATTTTGCAAAGATGTTCCTTAGAGTCTCGATCTTTTGTCATCTTTTCTGCTGGGCATCTCATGGGCCCTTTCTATCTGAAATGCATGGTTTTCAGTTCTAGAAATTTATTTACAATGTATCTGATAATTTCCCACCTTCTGGTTTTTTTACCCTCTGGCATCCTGTTTCATCAGAGGTTGGACTCCTTTGGCCTCCTATTTTTCTCTCCTCCTTCCCATCTTTTAACCTTTTCTACTTTGTGAAAAACGTCCTTGATGTCTTCATCTTCTGCTTTCTTTAGAATGTATTTCATCTGTTAGATTTTTCATCCTAAATTTTTTTTCATACACCTTTTTAAGAAAAGCATCCCACCTTTATGCTACAAATCTCTTCTCTCTCTCAAGATACTAGAGTTTGGAGGCTTTTGTTTTCCTCTGCCCCCAGCATTGGGCATTGTCTGCAGCTCTGTTCCCGATGAGCTAGCGCCTCGGGGAAAGCAGGGCAGAGCTAGGTGGTCTATAGGCCCGGGATGGGGGTGAGTGTTTTCGGTGTCTTCCCCCCTCCACTGCCCCACCGACAGATATCATGACAGATAGCACTGTGGTCTTTTCCCGGGCCTCTCCAGGTCCCTTTCTCAACACAGTGGTGGAACTTCAGATGTCCTGTCAACAAAGGTCTGGGTGTCTGGGTGTTAGAATTGGTGGAAGCTACTGATCCAGTCAAGCTGAATACACACTTTTAGCCAATTCCCGTTTTCAGCCTCGTCTCTTAGTACAGTAGTGAGAGCTACAATGTCCCGCGCCCTCCGTGAACACAGGACTTGCTTCCGCGTCTCTGATAAGTCAGAACCACTTTACGTGTGCTTTTCATCTTCAGAAAACATGTTGACATACTTCATTTATATCCTTTCCCCTCCCCTTAATTATTTAGTTTTTAAGAGGAAGAGGAGCTTGATATGTACATTAATTCTGCCTCATTTAAGTGGAGATCCTTTTTTTAAAAAAGATATGTCCTATAAAACGATCAACTTTTCGGGGCACCTGGGTGGCTCAGTCGGTTAAGCGTCTGACTTTGGCTCGGGTCGTGATCTCGTGGTCCATGGGTTTGAGCCCCGTATCGGGCTCTGTACTGACAGCTGAGAGCCTGGAGCCTGTTTCAGATTCTGTGTCTCCTCCTCTCTCTACCCTTCCCCTGCTCACACTCTGTGTCTTTCTGTCTCTCAATAATAAATAAACATTAAAAAAAAAAGATCAACTTTTCTTATGAAGGACTGCCATTTTTCTGAGATCACGTGCTTCTTCCTTTCTTTGTAGTTAAACCTTCCTTTCTACTGTGAAATGATAGTGATATTAGGAGACAGTTGGGTCTTTTCAAATTGCCCCAAAATTGTATTTTTAAATTGTAGTGGTCTGTGGCTCTAAAATCAAGAAAACCATGCCCTAAGCATTTTTTTTCAAATAAGTGAACACTGAAGGGAGGGGGCGGTGGCCAGAAAACAGGATAGGATTGAGGGAGACATGTTTTTAAGCTGAGAGAAACTCGAGCATAGGCAGACAGACGATTTAAGAAGTCAGTAACAGAACATCAAAGGAAATTAATGGCAGCCTCTCCTAGAGGAAGGAGGTAGTCAGCAGGATTGGGCTGGGGAGGAGGGTTCACACCTGACCGGCCTGGCTTCCTAACGGTGGAGGCAGGCAGGGTCATCTCCTGGCAAATTGGGGAGACCCTGCCCTGGGGCATGTTTCCACAATTTTTTTCAAACTTCCCTTTCCTGATAGTCTATTTTGAAGAATTAAAATGGGTAAGAAGAGGGATGTATTTATGCCTGTGCAGTCGGTGTGCGACTACAAGAGGCTGGACAGCGGTGCCCTGAAGGGCTGGGGTTGGCTACCCTGTCCAGCCGGCATCTGGGAAGCTGAGCCCGATCCCCACCAACAGTCTCCCCTTTGTCTCCCCAGGACTGGTCCAGATCCCTGTGAGCATGTACCAGACTGTGGTAACCAGCCTCGCCCAGGGCAATGGGCCGGTGCAGGTGGCCATGGCCCCTGTGACCACCAGGATATCGGACAGCACAGTTACCATGGACGGCCAGGCTGTGGAGGTGGTGACGCTGGAACAGTGACATGCGGCCATACCATGGCGTCGTTTTCTAGTCTACTTCAAAATTTTTTACACGTTTGCAGAGGTGCAATCAAATGGAATTAAGTCTCTCGACTTTGGAAGAAAAGTTTTGTTAACCTTTTTTTTTAAAAAGGAAGAAAGGCAGTGGGTTTTGGAATTGCATTTTTTAAAGCACCACTCTTGATTTTCTGGGATTGGTGGAATAAGATACTGTGTTGTCAGTTTCACTGTCCCGAAAAAGCCAAATTGTGGCAGGACCTCTTTCTGCAGAAACATGTGTGTATACTTATGTGTGTGTATGTGTGAGTGTGAATATATGTATATGTGTACATATGGATATACACATTTACATATATATAAAGTATATATATATGTATGTATGTAGATATATATATATATATATATATATATATATATATATGAAACCCGCATGGAATTATCTATATGAAATCAAGGTGAGCTGTGGAAAAATATAATTCACCCAGTTTAGTGGGTGTAGGGTACGTGGCCAGACACAGTCACCCGGTTTTTGTTCATACCAGGGTCATGCGTTGAGCTACTGACAAACTCAGGCGGAGGTGACCATGCCCTTCACCAAAGCTGCCTCCCAGTGGCCACCCAGAACTCTCCCTACTGGACTCACCTGAAGAAGGAGGTTCCAGAATGGGGTGGGGTCCAGAAATTGTGTTTGCAAGGTCCAAGGGCCTCGTGGTCTGGCAGCTGAGATGCTCCTCGGGCTGGCCCAGGTGCTGACCTTGCCACAGGCAGGTGAATGTCCTTAAAGCTCCAGGCCGGGACGAGAGGGTTTTCCTCAGCCTCCCATCTCCTCCCCTTCCCAGGAAGTCGTCTTGATCTCATGACTATTAAAATATTGCTCTGGTTTTAAGGTCAGTCTCCTGAATTGGTCATGTATATGAACTGAAGGTAACAGAAGTATTAAGGGTTTTTTGGAGCGCGTGCGCGTCAGGTGTGCCTGGGGGTGTGTGCTTGGAGGGGAGAGAGTGGGAGGGGGAGGGGAGGGGTTGGAAGGGGAAAGGAAGGAGGGAGAGAAAAATCTTCAAAGACCAGGGCACACCAATGGGAGCAATTTTTTCCCTTCCAGTACGTTTCTGTAGCTTCACAGAGGAGACTGGAACTGACAGGGCCACCTGGCTCTTCCTACTGCGGGACCTCAGAAGAGAAAGGGACCTAGGATGTTTCCTGCACCCCGGCTCAGGCCCTGATTCAGAAGGGACCCTGCAGTTTTCCCAGGCTCCTCCTGGTGGGTCAGGCCCCACAGCTTCCTCCTCACAGGTGCCGACTGGTCTGGGTGTTCTCTGTAACTGTTAAATTCTGTGATTTCTCAGCTGCAAGCCCTGAGTCTCCAGCGGCTAAACTCACCTGACTTCTCGACAGGCCAAATCTCTGCTCCTTGAGTACAGGGACAACTCTTCCTCCCTCCTCCCGGGCCCCCCATGTGTGATCGTGTATTTAAATGTGGTTTTTTTTTTAACGCGACATTAAAAGATTCTTCACGTCTTGCTCAGCCTTTGAGAAAAGTTTCAGATTCTTGTATTTGCTTGTTTTATATAAAATTCTCTAATGTTCTTTGTATGTTTTTTTTCTGTACGTAATAGGGGGAGGGAAGGGAAATTTACATATAAACAGTCCTAGTTCTACAACTTGTTATTTTTTTAATTATTATTTTTTATCGTCATTGTGAAGCTGTTCAGGGGCTTTAAAGTCCGTGTTCCATTGTGGTGAAATAACCTCCTAATAGTTTGAGAAATTGCCAAGAAGAAGAAAAGCAAAACCCAAGTAGCAGAGCATGGATTCTGTGTTGTTTCCCATTCTGTCTATTACTGCCTCATTCAATAAATAGTTTAAAATGTGGCAACAGGAAGTGGAATGTTCATCTCTATAGGAGCACTTGGCCTCTTAGAACTCTTTTGGGGTGGCCTGTTCTGCTTTGTAAAAGGTGCTCAAGCTCGGTGGTCCTTGACTGGTGCTCTGTGGCGTTGTGGAGGCCTTCAAGGAGAGTGCTAGGACAGGGCCAGGGCCTCCTGGCCGGCGCCCGCCTCCAGAGCAGCTTCACTGAGTTCGTTTTATAAACTGCTGTCCTGGGGGTGCAGGGCAGGGAGGGGGTTTGGGATCTAGTTTGAAAAACCCTAAAGATAGTTTGAAAACTCTACTCTGGAGTTCTTTAAGGGTTAATTGCATTCCACATTAAAAATCAGGATGCATGATGGTGCCTGTCCATCAGGGTTCCCTCCACGTGAGTGTTGTTCAGTATTGCAGTGGATTATCCTTCTTGAAGCAGAGGCCTCAAGCCATTAATTGTTCCCTTAAGTCCTCGCTCCTCGGGTTCTGTCACGGCTCACGTGGCGACCGCCATCTTTCCAGCCGTGCCTCCTCCCACAGCCCCAGCTTTAGGCCATTGGTGTTGAACCTCTGTGTTTGTGGCCACTCTGTGCCTCAGCCTAGAATGATGCCCTCCTCGCTGTTGCCATCACCCTCTTCCCGGTTGCTGGATGTTTAGGTCAGTTTCGTGATAATGATTTAAATGGATGAATGGAGAAGACAAGATGTTTTCCTTGATGACTGACAGCGGCTCAGTAAAACCAGCGCCACCTCTCCCTCTTCCTGAACAAACGACACACTGTTGGCTGCTTGCACTAGAGGGTGAACAGAGAGGATTGACTGCAGCCAAATCGACCAAACGTCGTTGCCATTGACCACCCAGGAACAGCGGGTTATCTAGAGTACCTCCTAATGGGGCCGGCACCTCTCTGGAGGTGCCTTACTGCACAGTGCGTTCTGTTTGCCTGGCAAGACCCGGGTGCTGCCTTTTCCACAAGCATATGTTGAAAACTGTCTTTGGAGCTGATGGAGACCTTTGCTTTCATTGCTGCCTGAGTTACCACCAGCGGCGGCTGCAGGGACCAGGTAGGTAAAGTCGCTAAGTGAAGTGGGAGCTGCTGGGGAGGGGA
The DNA here is from genome assembly GCF_027475565.1 of Acinonyx jubatus. Classification (NCBI taxonomy): domain Eukaryota; kingdom Metazoa; phylum Chordata; class Mammalia; order Carnivora; family Felidae; genus Acinonyx; species Acinonyx jubatus. Next base: position 23,101,570 of record NC_069383.1, on the reverse strand, counting down.
GGTGCCGCAGAGTGGAGAGCATCTGTCCAAAGGGAGCAGCCTCTCCTGAGTGCCCAGAGATTGCCACCAAGTGGAAGGAATATGGGCCCTAGAGGCCCCATCTTCATAATTTTCCAGAGACGATGGGGAATCCAGATTTGTGTACGAATCTCCTGATTTCAACAAATCAAAAATCCTTCACATATTCTGCAGGGGAAAAAAAACCAAACAAACACCCGTAGACCAGATCTGGCCCATGTGTCAGTTTTGTTTAACTTGGTGAAACCCTGCCATGTGCCAGATGAATACAGCCTTGGCAGGTGCCCATGGGAAACACGATGAGAGGAGACATCTTGTATGAACGGGTTGCTGCAGCCCAGGGTGGTAAGGTGGCATCTGGATGGAGTGTTGTAGCAGAACAAGTTCCCTTGTCTCTTCTTATCTCCTTGAGGGTCCTCTGCCTAAAGTAGCTTGTCATCCAGGTAGCAAAGCTCTGGTGCTCACAGAAACTAAGACTGGGCTAGGAATTCTTGGCTGTACATCCTACATCTGAGAAGATACTGGCGATGCTGGTGACCACTGGAGTTTTCTGAACTCAGATGAGTGAGCTGAGAACCAGGAGGGCAGGGAAGAGAAGGGGCTCTCACTCTAAGCTCAGGCTGCCAGTGCACCCTGGACCTCACTCAGACCCAAGCCAGGCTCATCTTCAGCTGCTTCGCATGTGGAAAAGGGCCTACTCCTGCACTCACCTTCCTCCCTACCTGCAGCCAGTCCCCGTCCCTCCTCCATAATGCCCCCATTATGTGGGTGTGGCACCGGGGTGGTACCCGGCCTTGGGGTGTCCACACCAAAACTGAAGCTTAATTATTGGAAAGAGAGCCCACATTTCCTCTCTCATCCCCGCCTCGATGGGCTGTGGGTCAGGTCATCAGCCCAAGCCAGCCTGTGGCCTCAGCACAGCTCACCCTCAGATGCCAGAGTCAAGGACACCCCTCAGTGCACTCCCACCTAGCCTCTGCTGTTTGCTCCTGCTTGGCAACTCTTGAAGAAGATCCACTGGGAGCACAGAGGGGCAGGTAGGACTTAAGGACAAGACTCTGAAATAGCTAGGCAGAGTAGGTTCTCCCCACCTGTATCCCACTGCCAGTGCTGCTGGGCCCCTGAGTAAGTCCCCAACTCATTCTGAATTTGAGTTTCTCCCTTCTGAAAATTGCTGGGGTATTAGCAAATATTTATCAACTACTGGTGTCTTGGGAGTGTATTTCTACAGAACAGGCAAATTACCCATCTGCAGAGGGGGAAACCAGGGTCCCCCTGAGAACCTAGGACTTACCCAGGGCCATCTTGGGAGGCAAGGACAAGCCTGTGTCCCAAGCCCATGTCACCAGCCCTGTCCAGAGGCTCTCCTAGCTCTTGTTTAGGAGAACTATGGCTTGTCTGCAGTTAAGAGTATTTATATGGTAGCAATAATAACAGTTAACGCACAGCCCTTACAATGTGCCTTTTTCTGTTTTAGAGATTTACCTATAGATTACCTTAATCTTTACAAAGTACTGTTATTATCCCCACTTTACAGATGAGCAAGCAGGTACAGAGGTTAAGTTGAAAGTCGCTTATTTAATATTTGGGAGAAAAGGCTAGAAACTATCGTCCCAAATTTAAGGCATTTGTAATTAAAGTATGATTTTTTTTAAAGTAGGCTCCACGCCCAATGTGGGGTTGAACTGATGACGATGAGATCAAGAGTCGCACGTTCTACCAACTAAGCCAGCCAGGCACCCCTAAGGCACTTGTAATAACAATCGTTGGTGCAACTTAAATTAATTGGGCCTGAACTCAGATTTTCTTCTGAGTTTATCTACCCTTTAAGAAACTAGTGTTCTAACTAGCAGTAACTAAAAGGCTGCTCTGAGCAGGACACTGCAAAATGCTGTCCACCTTTACTTCGAATCCTCTCCGCAACCCTGTACAGAGGTGAGATTTCATTTTATAGGTGCGGGAACTGAGATGGCAACTTCACAAGGTAATTGCAGAACTAGTGAACCGGAATCTGTCTCTAGAAGTTCCGCTCTTGGTACCAACCATTCAGAGGGCAGGTGTCGGAAAACCAGCTGCACATCTGGATTCTCATTTTTAAAGAAACCTGCAGGTGAGTCCTGAACTTAGCCCACGTGCAGCCTCAGAGGTCCCTGCTTTCTGACTGTGCCATGGTGGCTGTCCAGGGCTTGTCACACTGGAGGAGCAGCCTCCCAGCCCCTGGACCTTTTCACCACGTGCACTCACACAGGCGAACACACACAGGAACTTGAACACAGCAGACTCTCGACGTCTCATCAGACGAGTGACCTTAGTTTCCAGTGGCTCCTTAATCAGAGAATTCAAGGAACCTAAAACATCCATTCCCACACATTCTCATTACACACAAATACTTTCTGCGAAAACCCAGTGTTAACGTTATTAAATAATTTGATGTGAAAATAATGTTGACGCTATTCCCAAGAAGAATCTAGCCCTGTGAGATCCTGCCAGGGATGAAGGGTAGTGAAGACACTGGTGCCCGAACACCTTCTTGGGTGTGAGAAGTTACATTGTCTTCGTGAAACGTCCCAGGGCCCAAACGCTAGAGAGAGATCAGTTGATGTTAAAACCCAAGGAGCTCTGAGCAAGGAGGCCAAGCTAAACCTTGGCAAAGTAGTTGGATTGTGAAGTGGTCAGTTGGGCCGAAGCCCCATACAGTCTTTGGCTCCTCAGTGGCCTCGCATGGAAGAGAATTTTAAAGCTGGAAAGGACACTAGCCACCACCCCTCATTTAGGCTATGAAGATTAAAGCCTAGAGGCATAGAGAGACTCAGGACCACATGAGTGTAGCATTGCACCCAGACTTCGGACTCTTGGCCGGGATCCTACCCACACTGAACTCTGAGCTCCTCCTGCCCTGGCCTTGCCATCTAAATTCTTAAAACCTTAGAATTTAGGGGTGCCTGGCTGGCTCAGTCAATACGGCATGCAACTCTTGACCTTGGGGTTGTGAGTTCAAGCCCCACATTAGGTGTAGAGATTACTTAAAAAAAAATTTAAGGTAAAAATAAAACCTGAAAATAATCTATGCCTACGTATTCCCCTTGCCAGAACTATTTTCATAGAGAACAATATTTAAGCCAAATAAATTAATCTGAGTCTGAAATTTGCCAGAATTTACCAAAATTGTTGCAGAAAAGAGCCATAAAGGGATACTTTGGTGGGAGAGGCAAAAAATATGGTTTTAATTCACAAGAGAAAAGAAAGACATCACATAATAGGATTCTTTACCCTAGCCCTCAGGCTTCTCATCTGTGCGAACAGTGGGTAATGAACAATTCAGGGGACCCTATCACCAACAAGGTGCAGTGGTCCAGGTGACGTCCCTTGCTTCTAGTGAATTAGCTCAGTCGAGTACAGATAAGCTGCACGGAGCTGAGATGGTCCAGGCTGTGAGTCCTGGCCTCAGTTTCCTCCTGTGCTCGCTGGTCCCAACACCTCTGGCAGAGCCCAGCCCACCTGCCCAGACTGAATGAGATGACGCCAGAAAGAGCCTGGCGCCCGCTGGGCACCAAAACCTTTCTGGTGTGAACAGCAGAACCCAGAGGTGCCAGAGTAAAGATGAGCTGCGAATGGAGCCAAAGATCTGTGTCTTCCAGGTCAAAGTTCATCCAAACTCCTGGCCCAACTCTGAGCCTTGGTATCAGGAGACCACGGACAACTGAGGTCACATGTCTGCCTCTGGGCCAATCAGCAATGGCCGGTGAGATTGAGGGCGGTCTACTTCACAGATAGAGAAGCTGGTGGAATGCTGGTCCACCTAGTGTTGATTGCCATCATTTCCACGCAACCTGTGACAACCCGGGGACAATGAAGCTGGGATCCTAATAGCTTCCCTGCTGCCTCACGTTGCCTCTACCAAAGAACCCTCTTCGGTCTTTGAATGTCTGGAGTCAGTAAATTAGGAGGTCACTGGGGTAACTGTGCCCCATCTGCACAATCCCACCATCCCAATAATCTCACAGTGGTTAAAAATAACTTTATTGAGATGATTTACATGCCAGTCAGGTAATCCGTTTTAAAGTGAGCATCTTGGGGCACCTGGGTGGCTCAGAAGGTTGGGCATCAGACTCTTGATCTCTCAGCTCAGGTCTTGATCTCAAGGTCCTGAGTTCAATCCCGCCTTAGGCGTGGAGCCTTCCTGGGCTGGAGGGGGCGGGGGAGGGAGGGCGCTGAACAGCTCAACAGTCTTTAGTGTGTTTACAAAGTTGTGGGACCATCACATAATCTAATTTTAGAACACTTTCATCATCACCCCCCAAAAGGTTATTTTTAACACTTACCCCCAAAAAGAACTTGAAGGTTATATATAAAAGATACATGCGATGAAATAAGGAAATGGGAATGAGAAATCAAGACCAAATAAAAGGAGACCACGCATTTGCCAAGGTGGAGCCAACATTGGTGATTTGATGAAGTCTCCTTTTAGCTCTGCTCTTGACAAAGAAGTCCTGTTACCAGAAGAAAGGAACAAATCATCAGTTACTCAACAGAAACAAAGCACTAAATCCTTTTTTTAAAGTTTGAGGGAGCTCACAAGTTATTTTACATTCAACATCTGCTACATTTTTCCACCCCAAACGACAGCTTTGATTACTTCCTTAGGCTTTTAAAGCCTTGAGCATTGCTTCAAAACACCTCAATTTTGAAGGTATTTTGGGAGGATCTAAACTAAGGTGGCAGTTAAGTGTCTATTCAGAGATCATTAACTATCCAAGGAAAGGGTAGGCAAGAGGTAAGTGTGGGGAGCTGTTATCAATCAATGAGCCATTTGAAATGGCCCCTTCCCAGTCCTTGGAGACCTGCAGGGAATGGGAGGAGCATTAAGGTCATTGGCCTTGAGGAAAGTGCTTTGCTATTATGATATCTGCCTTCCCTTTCCATCTTCCCTGCCTGCCCGTCAGCATCCACCCCCACCTCCCCAATCTTGGAGGATCTGGAGCAAGAGGACAGAGGGTAGGTAGCTGACTACAAAGCAGACCATACTGCCAATCAAACACTGTGGGTCCCGGAGCTTGGAAGAAGGTGGAGTGGAACTCGAGTCTGAGACTGAAGCTTCAAGGGAGTCTGGATTTAATGATGAATCATGTTTATACAGTTACGGAATTCACTCAATATGTAATTAAGGAACTAGAAGAGAGAGTCAACAGAACATGGTCAAGGTAGTGAGTGTGGAAAATAAAACCATACTGTGTTCAAACTCACCAAGGCAAGATGCCTTTGCCTTTGTAAAGAGAGAAGACACTTGAAACGTGGGTTCGGGGCACTTGAGTGGCTCCATTGAGTGTCCAACTCTTGATCTCGGCTCAGGTCATGATTTCATGGTTTGTGAGATCGAACCCGCATCAGGCTCTATGCTGACAGCACAGAGCCTGCTTGGGATTCTCTCTCTGCCCCTCCCCCACTGTATCTCTCTCTTTCAGAATAAACCAGATGGCTTAGTGGGTTAAGCATCTGACTTCGGCTCAGATCATGATCTTGCGGCTCATGAGTTCGAGCCCTGCGTCAGGCTCTTTGGTGACAGCTCAGAGCCTGGAGCCGGCTTTGGATTCTGTCTCCCTCCTTCTCTGCCTCTCCCCACTCGTGCTCTGTCTCTCCTCTCTCTCTCTTTAAAAATAAACTTTAAAAACCAAATAAATAAACTGTTTTTAAAAGTCTGTTTCTTGATTAAAAAAAAAAAAAAAAACTGGTGGGTTCACCAGTGGCAGTGAAGGGCTGGATCTCTTTCCCATGAGAGGCACCTCTGTGCATCTCCCCTCCCCCATAACCTCCACAGGAAGTTGTCCTTGCTCTCCTGGTCCTAAAGGTGCCTGGCCCCATCAGGCCCCCATGCCACCTTCCCAGGATTGCTAAGGAGGCAGAAGACTGGCTCCCAGAAGCTGGGGACCTCCAGTGCTGCTGGGGGTGAAGGACGCATACAGGAGACCCTCCAGAAGTATCTACTGATGGGCTAGGCAAGAGCCATGGTCGGGAAAAGGGAGCCTTCATTGCCGCCTCCATCACTATCCCCTAGACCTGCTGCCTCTTCTTCCACCGGACATCTCACCCTGAGAAACCCCAGTGGAGCCAGTGCAGCAGGGAGGCCTGAAAGGTTCAAGTCAGGCTTCAGCCAACACTTAATGGCAGAGCTTTTGAGAACCTTGCATGGGACAGATCCACCGACAAAACCGCACTGCCCACCAGCCATGCCACTACAGTTTTTGGCTTTCCAGTGTCTGCTGGTTGAGAAAAGACACATCCCCTATGGATCCAAAGTTCTTCAATTTGCAGTTTGTTCGCAACAGCCTTTACGTGCATTTCAAAAGCTGTGCGCACGTGAGCTGAATAATGCCTAGGTCACAGTCCAGGAGCCGAGGGAGATGTAAGCCACCTGCACTTGGGCAAGGAAGCAGCTTCAGCGTAAAGCGACGTCTCACACAGCAACAGAGCATCTGGTCCAGCCCCCATCTGAGGCGGCCACCCACCCCAGCACCCCAACACCTTTGCTGGAACATCTCCAGGGACAGGGAGCTTGCCCATCCTAAGTCACAGCCCGACGGACCAGTAAGGAAGTTCTGGGAGGCAACCTGCCTCTCTGTAAAACCTACTCACTGCCTCTGCAGTCACAGAGAATTATGAAGGTCCCCTTTCTTCCAAATAATTGAAAACAGCCTTCACATTCCCACCCAAACCTTTTCACAGCCAAAATCTCCAGTTCCGATTTTTCCTGGAGAGATTGGTCAGCTGTTTCCAAATATAAAGTGGACCAGATTTCCTGAATGATCCTCCCAGTGAAAACCAAAAAAGCTGAATTTTAAAACTTTTTTTATTTATTTTTCTAGTAATCTCTACAGCCGATATGGGACTTGAACACACAACCCTGAGATCAAGAGTTGTATGTTCTTCCAACTGAGCCAGCCAGGCACTCTTAAAATACCTCTTTTATTTTTTAATTTTTAAATTTATTTATTTATTTATTTATTTATTTATTTATTTATTTTGAGAGGGAAAGAGACAGAGGTGAGCGGGGGAGGGACAGAGAGAGAGAGAACACAGAATCTGAAGCAGGTTCCAGGCTCTGAGCTGTCAGCAGAGCCTGACATGGGGCTTGAACTCACAAACCCCAAAATCATGACAAGCTGAAGTCAGGATGCTTAGCTGACTGAGCCACAGGCAATTATGTAATCCTCAGAAGAGCATGTGGGTACCTGAAATGTCCCTGGTCCCAGCTCGCCGATGCAGACCCTCTGAGGAGGGTACCAGACCCTGACCAAGGTACAGACACAGCCTACTCACCTCCCGTGACCCGCTGCTGTCCCTCCCTTAATGCCATCTCAGGTGAATGTGTGGCCAACCAAAGTCACCAGATCTTTCTGCCTTCATTTCAGTAGTCCGGTCTCCTCCATTCTTACCCTAGTACAACTGAGGTTTCTTCCTCACCTAAGCACAGGATTTTCACCTCTTGAGATGTCAACTTGCTTCTAACTTATTCTACCCTGGGGGTTCTTGGCCTCTGCTCTATTGATATTTGGAGCCTATTACTCTGTGGCGTCCTATGCATTGCAGGCTCTTCAACAGCATCCCTGACCCTCACCTACTGGAGACCAGTAGCAACCCTCACCTCCAGTTATGACAATCAGGTGTCTCCAGATATTGCCAGATGTTCCCCAGAGGGGCAAAACTCACCCCCCTCCACTCCATTGAGACTGATGAGGGACACCATCAGGCAAGCTAAGGGCAAAGCCCGAGCCAGCACCCCCCCCACCCCCGCCCCCACAGGTGGGGTATGTGTGATATTCCTCGGGCACTCCTGGCTGCCCAAGAACAAAGGAAAGGAAAGAAAACAAATGGTTAACTGATAGAGATCACAGTCATCCTGGACGCGAGCCTCCATCAGTTTGCAAATGTCTTAGTGAATTACAAGAAAAAGGCAATCTTATCAATAGCCGAATCTCCGGTAACCTGTAGACTCAGTTTCCTGGAGCCCCAACATCACCCCTCGGTAGTGATGTGAGGGAAAGGCAAGACAAGACGGAAATGGCAGGTAAAATTAAATTTCCTTATAACCTGCAGCCCATTGACTAGTACTTGAGGCAAATAGAGTATATAACATTCCTCCAGGAAGCCCCTGCCATCCTAATGTTAATGTCTTGCTAGAGGAAAAACCACCTTGGCTTGACAAAAGCAAGGTCTCAGGTATCTTAGGAGTCCTCTAGCATATCAAAGTCCCTCTGGAGGCCTCCTTTTTTGTCTTTACCTCTCCCAGTTCCAAAGTACATAAGCAGTCACTCTTCACAGCCCCAGCGCAGCTCTTCCTGCCCGCAGGTCCTGTCCCATGCTGTAACAAAATCACCATTTTGCACCGAAGACTCTTCGGGAATTCTTTCTTGGCCATGGGCTCCAGACCCCAAGAACCCGACCACCATCACCCCAAAACCTCATCAAGACCACTGTTCTGTACAGACCTGGTTGTGTCAGCCACATGCTGTATCCTGGCAGCAAATGGGCACAGAGAGAACAGGATCCTACCTTGGCACGGCCATCCTTCAGCCCGAACACAGACTGGGGGGCGGTTCCCAGGCTTCTCCATCTCCCCTACTCCTGCTCTGGCTTGTTCCTTCGCCAGGAGCTGCTGCTGCCTGCGTCTCTCCCCAGACCTTCTCTAAGGCTCAGTGCAGGTGCTGCCTTGAAAGCTCACAGGCTCCCCGCTGCCCCGGGGGCCATTCCTGATTCCAGGCCCAGCACCTCACACCATCTGACTGCTTGCACCTGCCTTCTGTCCACACTGCCCCGCTTGAGCTCTACATCTCTACATCGGCCCATGGGCCTCTAGCAAGCCCAGGCCTTCACCATTAACACCCAACAGGATTATCAGTCAACTCATGGCACCTGACTTCTCTCTGCATTAAGGCTGGTCTTCCCGGGAAGCCTGTCACACATGGTTTCAATGGACACTGTGCTCAGAAAGCTGCCAGACCTAAAAGAGGTGGGGTCCCTGCCACCTCAGTCCTCAGGCCAGAGCCATCTGCCAGGCCCTGACCCTGGGGCAACACTTCCCTTTGATCTTGGCGTGGGACGGCCTGGGGGGGGGGGGGTGGGGGAGTGTTGAGGGTCTTTTACATTCCTGGGAAACTGGGACTCTGGAGGTGACCAGGAATGGTAGAGGTTTCCAAGATCACAGAAATCAATCCCTACAGGATTCCAGGACCTCCCAGTCCCATGCCAGGCACCTACCATGTGGTCCCAAGCGCACAACTATGAGTGAGAGAGCCTGGCCCTCGAACAGCTTTGAGCTGATGGGGAAACAGACCCACCAACATGCTTTCAAGTGAGACAGCCAGGGCCGGGCCCAGGGAAGGCTGTGCCCTGGGCACTGAGGCAAAGGGAAGGTGGCTAGACATGGACATTGATGGAATCTCCTAGCAGAGCATGAGAAGCTGGGTGGGGGGGTGGTGAGAAGGGGGCAGACTGCCTAGTAGGCAGGGTCCCAAAAACCAGGTAAGGGGCTTGGCTTTATCCTGGTGGTGGTGGAGCAGGGAGGGTTTGTCACGGTCAGATTAGTGCATGGGACAGTCAGGAGAGAACGCGGAGCCCAGCAGGGAGCCAGCAGTGGTGGTGTCCGGGCCTTCCCTGCCGGCCCTGGTTCTGCCTCCACCTCCCTCAGCAACCATGGCCCCCCAGACTGGGGCAAGAACCCCTGAGGTGGCTACCAGGACCCCCACGGAGGCCAGTGTCCCAGCCAGCTCCCTGCCCCCAGGTTCAGAGCAGCGATTCACTGCTCTGGAGGCAGATGGCCAGGGCTCAAATTCCCTGCTTCTCACCAAGGTCAAGGTGCTTCATGTCCTAACCCCGGCTGGCCCGCACTTGTGAGGATTAATTGAAATCATGAAAATACTGCACACAGCAAGTGCTGAAAGATCAGTAGCTTTAACCACGACTAAACCTGTCCAAAGCCCCCCAATTTCTTCTTTTAATTCCCCTCCCCACGAAGGCCCAGGAATAATCTCACTCCTGCCTGCACGTCCAAGACCCAAAGCCCGAGGCAGGGGAGTCATGGAGGACGTCGGCCCACCCTGGCCACCGGCTCTGCTCACCTCCGCTGGCTTTGGCTATAAATTTATTCTAATGATGTTGCTTACCTGACTGTTACCATTCAGCAGCCACACCGAGCGCTGTGATTGCACAGACGGTTAGTTACCCATGATCTGCCTGTGGGTGGACACCGGCCTTCCCGTGCCCACCCCCCACCCCCACCCCTGGCCTCCATCCCTCCATTCATTTCACCTGATCACATCCCCCTCTGCCTTCCAAGGCTCCCACTGCCCCCTGGGCCTGCTTCCCCATACAAAACCTGCACTTTCTCAGACTTTCTTCCTCTTCCGCCCCTAGTACCAGGTCTCGCTCCTCCAGCAACCCCCCCCCCCAACATCCGGGGCCTTTCAGGTGCCCCTCGCACCCTTCCTCCCACTGCCCATTCTGGCCGCAGCCCCAGTGCTAATGCACCGCCTGGTATGCTGGGTGCTTAATAAATGCTTGGCAACAAGGACAAACTCTCATCCTCATGTCTGGCACATAATGTATCAGGTTTTTAAACTCAGTTGCAGCCTGTGAGAGGACAGTGTTTCTTCCTTTGTCTCTTTCTTTCCAAGAGCCATGGGTTCAGATGGCCATGCGCCCCCACCAGCCTGCTTCCCCTCCCTCACACCCCCATCTTCCTTGTTCAGCCCAACTCTTCCCAAAAAACGTTGCAGCTGTGTGGAGTCCCGAGTCCAGAGTGAGCCAAGGGAGGTCTGCCTGGCCCCGCCCACCCACCAGCCCATGGCTGGTACCACTCTCCCCTCTGAAGGCAAGTGAGGGGGACAAGGCTAGACTTGCAGGGGATGGGGGTCTCCCAGGAAATGCAGGGCTGGGGAACAGGGAAAAGGCCTTTGCATTTCTATTTCTACTGTTCACCTCCGGTCAGAACGCATTCTTCTCCCCGCCCCCCCCAATGGGGCCCTAGTCCTGGAATCCAGGTCTGTCCACCGCACTCACGCCCATCCCAAGCCACGCTGGGTCCCTGACCCTCTGGCCTGTCTTGGAGCCCCCGCTGCACCTCAGGCTCTGAGACACCAGCCTGACACTGAGGTCCAGCCCACAGGCCACCCACTCCCCAGGGAGCCAGCCCTGAATATATAGAAATGGCCTAACCAGACCCCTGATCACACCTCCAGGTCTCTGCCCATCCATCTGTCACTGCTTCGACAACATGACACAGATGCCCAAGGACGGACGGCCTGCCCTCATCCCGCTCTCAGTGATGTGTGGAAGGGAAGGAGACCCTCCCTCGAGGTCTCAGAGCCTACCCTTGAATGGAAGAGCTGGGTGAGGGTACCTAACCCCAAATGTTCCCTCCTTCCTCCCACCCCCAACACCCTCACTTTGGGCGGGACCTCAAGCCCTCTTGGTAAAACCCCCAAAGGCCGGAGGACAGCTTCCCAGCTGACTCAGAGACCTGTGACCTCAGGGAGATGCAGGGAAACACCGAGTGTCACTTCCAGCTGCATCCGCCCTCTGCCACTGCCCGGCACCGGGGGCACCCCCCATCTGGGGCCCGGAGTCCCTCCCTCCCCCCCTGGAGGTCAGCAGGTCCAGCGCGGCGTGGTCCCTCCATCGGAGGCTGGCTGCAGAGCTGCCCGCTGAGCCCTCGCACCATAGTTGGCAAGTCTAGAACCACCGGATCCCATTACCTCACCAGTGTGAGTTCTACCATTGCCAAAAACGGTGGGAGGTGAGCTGCGGCAGCCGGGGAGCTGAGGAGGCTGCAGAGGCTGCAGAGGCCGCTGCCTATGCTGAAGAAGAGACGGGAGAGTTAGCATGGTCCGTGGTCCAGAACGGTGGAGGGAGGCACCCCCCCACACCCACGGGAGAGAACAAGGTCACGTCCTTCTGTCCTTCCGGTTGGCTCCTCAGCTGCCCCCGGGCAGCACCTCTGCAACGGGACTGTGCAGGCAGGGAGGGAGGGAACACAGGGGCAGCAGCTATCAGCTACTGGGACCCAGCTCAGGACCGGGCCTGTCCCCACCCACTCTCAGGGGAACCCTAGAGGGCACCTCCACTCCACGTGGTCCTCTGCCAGGACTCCAGGGGAGAGGTAGCTCAAGTGGGCCATGCTCTGCTGCCTACCGAGCACTGCACTCCATGTCACTGTCTCATTCGATCCAGGGAGACACGACCCCCAAGTCATTCTCACCACCTGCCCCACCCCACAGGGAGGAAGGCAGTTTCTGTACCTGATACTCTTGGGTATCAAGCCCCGGAGAGGCAAACCGCTTGCTGTGGTCTCTTCCCTGGGGATGGTGGGCTGACCCCTGGGCTCGTGCCATTCCTCTAGGCCCAGCAGCCTGTGGGCCCGCTGACATCACTCACCTTGGCCAGTCAGTGGCAGAAATGAGCCAAGCCAAAACCTGTGGAACATCCCATCCACGCAGCACCCTCCTGACCATGAAACCCACCATATACACTCATGCCCTACCTGCCCACGCCTACACCCCCGGGGGGTTGGCCTCAATCTTATCCCCCAAAGCGTCGCCTCCCCAGGCCTCAGGAAACTTACCCCAAGGAGAGCACACTTCTGTGCCCCACATTCCCTAGGTGCATTGAGGCCCTTTCCTAAGGGGTGTTTGAAGCCACCTAAGGTCACCCCAAGTCTTCAGCCAGCAAGCAGTCCCAGCCCTTTAAGGCTTGGAAGGATCCGTTTGTCTCAAGTCCCCTGGGCAGTAAGACCCAATCACAAGAGGACCCCTTTCCAAACCAGAAGCCCAAGCTGGAAAAGCAGCTGCCAGGAGACAGCGGCCACTGCTCCTTCTGGGGTAGAGAGAGGCCCCTGGGAAGATGGAGTAGAAGATCCAAGATGCAGGCCGAGGCCATCCCCAGGCTCCCGCAGGGTAGGGCGGGGGACAGCTGCAGCCCCTGGGGAGCGCCGGCGGGCACGCGTGTGGGGAGAGACTCTTCCGCAGAGAGAAATCTGCTTGGTGCTGAAGGTTCACAGAACTGGGCAAGGTTCACAGACTGTGGGGTGCGCGGGCCTGTTTGGGAAACACCTGCAGGAACTGGGTTCTTGGTCCCGGGGTTTTCCCCGGGGGCCGGTGACGAGGCCAGGAAGCTCCTCCAGCTCCCAGCGCAGCGTAGGTGGGAAGGGCGGGTCCCTTGTCCCCACCCCCTGCGGTGGCTGGAGCACTGGGCTGGGTGGACACCTCGGGGAGGGAGCCTCCTCGCTGCACCAGCCAGGCTTCGCTGGCCCCCGCCCTCGATCAATGGAGCTGGATCGCATTTCGAGGAGCGGAGCCGAGGCTGGGACCGGGATAATGGCTGGGATTGAATAAGCAAATGGAGCAGAGGGGGAGGGGTGGGGAGTCTGGAAAATCCACTTCACAGTCCCTCCAGGGGCTGCCATCTCCAGAAGCCCCAAGCACCAGAGACAAGCAGGGGCCCTGCATGGGGGAGGCCTCTGGACACCCTGGACTGGCTGCTGTTGAAAAGCACCGAAAAATCAGCAAAGTGCTTCCCACTCTGACAAGAAAATGCTTTCAGCTGCAGCGGGAGGGACTTCAGTCAGACTACAGGAATCCCTGTGGGGCACAGGGCATTGGATAGATCAAACATCTCCATAACCGAGCTGCCTGTTGAGTGGGTAAAACCTTCTGCTTATTTCCCCCGGAGAGACACAAAGGAGGATTCAGGCCCAGGGTACAGGGTGGTGAGGAACAAAGGCTGGAGGGATAGGAGGAGGGGAAGGAAGGCGTCCCACCCCAACTGCCAGGAAATTGGCCCCTGGGGAGGAGAGCTGGCTACAGGGGTCCCAGTCTGGCGTAGTCGCTATTGTGGGCGAACTCACCACCCAGGCCAGGAGATGGGGCCTGGTCTGGGACCGTCTAAATTACGAGGTGAAACTAAGTCAGGGCCTGAGGTCTTTCCCCTGGAGCACTGGAGCTGGGCCCCAGAGACAGCCAGGCATGGAGGCTGGCCGCAGGGACAGAACTGGCTCCTCTACACCCCCGACTGGCACCTGTGACTCAGGGCTCAGCAAAGGCACCCACCTGCGCAGGTGTTGAGATGCAGAAGCAAAGCCACAGGAAGAATGGAGCCCAGCTGCAGACCACCCAGGGGGTGAGGGGCAGCTGCTCGATTCTCAGGCTGGAAGGGCTAGGCAGGAAGGTACAGAAATGTGGCCGGACATTTCCCAAGTTCCAGGGATGCTCTAGAAACTATCATGCCCAGGGGCCTTCCAACTCCCCTTGCTGGGCTTTGTGTCCACCCCACCCCCAGGGGTCACTCTGATGGACACCCTTCTTCCCTGCCCCTCTCATCTGTGGCATGGAGCCCTGGAGGGAAGCTGTCAGGCAGGTCGGCCATTTTAGCCCTGAGGAGAGAGGGCCAGAGCAGAGAGACCGGAGGAGCCAGGCCCTGTAGGGAGAACGGGCCATCAGAGGAGAGATCCAAGCTTCAAGGACTGAAGTCTCCTTCTTAGGATAAATAGCAAATAATTAGCATCCCTCCTTTTCCTGCAGCACTTAAAAGAGCTTCTGCACAGGGACACCGTCACCTCATCCAGGAGGGACTCCTGATGAAGGAGCTCTTCCCTATTTGACACACAGGGAACCAACATAGAGAAATGGCCTGACTCCTTCCTCCAAGGCAGTCCCTAGGGCCCTAGGCAGGCGGGGTTGGTAGCTCGTTGAATCCCACCATCCTCCAACTGACAGCCTCAACCACCCACTACCCTCCCTCCCCACCCCAGGCCTGAGGCTCACTCCCTAAGGAGAAACAGCTCCATCAGGAACTGGGGCCAATGACTTCAGCCCCCAGCTGGTCAGTATCCCAGGCCACCCGGCTGGCCTCTTGCTGAGTGCGCAGGTCAGTGGGGCCTCACACCGGGACAGCCTGGCTGTGTCCAGGCCCCTCAACCTCAATAGGTTGTCTGCAACATCCGAACCCAGGCCTGTGGGTTCAGAGCTGAGATGCCTCCAAGCACTGGGGGCCAGGAGTGCCCAAAGCACAAAACCAATGAAGCTGACCCCACACAAGTTGTGGCTGGTGACTAAAAAGCAACACTGGCCTAGCCCGACTCCTCACCGACTGACCTCTTCAGCCAGGCCGTTCCTTTCAGAAAGGTCTAGAAGATGACTGAAAAAATGTCCACAACCCACAGGGCCGTGGTGGCGAACCGAGGAGATGACATTATGTGATGTGGCCCGTGCAGGTTCCACGACCACAGCCCAAGTCCGTAGACCCAGGGGGTCACATGCCGGTGTGTGGTACGTGAAGGAGACCACTGGCCCCTGCCCCAGAACCTGCCAGGAGCAGGGCCTGAACAACACATTCCAACTCCAAGCCCACCAAGCACCCTGTTCCCAGTGCCACTCCATGGCAGGCTCCGTCCCCAGAGAACAGCCCCCATGAAACACCGCGCCTGACCTCGAGGATGCCCCCACTGCCAGGAGCTGTCTCCCTCAGTTCCTGCAGCAGAAGGCCAGGCCCTGTGCTGCCAGCCAAGGTCTCACCCCAAGGGTGTGCTGGGAGCCGAGCTGGGCCTTCCCGATCCATGGCATCACCCGGGCTGGCCCTACAGATGGTGACCGCCCCTCCTCCACTGCTGCAGGCGGCCCCATCTGCTGGCCCAGCTCGGATTGCCCGGCTTGCAGCTCTGCTGTGGCCCGAGGCAGTGTAAGGCGATCTGGCTGCCCACGGGGCTGCAGCTCTCGCAGCAGCTGAGCCAGATGGGCCAGGGAGTGGCGACGAGACGCTGGGGCCCCGGACACAAGACGCAGGGGAGGCGAACGCGGCTGCGGCGTCCCGCTTTTCCCATATTGGCACTGCACATGATTGCTCAGAGCGGAGAGACACAAGCAAAAATGTGCTAGTGCCAAAATCGGCCAAGCAGACTGGAAGTGGTGCAGGCCCCGTGGGGACACGCTGAAGGGGGCATCCCTGCACCCCCCACCGAAAGCAACCCGTTTCCGACGTCCAGGCCCACCGCGGGGCCCGAGGGGGTGAAGAGTGCTCCCGGGACGCTCGCGGATCTGTCTCTGCTCTGTTTATGGCCCTTCGGTAATTCACTGACCGAGACTGTTCACAGTGAATTCTACCAGTGCCATACACAGAACAGGAGTCGCGCTCTCCGGCCTGCTGACCCTGCAGAGAGACTCCCGCGCCCCGATCCACCCCCCTCCCCCCGCCCCAACCCTGGGCAGAAGGGCCAGCCTCCCACCAACGGCTCAGCAGCCCTCCTCACCCCACACCTTCACAAGCCTGACACGCCTTGTCTTAGCCCCAAATGACCTTGCGAGGAAGCAGTGACAGTGGAGGAGGGCTGAACACTCACAGCTTGGGAGAGGGTGGGGTGAGATGTCCGCGTCCTCGGGGTGTTTCCTGTTTCCTGTCTCAACCTGAACGCCCACCCAGTCCCTCCACCCTCACCCAGCCCACCCTTGCTCAGGTTGGGGCTGGAGGAAAATCCAGTTCAGAATAGCAGACAGCCGGCCAGATCCTCCTCTCTGCCCATCACACCATGTCCCAAGGGGGCAGTGGCCAGCGGGACGTCCAAAGTGCCTCCCCTGACCTCTGAGCACAGAACCCTCCTGTTCCAAGATGTCTTGGTCTGCACCATCCTCCTGCCCCCAGCCCGCGTGGTGGCAGAAAAAGAGCCCCAGGGACAAACCAAACCTGCCACTCCCCCCCCCCGGGGGGACTCCCATCCTAAACCAGACCAGATCCTGAACTGCCCTGGTTGGGCACCTCTGCCGCCAGCCTGTGGCCAGGACGGGAGGGCAGGTGGGCGGAAGTCTGTTGGCCAAGGGGGCAGCATGGAGGGAGCTGGAGGCACAGCTGCTCTCCAGCAGTGGGAGCAGCTTCTGGCTGCCACGGAGGGGACTGCAGAGGAAAGCAGAGGTGAGGGAGGCGAGGGAGGGGCCGGGAAGGTTGCATCAGTGGTTGCCAGAGTGGCTGCCTCGAGAGAAGTCACCGTGGCAGCTCCTGCCTCTGGTGCCGGGCGCCCTGGGGAAGGAGAGGAGGGAAGGGGAGAAAGCGTCGGTCTCAGAGGAGCTGGCGTCCAGGCAGGAGGGCTGGGGACTCTGCAGAGTGGCAGTCTCAGTCTGCTCCAGCCCCAAGTAGGGACCAGGGGGCAGAGTGGCTAGCAAAGCAGCCTGGAAGGGCCAGAGAGGGAGTCCCCTGGCCCAGAAACTATCGAAACCCCTTGTGATGCTTCTCCCAGCGACCTCAGGGCTGCTAGGAGCCGCGCTGCCTCCTATGAGCACCTATACTAAATCCTCATCCACTCTGACCCTGGGACGCCGAAGATTGAGCCCAAATCACTGCTCAACGCTCCCCTTCCCCCAGGCCCCCGGGGCTCCTCACCCTGCTTTTCAACACAGGCCTACTGCTGGCCTCTGGTCTCTAGCTCGCTGGGATGGAGGTCTTCGAAAGTCACTCCCTGGCACTCCATCCCAGTTTTTTCCCCCCACTACGTCGGTGCACTCAGCTAGTGAAAAGAAGGGACACGATCTCTCCTACCCTGGGGGAGGGGGTGGGAGGTAGGTGGGAACGTTGGTGCCGACTGTGGGTCACGTGGAGGTAGTTATCAAAAGAGCTCAGGGTGTAACCGGCGGACTCACCCAAGGGGCCCCTGAAATGCAGATTAGTGGGCCACTCAGAAATCTGCATCTTAAAAGGTACCCAGGCAATTCTGCCACAGGGGATGCCGACCTTTGCGGAAGGTCTGGGAACTCTTTCCTGAGGCCACCACTCTAGACCATCAGAAGCCTAACCCCAGGGTACTTAAACAACCCTAAAATCTTTTTTCTTTCTCTCTCTGGGGAGAGAGGGGCAGGGAGAGGCGGATGTTGGGGGAGACTAGCCTGGCACCAGGCAACCAAGGAGCAGGCAGAGGACAGCAGTTAGGGACCCTGCTCGCTCTCCCTGGTACGGGACATGAAAGGTAAAGACAGCGGCGGCCGGCCTCGGGGGTTGTGCGGGCTCCTGATTGTGGCATCCGTGGAGACACTCGGTCTGTTTTCCTCATCTCTGCAGCTGACTCGGGTCTCTGTAAGCAGAGAATAGCTTAAAGGCCAAATCCCCTTCCAGCTTCCAGTTGGAGTGGCAAAGCTGGGCCAGGCTCCTCCCCTGCGCCTGCCTCGCCCCTGCTAAGCCCAATGCGGCAGTGCCGCAGTGCTGGGGCGGCGCCATACCCGCCGCCCCAGCCTCCGGGGTCAACCCCTAGAGCCCTGCGGTACCTCTCTGCTCTCCGCTGGGGCAGGCTCAGGCCTGGATCCTAAGGGAGCACGGTCTCCCTGCTCTCCTGAAATGAGGGCCAAGGGGAGCTGGGAGGGTATAAGCAGCGAAAAGCCTCATTTGAAGGGTCAAAAGGGAACACTGAGGCCTGTAGTTCAAGGTGACTCCTCAGAGCAACAACCTCTGCCACGGTGGGGAGAAGGGGGTAACGTGACCCAGCCCTGACCTTGAGATCCAAAGGCACAGAAATCCACTTCTGGGAGTGGGAAGATGAGGATGAGGTCTGGCAGCAGGTGGGTCCCTGCTCCCACCCTGGCCAGGGGGAGATGGGGAGATACTGACAAAGAAAAGAGCTCCAGAGCTGCTGTGTCCTCATGGGGACCTGACCTGTGGGCCAGGTGGGAAGGCTGCTGACATTAAAGCCCCCCAAGCGTCCACAGAATACTTGAGGGTCTCACACTGTGTGTACCCTATACGCTCTACAAGGTCGCTGCTGACCTCGCCGTCAGCCCCACCCTCCAGAACTCAGCTAGGACCATCTTCAGACACCTCCCTGGTTCCTGCTTCCTCTAGAGGTTTCCCTCCTCAGGGCACAGACCAGGGCCCAGGCTCCCTTCCAAATTCTAACAGCTCCCAGGAGGAGAGGGTCACTGGGACACAATGCCATGACTACTCCAAGATCGTGGGTCTTGGGCCATCAGAAGACCCCCTACAGCTCTGCACTGGACGTGTACAAAACGATTCCGGAGTCGCGAATCCGGGGGGCACCACCCGCCGCCAGCCCGGGGCCTCGTCCCTCTGGTCTCCAACGAATGCCCCCAGGCCCAAGAGGCTAGAGGCTGGGCACAGCTGGGGCCCTCGGACATGCCCAGGGCCCAGTGCGTGCCCTTCTGTCTCCCCAGAGGGCCCAGGGAAGAGACCCAAAGCTGCTTTCGTTGCAACCCGGGTCGCCAGAGCTCCCACCTTTAATGCGGGCGGCTGGAGCTGTGTGAGCTCACGCCAGGAGCCACTGCGCCGGTTTAACCCGACTGGTAGGGGTAAAGAAATAAACGAAATTGTCACATTCGTTACCCCAGCATTCTTTCTCCTTTGCATAAGGTCGATTCCAGAGGCTCCCCGACTCCCCCAGGAGCGGGCCAAGGCCTCAAGTACACGAAGGGGCAGCCATGATTGGTAAAGAAATCGGCAGCTAGGCTGCTGGGCAGAAGCCGGGATCCGAACCCAGAGCCTCCTGGCGCGCTGGCCTGTCTCAGCTGGGATGTGGGGCCACGTTCCTTTGGGTGAGCTCGGTCCGCGATCAGGACAGATTTCTGGGAAGGCTCAATCTCGGCTCGGAGACGGACGACTCGGAGCCCGCTGGGCCCACTGCGGGAGGTGGTGCACACCGGGTGGAGCCCAGTGACCCCGCCAGAGGGCCAGGGGCACGGCGCAGACATCAGCCACCTGGCCCCCAGGAGGAAAATCGGGCTTTTAATCCTCTAGAGCTTTACGAAACCCCGACAGAACGCAGGGAGGCTCCGTCCTCACCTAACGAATGGGGGTGGGGAGGTTGATTAGGGCACCGCCGGCTCCCGGCTCCTAATCGCTCTGAGCCTGTATTAGCGCCCCCAGCCCCCAGCGGGTACGTCTATACACAGGGTAGGGATGCCAGGGCTGGGGGAAGGGACAGCGAATGGCTGAGCTTAGAGGGCTCGGCGGAACCGGGCGACCCCTGACTCCGAGGCGGCGCCCTCACGGCCCAGTTGCCAGGATGCGCGCACGGGTGAGGGACCCGGCACGCCGTCCAGCTGCCGACCCCGAGGCAGAGCTCTGGGGCCTCGGGTGCTCGATAGCTCTAACAAGGATATGGGGATAGGCGCAGGGCGGCTGGGTGTCTCGGCCGCGTGCTCCAAGGCTCCCAGGATGGGTGGCCCCGAAGCAGAGGCGAGCTGGAGGTCTGAGACTACGTTCCCCTAGAGACTGGGCGGGGCCGTCCTGGGGCCACAGAGATGGTAACGACCCATCGAGAAGCCCGGAGAGGGGGCTGGACAAACTAGCTCTGGGAGCAGGAACTCTCCCCCGGCCCAGATCGGCGCCTGCCTCCCAGCCCTGCGTTTCCACCTGAGCCCACCAGGGCGGCGAAACGCCGACGCGACCCCTGATCGGTTCCCCAGGGAGGTGCTTGGGCCAGCACCGATACGCACCTCGCCAAACACAATCCGCACCCAAACCGCGCGGCCGCCGCGGGCCCGGGTCGCAGCGGGGTGTGGGGGGGGGGGTGGGGAGCACAGGCCGACTCCACCGGGGGACCCAGGACCACGGAACCGCGTGCGCACCTCTGCCGGAAGGCGCGGGAGAGAAGGGAGGCCGCACTGCAGCGTCATCCCCGAAGGCCGGCCGCCCGCCCAAACCGGGTTCTAGGACTGCTCGCCCCGGGGCGCCCGCCTCCACCTTCTCTTCCTCGCGGGCGCTGGCCCTACCCGGCCCCGCCCCGGACACTCACCTGCGCCGGCTCCGGGCTGGGCGCACCGCCGCCTCCCAGCTCCAGCTCCGTGCGGAGTCCACATGGGAAAAACAAGATAAAAAGGGCCCTGGTTCGGAGCGGGCCAGATGGACGGAACCTGGGGCGCAGGCGGGCCGAGGGCGGCGCCCCTAACCTCCACAGCGCTACGCGGGAGGAGGCGGCGCCCGAGCGCGGAGTCCGGCGGGGGAACAAAGAGGAGCCGGGATGGGGCCGCGCGCTTCCTGGGTGTCGGGTGACAGGTCTGCTGGGGGAGGCCCCGGCCCTGCCACCTGAGGAGGAGCCGCCTCCGCGCGGCAGGCGGGGCCGGGCCGGAGAGACACAGGGGCCCCGAAGGCCGAGGGAAAGGGTGAGCCGGACGCCCCGGATTGCGCGGCGGGAGAGAGGCCCGCCGGCTCCGGCGCAGAGGTGTAGGGACTCGACGGGAGCGCAGAGATAATGACTCTGGGAGGGTTTACCGCCCCCTGGGCCCCGCCCGCCCCCCGCGCTGCGCTATTGGTTCAGGTGCCTTGAGGCGGGGAGGGGCAGGGGGCGGGCCGGGGATGATTCACCTTGAATGTGGCTCGGGTTGGTGCACAGCGCAGGGCACGCCCGACCGGGACTGCGGAGACTCTGGGAGCCCCGCCTGCTTGCCCAATCCGGCCGGCTCTGGCCCCAAGGGGTCTCGCCGCCCGCCTTCTACCCCTGCCTCCTGCCTTCAGGATAGGGTGCCGCAGGCCAAGGTGCGCCCCGACGCCCTGCTACCCCGCCGCCCTCTAAGCCCGGAGCTAGCCGAGGTGTGTGTAGAGTAGCGTGCTTGGAAATATGACCCTGTGCTGGGGGAGGGGAAGTGCATTTGGAGCTGGGACGCCCTGTGGGGCCACTGGACGGATCTCCGCAGTCTCCCCGGCAGAAAGGTGCGCAAGTCTGACCTGTGTCAGCGGGCCCACCCGGACCCAGGGCTGCAGGGCTGGAGCGGGGACGAGGAGGCTCCCCTCTACCTCCTCACCCACCTAGCTTGCCCAGCTCTGCGGCCTCACAGGTGTCTGGCCACTGCGCCGCGGGAACAAAGGCTGCCTGTCCCGGAAGGGGGAGGGGGAGAGGAGACGCCCCCAGACCCGTTCCCATCTCCCTTTCTTCCCCCAACCCCTCTCCTGCCGCAGTGGCTCCCCCGGGAGGGGGCGGGGCGGGCCTAGGTTGGCGCGCAGACGCTGATTAGATACTTCTCTGCGGTCCTTTGCTCCGATACCATTCGGAGCATTCCGAGGGGCGGGGCAGGGGCTAGGAGACAACCAGGCTGTTAGCGTTGAGGTGGCCTCTTCCTACTTCCCCAGCATCCTCAGCACCCCAGCGCCTCCGCCCTCTCCCTCTGCTTTGGGCGCCCTTCCCAGTCCCAGCCCCTCCTGGCCTCCCCAGACGGCAACCACAGTTCAAAACCAGATTAAAATAAAACGTTAATCCGTCCTCCTCCCTTTTAGCTCCTATTTTCCCTTTTGAACCTCGCAGGTCTGGCGGCTGAGATGCCCCTAAAAAGGAGAGTGCTTAGCCAATGCCCCCCACCAAATCTAAAACTCTCTTGTATTGAAATTGAAGACCGTTAGCACGCTCTTCTGGGATCCAGCGAAGGCAGAAAGTAGGCAGTGGTCATGCGGCGGCAGGGTCCATGGTCCCCACTACCCCAGGCCCTGCCCAGCAGGGAGGGGCCGAGAGTTGAGGTGCGGATACAAACCGTTAAATAGGTCCGACTCCTGGGCGGGGCCTGCTCAAACCCTGCTTGTTTCAGCTAGGGGAAAAGGCCAGATCCCCCCACCCGACGCAGCCCGCCCGGGCGAGTCGCGGGGCTTCGGTGTCCTTCTTAAAGAATAGCCCGAGATGAGGCGTGGTGAGCCAGGACCCGGACAGGGGAGATCTGGAGCAAAGCGCGGGGCCCAATGGGCCAAAGGAGGGGCGGGGGGTCTTTCCACGTTAACCCCTCCCCGGCCGGCACGCATTCCCCTGCCTGGCCGAGTCGTCCTGAACTTCCCTGGCTCTGCCCCCAGCCGCGCCCTACCTGCTCCCCGAGAGCCATGGGATGCTGGGTGGTAAGGGCGCGGTGTGGCAGGAACCGCAAAACCAAAGCGCTGGCAAGGCCGGCTGCGAGTGGCCCCAGCGGCCTGTCGCGCCCTCTTTATAGCGCGCGCCCCGCCCCCCGGGCCCGGCGCGCCCCGCCCGGGCCCATTCACCTGCTGTTGAGAACCAGACACCGCTCAACGCAAAGCGAGCCACCCGGCAGCGCGGTCCGGCGGTCGGGGCTGGCGGGGCGGGGGCGCCGCCGAGACGGATCCAGTTTCCACCTTTTCTTAAATGCGCTGCTGAAAACTGAGACGGCCCCGGCCTCAGGAGCCAACGTTGCTTTCTCCTCCCGTGGGTCCCCGCGCACCCCAAGGCCCCCAACCCCACTCCGGGAGGGCGCGTGAAACTGCACCCTCAGGGGCCTCATACATATTTTAGGGAGCAGGACAGGCCGGTAACTGGAGCCAGACCCGGACGGTGAGGGGGTGGCCCCCGGGGACCCGATACCGTGTATCCCTTTCGGCCCCGGGGCACAGGCAGGGGAGGAGGTGGCACCGGACGACCTCGGGTCCTCACTTTGCTGCCCTGTCCTACGTACCCTGTGCCCTCCCTCAGCAGGTCGAACGCTTGTCTGCCCGGCGGCGGCATCCGCCTCCTTCTAGAGAGACCTTTTCCGCCTCTCCACCAACATCCCACTCTGCCCAGGACGCGTAGGTTTGGGTTCCTCGACGCTCGGGGTCAGGCTTAGGAAGGACCCCTAAACCTGGGCTACTCCAGTCTGGACGACGGCCCCCCTCCCTCGTCCCTGGACACAGTCCTTTCTTGCTTCTGGTGTTTTGGCCTGTCTCTGGCCAACTTAGTCCTTTCCCGCCCCCTGGCCCACTCTGCTTCCCTAACCTCGCCCTCTCCTTGGCGGTCCCCGTTGTGCTGAAGATGTTGAGCGAAGAGCTCATCAACTCTCAGTCTCCCCTCCCTTCTCCCTCTGCGGGGCAGGCTGTCTGGGATGCAGCCTCCTTCCCTCACCTAGACCCTCCCGGGCAGCGGCCGTTCTGCCTGCCGCCTCGCTCAGATTGGTCCGCACCCCACGCTGACCCGGGCTCTAGGTCCACAGTATGCGTGAACGAGCATTCCCTAGTGAGACGGAGTCCCAGGTTCGGGTCCTCCCGCGCTCCAGTTAACCAATAGCGCGATCTCCAGCCATTCACTTCAGAATCTCAGAGCCTCAGTTTCCCCATTTGCAAAATGGGTATAATGACTCCCACCTCTCAGGAGGATAAAGAAAATGCACCTGTGGGCACGCACGTACTTCGTGACCCGTACATCTATGCAAACTACGGAACCGTCGCGGACCTTGTACGCCCGCCTGCGCGAAGCCTTCCAATGCCGGTCCCCTGCGGACGGATCCAGGATTCTTAGTGCTGCCCCTCGAGTTGTCGCCACTATCACCCCACGCCCCGCCGGCGCCTCGTGCTTGGGGCTCCGGTCCGCTGGGGGAAGCCGAAGGACTTTCTGTCTTGGGCCAGGCCCGGCCCTCAGATCCCGGGCCTTTGTTCTAGACTCTAAATGTGCGTTGGCCGACCCTTGCAGGTGTATTTCGAAAAACAACGAATGCCCCATCTTTCGAGAAACAGTGCGTGTGTGCGTCTGTGCGTTTTTGTTCAGCGGCGCGCTGTCTCTGTACCATTTTCAAAGGGTCCCGACACCCCGAGATTTAGCTGCCTGGTGCAGGGGGCCGCGAATGCAGGGGTTGATAGGGAAAGAACGAGAAAAACAGAGGCACAGACAAATGAAAGGCGATCCTGTCATAGGAATCTGCTCGGCTGTTAAAACCACTGAGGAAATTATATAGGGTCCGTAATATGTCCTGGGAAATGTCCTGGCCCTTAGGTGAAAAGCGCAAATGACACACGGGTTTCTGTTTGTGTAAAAATATAAGTTGGGGGGGGGCAGTATCTAGGTGTCAGGTTTTCTCCCACCGGCCACCCAAGACACGAACAGGGGTGGCTTCCGTGTGGGAGAATTGGGGGGCAGGGGAATTTCTCTTTGCTGTATGTCTTTCTGGACTGTTTGAGTTTATTTACCACATGCGCGTGTTAAATTTTCAGTTAAAAAAAGAAACTGCATAAATTGTTTTGTTTTTTTTTTAATCTGATTCCAGACGCTGAAGCCTGAAGGAGTCGAATCAGAGAGGGTGAGCCAGAGGCTAACCCAGAGATCTTGCGCTGTGGCGAAGGGCAAGGCAGTAGTTTGGGGTGGGGGGTGCCAAGGGCCCACGGCTCCCGGTGGCTTGGGTCCGTGCAAGGACCATCCGGGAGGGAAGCAAGCTTCCGTGGCCCCTGCGTCTGTGCAACATTCTATCTCCTACCTCCCCCCGCCAGGTGACACTCCGGCTGAGTTTGGCTCTGGCCAAAGCTGAGACTTGAGCGCCACCCCAGAGATGTCATCGGAGAGGATGGCTGGTGGGGTGCTCAGGGCGTGGGAGTTAAGTCTAGCCTCCGCTTCTTCCTCCGTAGAAGAAAACGGAGAACGCCCGTGCACTTCGTTCTGGAGGGCAGGGACAGGAAACGGGCCCATGGCCCCCGGAAAGAAGCACTGTCCACCAGGGCTCAGCCGGGGTTCCCTCCAGAGCTAGAAACCTACCATCCTCACCCCCACTTAGGGCCCCAGCAAGGCAGCCCCCACCTTCTGGCACCCATGGGCATAGAGCCCGGGTCCGAGCCCCAAGGCCTGGGAATGACTTCAGGGCTGCAGGGCTCCAAGCTGGGAGGTTCTAAGGAGAGACTGTGCCTGCAGTTGGTGGGGTAGGCGTTTGGCAGCCTTCAGCAGATTATCCAGAGGTCGGTGACCAGATATGGTTTTGGCCACGGTCCAAGTGTCTTTCACTTTCTGTCCAAATCAGAATTTAGCTGAATAATTCAGCCGCCAACCGGGCAAACGCTTTTATTTGCTTTGGGATGCTTTAGAGAGTTAAGATTTGTCTCAAATTAGAATAATCTGCATTTTTAATCACCTAACACGTATTTGTTGGGCACCTGCCTGACGTTTCCGAACCTCAATTTCTTCACTAGAAAATTGGGAGCTTACCCAAGTCAGAGAGGACTGTTTGGGGAATCGAGTAACGAAATGTTTTTGCAAGCGCTTTGGAAACAGCAAAACGTTTCTCCAGGGGACGGTTCTTTTTAGCCCCGCAGTCACCACGCAAATCCAAGTCGGCAGCCTGTGTTGAATGAGGACGTACAGCTCCCGCAGGGGCATAGAACAGTGTTTTCACCTGCGTGCAGGCGGCCGCAGAGCAGACGATGCGTTCTGTTCAGGGGCATTGTGTCCCTTTTCCCTCGCTCCTAGCCAGAGGCATCTCCCAGTGAGCACCCCACGGTGCCTTGAGGACGCCCCCTCGACGTCGTGCATCCTGCTGGCCCCGGGTTCGCCTCGGGTTCCTCTCAGTCTCCGCGTCTTCGCGAGTGTCTCCTCTTGCTTGTCTGCCTTGGGGCATGTTTGGTTGGCCTCCCTTCCTCTTTGACGCTCCCAGGGCTCCAGGGGATGTCTGATCCAACCCGTCAATTATTTCACAGGAGAGATCAGAAGCCCAGCTAGGCCCTGAATTCGTGCCTGAGCCAGGACGAGCCCTGTTCTCTGGACCCCAGCCGGAGTTTTCTCCACCCCATTGGGTAGGGAGGGTCCAGAGAGAACTGGAACTGGCGATTAAGAAAGAAATGCTGAGGGACCCCCTGGGGCAGGGCCCTTAGGAGCTCCAGGTCTCAGAATTGACCCAGTCCCCTGAGCGAACATCGCCTCTAGCCTCGTAGGGCGGGAGGGGGCTCCAGGAACTTGAGATTTTCTAGGGTCAAATCTGAGGAGTAGGTGAGAAGCAAATGCTGGGACGCCTAGAAGAAAGATTCCCTCCGTCCCAGGCCACAAGCTGACAGACCCCCCCCTGTCAGGAGCTGGTGGGGGCGGGGTGGAGGCGCAAAGGGAGGTGGAAAACCGGAAGTTTGGGTGGGGGTTGGGAGAACTGGGCCCACCGTGAATTTGGTCTGCTCTTTGCAAAGCTCCACCAAGAACCTGCTCCGACGGCCCCTCCAGAGACTGGTGGCAGCTGAGGGAGGGACTGCCCTGCAGGTGGGGAGGTCCCTCTGAAGAAGCAGACTTCGGCCTTTGTCAAGGAGTTGGGGGTGCCAGGAGCACCCTGGAGAGCTGGATAGGGATGGCCTGGATGGCGCAGGGGGATCGCCTGCCCGGGCTTTTAACCGTGATCCTGGTAACACAAAATGCAAGCTCCAGGAAAGGAAGGGCTACATCTGTCTAGTTCACTGCTGTATCCCCATGCCTGACTCTCAGAAAGTGCTCCACAAATACATGTTTGAGTGAATAAATGAGCAAGGGTTCAGAGTGCAGTCCCATCAGGGTCCCACAGGATTCCCCCTGCAGCACATCGAGAGCCATTTTGCAAAGGCGCTCGGCAGCAGAATGGGGGCCAGAACCAGCCCGCACCTTTCTCTCCGTTGCGGCTGCCTGCTCGACGTTTCCCCTCTTCGCAATGACGGAGGCCATCTCCAGGGAGGCAGAGACTGCTCAGCATGACTTCTGAGGACCTTTCATCTCCTCATTGTCCCATCTCAGGGACATGGGCTTTGGACCATCAGTTCCGCCTCTGGATTTCAGTTTCCTCAGCTGTAGAGTGAGAGGACCAGGAAGAAACCTGAGCTGTGTCTGCTTTTCCAAAGCTGGTCTGGAAATGCCTTCCCCTTCTTCTTTCATCCCTTCATTTCTCTTGTTCAAGACACACGGAGGAAGTGTGCCGTAGCCATTTCAATGGAGGCAGATGAGCTGGGCTGCGCTTGGACCAGAAGAGCTCCACTGTCTGAGATCTGAGGCTCCCACTGTGTGCTTTGTGCTGCGTGGGGTGGCCGAAGTCCCAGGATGCTTCTGATGTCACCTGCTCCTGCTGGTGAAACTAGCACATGGTACCCCAGGAGCTGAATCACCAAGTTCTGGAATTCTCTGGATCATAACACAGACTGGGCCTTTGAGGAGTTCACGTTCTCTTTGAAACAAGAGGGTGAATGCTGGGCCTGAAACTTCCCCTCCGGCAGAGACTGGATGGGATGGGATGGTCCAAGATCGCAGGGCCAACAGACTCAGCAAACACATCCCAACACCATTCCTCATTCCGTCTTACTGACCTGCAGAACTCCTGTGGGTACAGGCACAGGAACCCCCAGGAGTGACAGGAGCAGTGGGTGAGCCAGAGCTGGCTATCGGGGAACCCCCCCCCCCCAGGGTGCTGGGAATCTGCCTTCACTTTGGACCTCCCCTTGGCTGCAGGTTGTGGGCTCCCTCCCATCCTCTGTTTTGGAGTTGGAAAGCTGCCCCCACCAGGTCCCGCTTCACTGGATCCCCATCACTGGGTCCCCATCACATGCCCAAGCCTCAGCTTCAGGCCACTTGCCAGCGGATGGGGTCTCGTTAAAGAATTGATTTCCACGAGTCCCTAAAGTGATTCCTCGGCAGTAAATCTCCTGCCACCCGGGCTCTCTGCCCCATGAATGATTTAGCGCCTCAGAGGGGTTGGAACAGTCTTCCTGTGCACTCGGAGGCCTGAAGCTGTGACATCACCATCCCTGCTGGTGATGGATGCTCTCTTCTGCCCTAATGGGAGGAGAGTGCACGGGGCCGTCTGGGAGGGGGTCGGGCCATGGAAGTAAGTACCCATCTGGCTCCACAAGCTTCTGGTTTGGGGGTCTTACTGATGGACCAGCCAGCTAATTGCCCTCCAAGGTACCTAGAGAAAGGCCCTGAGTCCACCTCTCTGTCCTCAGCCCAGAGGGACCAGGCTCATTTCAGAGTGGTGTTTGTCTTTCCGATTCCTGAAGTGCTCCAGAGAGGAATTCTACATACCGAGTGCCCTCTTGCCCTGCTCTGATTTTACAACATACGCACGCTCACGCACACACACACCCCCCTACGTGGGTGTGCACACACATGTCTACCTTCTCACGAGCGCTCTCAGGAAGTTCATCATTATGCACCACCTAAATCTTTCCTGCTACGGGTGCAGGCTGTCGTCTGGAACCGACAGGGAACCGATGCTTGTTACCTGCCCTGTGCTAATCCTCCCAGCACGCAGGTGAATGAGGACACGGTCCTGACCCCTCCCTGCCCTCATCCCCCTCCCATCTTCTTTCCTCTCAGCTTCAGTGACCCCACACCCCTCAGTTCCGCCCACCTTCACGGGAAAAGGCAAAGTTTTTGTCAATCGGCATTCATAGGTTACCAGCTTCTTCAGGCGGAGGGCAGGTGGAAAAGATGGCCCCTGAATGGGAGAGAAGTTTCTGCCCAGTCTAGAAACCCTGACCCCAGCCGGCCCCACCTCCTTGGAAGAGGTGTAACTTGAGGTGGCAGCTCTTACTTCCAAATCGCTTCCCCATTGGTCTATCCTACAGTCAATCATCAGGTGGAGGCATTTTCTAAGACCGGATCCTGGCGGTGCAACGGTCATGTCCACCAGGATCCCGTATGTATTAGCAAAGACCAAAGGGAGTGCAATGCGGCATGGATGCGTTTTTGGTTTTGTTTTGCTTGGATGGTTGTGTTGAGATATAATTTGCATCTGATAAAATTAATCAAATTTAAGCCTGTAATTAGATGGGCTTTGACAATCATATACACCCATGCGACCATCACCACAATCAAGATATAGAACATTTCTACCATCCCCTAACCTTTTCCTCATGCTCCTTCCGGGCCAGTCTCCCTTCTCCATCACCGTACCCTCTACCTCGCCTCTGGCCCCCGACAACCACTGATCTCTCTATCACTATAGTTTTGCCTTCTCTAGAATTTATTTTTTTTTTAATTAATTTGTTTATTTTGCGAGAGAGAGTGCAAACAGGGGAGGGGCTGAGAGAGGCAGAGAGAGAGAGGGAGAGAGAAAAGATCAGCACAGAGCCAGACGAGGGGCTTGAACTCACGAATCATGAGGTCATGATCTGAGCCGAAACCAAGAGCAGGACGCTTAACTGACTGAGCCACCCACGCCCCTAGAATTTCATATAAATGCAGTCATGTAGCCTGTAACCTTTTGAACCCGGCTGCTTTCACTCCGCACAATGTCTTTGAGATTCATCCAAATTGCGTGTCTGGCTAGCTCACTCCTTATTGCTGACTTGTGTTTCATTGTATGGATGTACCACAGTTTACCCATCCTGCCCTGCCCCCCAGCTGATGGACACATGAGCTGTTTCCAATTTTCCGCCCTCGTGGGTAAAGTTACTAGGAACGTTCACGTGCAAGTCTCTTTGTGAACGTATTTCCATCAGAGTCTGTGCTGGTTAAACGTTTAACCACCAGCTCTCTGGGGTGGGAGAAAGCCCTAACCTGTAGCATTGGCTGGTTTCTGAGGTATAAATATAAATACTGGGGAATTTGAAGCTTTCAACGTGCTACCACTGATTTTCATTTCCCTGGTCTGATGAGAGACATGAGAGATCTGGTTGCTCCCCGTCCTTGCCAACACTTGATATGCCCGTCTTTTTAGCCTTTTTAATTTTAGCATTCTATACAGGGTGTGCTGCACATCTCCCCGTGGGGTTAGTTGGCATTTTCTTGGTGACTGACGAGGCTAAAGCTTGTTTTCACGTGCTTGTGTGCCTGGCTGGGTAAGTTTTTTGCGTTTTTTGTTTTGTTTTCTGTAGGCTCCATGCCTAACGCGGGGCTCGAACTCACAACCCCGAGATCAAGAGTCACCTGCTCTACCGACCGAGCCAGCCAGGCGCCCCTGGATGGGTAAGTTTTGAGGGGGGCTGGGAGGAGGGCCTGAGTCTGGAGCATCATGGGGAAATGTGGCGGAGCGAGATGCCGGGAGGAAGGGCTGCCCGGGGCACCCGGGTCAAGGATGGGCCAAGGAAGCAAGCAGCCTTGACTGAAGCCCACAGACAGCACAGTTTAGAGTTCTTCCTCGAACACTTTCATTTCCCCCTCAGATCTCAGTGGTGTAGGAAGGAAGATCTGACGCTTGATGGGGGTGTGCATTTTCCAGGTTCGCTCAGGATCAAGGCTCAGACCTGGCCTTGCTCGCTCCTAGCTGTGATAACACCCCTTCGCAGCTGACGAAAAGTTCTCACGTACTTCACCTCACCGGGTTCTCAGGACAACCCCACTCCACTAGTGAGGAAACTGAGGCTTTGGGGACTGAGTGACTTGTTCAAGCCCCACAGTTCATGAGTGGCAGAGCCGAGACTTGAACCCCACCGACTTTCTTGGCTCTCTGGCTTCACTGTATGTCCTGCCGAGGCTCATCTGCCCTCCACTTGTGTTGAGATCCAAGGATTCCCCTCTGTCCTGCTTAATTCTGTGGGGGGCCACAGTAGGAGCTGACCCGGGCCACCTGCCCTAGGCCTCAGCCAGTCCCAGCTAGTTTGACCTCAGCGACCTTTAAAGAACTATTTTCTCAGGGGCACCTGGATGGTTCAGTCGGTTGGGCGACTGGCTTCGGCTCAGGTCATGATCTCATGGTCTGTGGGTTCGAGCCCCGCATTGGGCTCTGTGCTGACAGCTCGGAGCCTGGAACCTCCTTCAGATTCTGTGTCTCCCTCTCTCTCTGTCCCTCCCTGCTTGCACTCTGTGTCTCAAAAATAAACATTAAAAAAAAGAAAAAGACTCCCTCTCTCTGTTCCTCCCCTGCTCACACTCTGTCTCTCTCTCTCCAAAATAAATAAAGATTAAAAAAAAAAGGGGGGGGGGTGCCTGGGTGGCTCAGTTGGTTAAGCGTTCAACTTCGGCTCAGGTCATGATCCCACAGTTCCGGGTTTCAGGCCCCATGTCGGGCTCTGTGCTGACAGCTCAGAGCCTGGAGCCTGCTTTGGATTCTGTGTCTCCCACTCTCTCTGCCCCTCCCCTGTTCAAACTCTCTCTCTCTCAAAAATAAAGATTAAAAAAAATTTTTTTTAAAGAAAAAGAAATATTTTCTCAGTTGGTAGAGTGTGCAACTCTTGATTTTGGGGTCGTGAGTTCAAGCCCACATTGGGCTTAAAAAAGAAGTGTTGAAAAGGAAAAAAAAGAACTATTTTCTTAACATGGTGGCTTTGACCTTGCCTGAAGACCCCTGGAGACCTTGCTTTAGGTTGCCTTCGGTCGTGAGATTAGAAAACCAGGATATTCCTGCCGAAGACTCTGCCCACGTGTGCTGCATCTTCTGTCTTCATCATGAAAATCCAGACACAAGATGCCTTGGGTCCTTGTGTGTGTTCCCCACCTGTGGACCCAGACGCCCACCTCTGTCCAAGAGGTCTGATGTGAACAGTACCTTTCTGGCACATAGTAGGCACCTGTTAGAGTTTGCTAACTAAACGAATGGCATTCGTTAATGAACACGGTTTCGGGAGGAAGGAGACTACATTTATTGAGTGGGTGTTTTACACTCCTCACCGCAACTGTGTGAGACTATCATTGTCATACCCACTTTATGGATGAGAAAACTGAGGCTTACTAGCTTTAATAATTTGGCCTAGGATGGGGTGGATCCAGGACTCAAACAGAGTCTGAGTGTCACGTTGACCCTCTATTGTATGTGAGGACAGTGAGTGCTGACATCCCTGAATGGGCCCTGTGGCCTCCAGTGGGCAGCGGGCAGCCTGAGATCCCGAGCTCCAGACAGGCCTTGGCCCCTTCTGGCGGACTACGCCTGTGAAGGTAGGTAAGATGTCAGTCATCTTCCCTAGAGCGAGATCTCCAAATCCAGCATCAGCCACAACCTCAGAGATCATCACTCTGCTCCAAAGTCCAAAGCCCAGGAGACTTTCTAACCATTTTGAAATCAAACGGGTCAGCCCCCGGCATCTCAGCCAGTGCAGGCCTCAGGCCACACTCAGCAGCCATTGGCAGCCTGTGGCTTCGGCTGGCTGAGGCCACAGGAGGCCCGAGTATCAGTGTCATGGTTCCCTGCCACTCTCTCTTGGGGGGGGGGGAGGGGGGCGCATGGCGGGCATGGTGGGGACGGTAATGCTACTCCACTAATGTCCAGCTTCCTGAAAACCACTGAGCCACATTTCATTTGGACACTTGTTTATTTGAAGCCTGCTTCCAGAAGGAGCAGGCAATGAAAGACCGTCTACAGAAGAGCTGTTCACGGAAGAAAACCCCCAGCAAAACCCCCTCAGAAGAGGAGGATAAAAGTCCACAGAACCACTAGCTAAAGCAGCAGGGCGACTAAGCCCTTCGCAGGTGCTGACCTCAGGGGCCCAGGGAGCCCTTACCACTTGCCTTTTCGAGAAACGGGCTAAGGGTGGCCTTTCAGTGTGTGGTGGCTTTCCCCGCGGCAGTTCACGCTTTGCCTCCACCTGAATGTCCAGGGGACCTGAGGGGCCCG
The DNA here is from genome assembly GCF_027475565.1 of Acinonyx jubatus. Classification (NCBI taxonomy): domain Eukaryota; kingdom Metazoa; phylum Chordata; class Mammalia; order Carnivora; family Felidae; genus Acinonyx; species Acinonyx jubatus. Next base: position 23,068,370 of record NC_069383.1, on the reverse strand, counting down.
CGTCTTGGTCAGAGGCCAAACCTGAGATTGTGTCACGTGGGATTCTCTTGCGAGGGCACAGGTTCCAGCAAAAGTGCCCAGTGGGAGTCTGGTTTGGGGTGGGGCGCTGAAGTCAGGTGACTGGGCACCCCAGCGGCCCCTCGTGCTCTGCAGGGTCCCTGGCCCTCTGGTCTGGAGCCCATTGTCAGGGCTGTTTGGGCCTTTTTCAGCAGAGACCAGTTCCCAGCCTGGAAGGAGCTGGGCGTGAACTGGGGCCCAGCCCAGGCGGCCAGGCCCCACGGGGTCTTCCTGAGGGCCCTCAGCAAGAATAAGCAGCAACAGTGATACTTCAGGGCACCAGGAGGAACCTATCATCTTTCTCTCTTTCCTTCCCAGCCCATTTGGTGGGGGCTTGAAGGGAGGGGCAGGGAGGCTGGTGAAAAGCCACCTGAGGCTGCTTTTCAGTGAAACTATCCATGTGCAGGATAGAGTTACCTGTATCAAGCACACAAGACTTTTAATCCACTTTGTAATCAAACAGGGCATCACTCTGGGCTGCTGGGAGCCTGAGATCACAGCATAGTTCCACCCACTTCACAGGTGGGGAAACTGAGATACGGGGGAGAATGAGAAGTAATTCACTCAAGCCAGCCCGCACCTTTGCAGAGGTCAGGGCGGGGGCAAGGCTTAGCGTCCAGGGTGGGGGCTGCTTCAGGCACCTCTGCTATCTTTCAGGTTTCCAGAATCCCTTCTAACACAAATCGGGATCTTCCAAGACCATGGGGGAGGCGGGGGTGTTGTGCCCAAAGCCCAATATTTCATCATCCAAGCATGCCCCCGGACTTGAGTTCGTGTCTGCGGAAGCTAGGTACTTTCTCCGGATCCCAATCCACACAGGCTGAGGGATTAGCAACACATTGCCCCGGGGTTCCTCATTCTGCCTTCAGCCAAGACAGCCCCCATTCTGGTCGGAGCTCTACCATCTGTAGGGCTTTGGGCTGGTCTCTTACACCTGCCTCAGATCCTGCACGTGCATGTGCAAAACCAGGGGCAGTGCTTGTGGCTCCCTTGGGTCTGGAGTAGCTGTGCACCTCCAATGACACAAAGGAGGGAAGAGAACTTTGCTAAGTAGGAAATGCTAAGCAGCCATAACCTGTCATGGCCCAAGGCCAGAATGGTGAGAGCTGAACCCGTCACGTGACTGGGAGGAGCCCCCTTCCTGGCTGCGTGAAGATGGGTGCCGTCTGGGGGGGGCCTCAGCAGCTGAGGAAAACATAGGCCCTGGGTCTAGGGTTGCCAGATACAACACAGGACGCCAGTCAGAATTTTAGGCAACAACAAATCATTTTTTTAGTGTAAGTGTGTCCCAAATATTGCACAGGACATACTCATACTAAAGAAGTATTTTTATCTCGCCGTCCGTGGGTTCGAGCCCCACGTCAGGCTCTGTGCTTTGGATTCTGTGTCTCCTTCTCTCTGCCCCCTTCCCCGCTCAAGCTCTGTCTGTCTGTCTCTCTCTCTCTCTCAAAAATAAATAAATATTAAAAAGGTATTTTTACCTCATGCCATCCCCACCCCGCTGCTGACTGCAACGTCTGACCAGCTGCTGGGCCCAGTTGTCCTCCTGTGCTCTCCAGGAGTCTCTGAAGTTTTCTGTTGTCTGCTCTGCTGCCTGTGTTCCCATCTCTCTTGTCTTCTGCTCATCTCTTACGCTCGGGCCCTCCTTCACTGTCTTAGATAGTCCTTCCTCGGCCTCCATCCCATATACCCGGCTGCCCTACAGGTGACACTGTTCAGCAGGACTGAGAATGCCTGGTGCTGAGGATTCAGACCACCCCCAGGGGACCAGCCTGCACAGCCATGAAGGCGAGACCCCTGAGGGTGAGGGGAGAGTGGGGGATTAGGCCCTGCTCAAAGTCATGTGAGGAACACAAGCCTGGGGCTCCCGGCCACAGCCCTTCCCACCCCGGGCCTTTCGGGAGACCCTTTCTCAGCTGGGAATGGGTTGAGACATGACCTTTATAAAGGGGTAAACACTGTCCCTCTGTACCAAGGGAGGGGAGCAGCAGGAACAGCCCAGGCCCCACCCACCTGAGGCAGGGCTGCCCTGGCCTCGGAGCAGAGGGCCTCACCAGACCTGTTCCACCCAGAGGCCCAGCCAAGCAGCAGCAGAAGGGACCTCCCCTGCCTTCATACCCCAGGAAAGGAGCTAAGACCCCGCCCAGTCAGAACCAGCCTGGGAGAAGGGAGCCGAGCCCCACCTGCAGCTAGAAGCACCTGCTGGCTTTCCTGGCTAGTGGTACCTGAAACAAGCTACCTAACCTCTGAGCCTCAGTTTCCTCACCTACCTCGTGGGAACATCGGGCTTACCGTCAATGTATGTAGAGCTTTGAGCACAGTGCAAGGAAATGGGAGACCCTTAATACATGTTTCTTCTCTGTCTCTGCAGGTCAGGAGCCAGCTCCAGTATCTTGTTACATGGTAATTAACCATAGAGGAGGAAGCCCTGGGCAGACAGGACAGCCACACGACCTCAGAGGGTCCTGCAGCCCTTCTCCAGCTACTCCAACTACAGGATTTTCCTGCCAGCCACGGCAAGCCTTGCCGTCCGGCCTGAGGAGGCATCTCTCTCTTCTGGGCTTGACCCCCAGGCCCAGGAAAACAGCTGCCTTAGGGACAAGAGCCCAGGAGATGGAGACACCCCCTCACTGGCTCGCTGGGAGGCTCGCGTTACGTGAATGGCGGAGAAGCCATGGAAAGAGGGGAGGGGAGGGCAGCCATGGAGGTGCCGGGCCTACGCCTGACCTTGTACCATGGATGGGCCACCCAGCGAGATTTGTTTGGGTGCTTTGGATTTTTCTTTTTTCTTTTTCTCTAATTGTCTTTTTCTTTTCTCTATTTTTAAAATGTTTTATTTATTTTTGAGAAAGCAAGAGAGAGCATGAGCGGGGGAGGGTCACACAGAATCCAAAGCAGCTCCAGGCTCCAAGCGGTCAGCACAGGGCCTGACGTGGGGCTCAAACTCACAAACTGTGAGATCGTGACCTGAGCCGAAGTCAGACGCTTAACCGACTGAGCCACCCAGGTGCCCCTAATTTTCTTTTAAAACTGACGTTTGGTGACACCCGCAACCTCAGACGGCAGATAAAGAAGACGGAACAGATAACGCAAACCCCAGAAAGACACTGACCACCCCCTACTTTCCAGTCTTTTTTTCCCATGTGCATTTTATCTTAATAAAAACTAAGAGCATTTGGCATATACTGTTTTGTCTCTTATTTTTCTCACTGAATTATCTTTTCTCATTTGGGAATATTGTGTCCTGTGATAATCGATAATAATCTGCAGTATTTCATCCTATAGTTATTCCTCAATTTATGAAGCTCATCTTAAGGACATTTGGGTAATTTCCAATTTCCGGCTATAATACAAACTCTGATTTTTTTTTTTTCTTTTAGGCTATATTTCGAGAAGTGCTATCTCTAGGTCAAAGAGTATGCAAATGTAAATCATTAATTTTAAAAGGATTATTTATTATTATTATTTTTTCAGTAAACTCTACCCCCCAGCATGGGGTTCGAGCTCACAACCCTGAGATCAAGAGTCACATGCTCCACCGACTGAGTCAGCCAGCTGCCCCAAATTTAAAACATTATTGTTTTGGGGCACCTGGGTGGCTCAGTCGATTAAAACATTTGACTTCAACTCAGGTCATGATCTCACCGTGCATGAGTTTGAGCCCCACGTAGGGCTGTCCGCTGTTGCACAGAGCCTGCTTCAGATCTTCTGTCTCCTTTTTTCTCTGCCCTCCCACCACTTTCATGCTCTCTCTCTCAAAGGAAATAAACTTTAAAAAATATTTTTGAAGACCCACTATTGGTCCATATTACAGAAGCCACATATGCCCTGTCATAAATTCCAGCAAGCAGGTGTTATATGCAGTAGGTGCTGGCCTGGGTCCTCGGTGATCAGGACAGCAGTCCCTGGACCCCCCACCAACCCTCCACACCCACAACAGCACCCAGATGCTACAACAATGAGCAGGGCTAAGGGGCAGGTGGTGTTCCCTTGTCCTCTGTCCCCAGGGCCATCCTCCTCCTCGCTCTGGGCCCAGGGGCCCCAGATACACAGGAATTCGGACAATATCAATGTCTGGGGAATCGGGGTTGTGTGGCCACCAGTCTGGGCTGGCTCCTCCTTCTTTTCCAGGGCTGCGGCTCAGGGCGTTTGTTCCTCTCCCAAAGCCAGTGACAGCCAAGAGGGGTCAGCACAAGCCAGCTTGAACTGGGGATGGGTGGTGAGCAGCGGGGGATTATTATGGGGTGGGGTCAGGATGTAGGAGCCACTGTCAAGACCAATTCCTAACCCAGTGATTGTCAACCAGTCTCACCACAGACACAAGAGGGGAGGCTAATCCACTTCTGAGCTCCCTCCCTCCATCTATTCGCATGGCTCTATTTTTACGCATTGTCCTTAGGACTTCCAAGAAAAGGAAAAGCTTCCAGGCTCTAACACCAAGAAAACATTAGGAAAAATGACTACTGGTTTCATCTGCACCCCCCATTTACAGATGACAATGAGACCGAGTGTCAGGAGTGACTTGGCCAAGGTAACACCAGGTCAGTAACACACAGTGATGGAACCAGATAGATTCCAGGTGCTGTCTCTCTTCAGGTGTTTTGAAACCCCCACCTGCAGGAAGATTGTTAGCATTGTACCCCTCAAATCGCCCCCTACTTCTCATCTGCCCCTCCAGTGCTGCCAGGCCCCTCCTGAAGGTTTTAGGGTTTTAGGGAAAGGGGGCGCTTTCTGTGCTCTGAGGGGCTGTTCTGACTGATTCCCCTCCTGGGCAGCAGCCTCTAGACCCAGCCTTCTTGCCTCAGCTTTGCCCATGCTAACTCACCTGCCCCAGTGCCTCCTGGCCCACCCCCAGCCTGCCCATCCTCCAGGACCCACCTTAAAAAGCTGCTTCCTTCTGGAAGCTTTCCCTGACCCCCAGCTGGAAGTGCTTTCTCCCTCCTGCAGCACCCGGACCACAGCGCTCTCCTCCTGGGGTCTGGGTCTAGGGCCTGAGACCTGTTTGGTGGGAGCCTTGCTTGTCTGGGCAGGAGGGCTGGGTCTTGGAGGTTGAGAACTTTCCATGTGATTCTGTCAACCATGAAGGGCTTTGGCATAAAAGAGAGCAGCTGCCATGGCAGCAGGTTGAAGATGGACTGGAGAGAAAGAGAGAGAGAGCAGGAGAGGAGGGGTGGGCTAGAATCCCAGGGAGCTGGTCATGAAGGTCCCAGAGGATGCTGGCTGTGGGCATGGGCGGAGGGGGCACGCAGGGCTCTGTGGAAGGAGGGCTCCCACGTCCATGCGTCCCAGCGTCCACCACTCACTGCCTGTGAGCTCAGCCCAGCTCTCTCTACATCCCTTTTTCCTTACCCAAAGTAACTGGGGACAGTAGTATGCACCTTGCAGGGCTGTGGTCTCGAGACACCAGTCCGACCGAGTATGTGAGGCATTCCGCACACACATAGTAGGGGTTCAAAAGCATAGCAACTGGCCTTCTGACTTCTAGGCGCCGGTAGGGTCTGCTCTCGGACCTCCATGTGGTCAGCCTTGGATGCTGCCGGGCACCCTATGAGGGGCTCTGCCCTGTCAGTCCCTAGAAGGGCCTGCTGAAGATCACAGTGTCCTGCCTTCAGAGCTATGGGCAGGGGAGGGCTGGGAAGTGCTGTAGGGGGAGGGTGGGTTAAGCAGCCGCAGGAGCCTGCACACCGGCCAGCACACAAGGAAGCAGGAGCAGCCTCTGCCCAGTGGATGCAGGGGGCGGGGGGAGTCAGAGCTGGGCCCCCCAGGTGTCTCTGTCCCGCCGCAGACAGGTGTCTCTGTCTGGCCTGGAGGCCTCAGTGTCACAAGCTCCTCACAGCATCTGCATTACTACAGGACGTCCTGTGCAGGGGCAGTGAGAGACGGGAGGAGGGGAGGGGCTGGGAGAACAGCAGGGAGGATCCCCCTGGCAGAGCTGTCCTCTGGGGCATCCCGGAGTCCTGCAATCCGGGACACCCTGCATCTCAGCAGAGTCAAAGAAAGGCCCTGTGTGTGTGTGTGTGTGTGTGTGTGTGTGTGGTTAGAACAAACAAGCACATCGCACATCACCTGCTGAACGACGGGAGCTGTTGGGGGGCCGATGTGGGCAGCAGTCTGGAACTGACTGTTTAGACTCCAGGTTATCTCTGTTTACCACTGAGAGAACATAAAGCCGAGCGCAGGTATTAACTGTGCCCACCTGCCTCCAACATTAATTTGCTCATCCAGGGTTCCGGCCAATGGCGCCAGCAATACAGGAAATTGCTTTTGAAGTTGACAGAGGCTGAGAATAGAGCTCTGAGGCTGGCCCTATCCCCTCCAGGTGGCGGCTGGTCCCTCCCCTGCCGCCTGCCCCCCAAAACCAAGGGCTTGTGGTTGTCACCATGGAGCTGGACAGGAACCTTCAATCCTGATGTGCATTTTTTTTTTTTTTCCCAAAGCCCCCTCTGCCTGTGTCTCCAGCCCAACACCGGGCCATCTGCCAGGCCTCCATCACGAGAGCGTTAAGAGAGGTACCAAGCCGGAACTCCCCGATGACAGGCACCTTGAACACGAGCAAGGGTGTGGCATCTCCTGCCTACGTTCTTTGGGAAAGCACTCTCAGGCCTGGGGTGTCTGAATTCAACAAGGAGGCCTTCCTGGCTGGGGCACCCACTGGTCTGCATGATGCTTGAGTGAGATTCATGAAGATATTCCTCCTTCAAGGGGTTGCCCTGACGAACTCTCACTTTCCTAGGTGGGGAGACCTCAAGGGCTGGGTCATTGCCCCAGTACCTCTGGCAATGTCTGCAGGGATGCTAGGCTTTCCAGCCACATCAGTCCGCCTCCTCCTCTGGTGCTCATGACGGTTACCACCATTAGTGACCACTTAATATGTGGGTGCGAAAATCTTCCCGGTGGCTCCCCTTTACCTCCCACACAACTGCCCTCAAGGTGGGCACGCTTATCATCTTGCTTTGATTAGGGAACTGTGATTCTGGGGGCCATTCTGGAAGGTGGTCTGCCAGCTCTGGTCCAGGTTTTCCAGTATCAGCTCCTTCCCCGCCTGCGGCCTCCAGCTAAGAGCGAACTTTGGCTCAGTCTGGCTCTGGGCGTCTTCTCTTTCCTCAGCACCACCCCGGACCAGTTCATTTTATTTTAAGTAGGCCCCACACCCAACATGGGGCTTGAACTCATGACCCTGAGATTAAGAGTCATGCGCTCTGCCAACTAAACGAGCCAGGCGTCCCTAGACCAGATCTTTCATCACACAGGTGCACATTTCCCCGGGGCCCCATGAGCCCCAGGGATGTGGGGGTGCTGGTGAGGAGCTGCTCACGGCCTATTCAGGGGGGTCATGGTCTAGAAGGGGCTTTTCCCTAGGCAAAGGAGGCACCCGAAACTTGCAGGGTCTGGACTCCTCTCTGTCTTCTCCACTCTACTCCCCCACTGCCCCTCCCCACCGTCCCCCCCCCCCCCCCCCCCGCCATCTCCCCTCTGCCCGCTTTATTTCCGCACAGCACCACAAGCTTCCAGAGGCGCCACAGGTGGGAAGCCTCGTGTAAAGGACAGTACCTTCCTTGATGGAACAGAACCCTGACTCTCCAATGCTTGGCCTGAGAGGAGGCTTCCAGGAGGGCGGGACCCTCGGCCTCACCACGCTGACCGTGCTCCCGACTCCCCCTTTCCTCAGTCTCTCACTTGGATGGCCGCTGACTCTGCCTTGGCCCCACGTGAGCTGAACTCCCTCTGTTACTCTGGCCCACGAACCGGGTTCCTCACGGCCAAGACCGACTAGAACTTTCAAAGCAGGCTTTTGCTAAATCACAGAGGAAGGAAACCTGAGGAGTCGAAATCGCATCAAAACAAAGGAGAAATATCGGCTCCCACCTTGTCTCATCCCCGAGTGGGTCCATCAGCAGCCCAGCCCCGTGACTCCATTCGGAGTTCTTGCCTGTTTCTTCTTAAAGGCTGGGGTAGTGGGTTGAATGGTGCCCCCCCCCCCCCCCCCCCCGCCAGAAGATATGTCGGTGTTCTAATCCCCAAGACCTGTGAATGTTACTTTATTTGGAAAAAGGGTCTTTGCAGATGTAATCAAGTTAAGGATTTTTGAGACAAGAAGATCATCCTAGATTAGCCGGGTGGGTCCTAAATCCAGTGACAAGTGTCCTTACAAGAGACACACAGAGGAGACAGGCACAGCAGAGGAGGAAGCAATGTGACAGTGGAGGCAGGGACTGGAGTGACCTTGTACAAGCCAAGGAACACGAAGCGTGGCCAGCAGCCACTGCAAGCAAGGAGAGAAGCATGAAACGGTCTCTCCTGGAGTCTCAGGAGTGAGCTTGCGTTTTTTTTTTTAAGTTTATTTATCTAGAGAGAGACAGAGACAGCGCAAGTGGGGGAAGGGCAGGGAGAGAAGAGGACAGAGAATCAGCACAGAGCCCAATGTGGGGCTCGAAATCACAAAACTGAGATCATGACCTGAGCCGAAACCAAGAGTCAGATGCTCAACCGACTGAGCCAACCCTGAGAGAATTGTTTAAAAAACATTTTTTTTTTATAAGAGAGAGAGAGAGAGAGAGAGAGAGAGAGAGAGAGAGAACAAGCAGGGGAGGGGCAGAGACGGAGGGAGACACAGAATCTGAGGCAGGCTCCAGGCTCTGAGCTGTCAGCAGTGAGCTTGATACGGACCTCGAACCACGAACCGTGAGGTCATGACCTGAGCTGAAGTCGGCGCTTAACCACCCAGGAGCCCCGAGAATTGTTTTCAACTGTCCACTTGTAGCCATTTGTTGCAGTAACCTCAGGAAACAAATACAGCTGATGTTCTGAGATATCACAGCCCCGACTTCCACCCATGCACACTATGGGCCCTTAACTGTCTTTCCAGGCAGACCTCCTCCCCGAGGTTCAGATCCCTGTTACCCGGGGCCCCGTGGACACCTTCCCTCGCCATCCCACAGACACCCTGAAGCCAACATGTTAAAAAGCCTATAAGCTGCCCCTTCTCTCAGGCTCCCCCCTTCCGTGAATGGGACACCTCCCCCTCTCCTGGGAGGCCTCATCGCCCCCAGTTCACATCTTTCCCGGCCCCACCTGCCACGTCCAGGACTGCACCTCACATCTCTCCGGGAGCAACCACCTAGCTGCCTCTCCATTTACACGGCACCCTCTCGAATTAGCCCTGCAATATGGAGGATTTGTGGGAACGTCACCACCCAGACTTCTTTCTCGTGCGAGTTGCTGCGTCCAGTGGGAAGGATGCATTTTCTGTTAAAGATTCCAGAGGCTTTCTGTCGGAGAGATGTGGTCCCTCCGGGCTCCTTCCCTGGCCCTTGGGGAACATGTTCCAGTCGGTAGCCACCATAGTCAGCCTGTCCCAAGTGAGGTTCTACAGCAAACCGTGAGGGGGCTCGTCAAGCCTCTAGCCCCTTCATATGTCAGTCATCGCAGCGTAAGTATCTTACACAATTCTAAAAACACCGTGTCACTTGTCCTGAAGGTTGGGATCCCCCGCACAATTGTTAGCCTCCCACCAGGACCTCTTGCCATGCTGTCTGAAGGTTCTGCAAGAATGGCCAGATATGTCCCATGGGTACAGTCCCCTGTGACCAGTGACGGTGACCGGCTGTGAACCCGGCTGTCCTTGTCTCCTGGATCCATAGATGAAAACACGTCTGTGTGTAGAACTAAATGTATTTCTATGTGCCTGTACACATGACGAGAAAACACAAGCTTTCTGACTTCACAGCTTATCCTAGTCTCCCCTCTTTACATGTTTGCAACCCCCCCCCCCTGCCCACAGTGAGAAGTCCGGCTCCTGTCATTCTTAAAATATTGACCTGTTTGATGAATCCCTGTATATAGCTAACCCCACGTGACAGCCGCTCTTCCCCCAAGGAAGAGCATGGGAACGGAAGGGTTCCAATGGAACCCAACGGAAGGGTTGCCTCGGTGGAACGGAAGCTCTCTCACCTCTGCTGAGCTTCAACATCTCATTCTAGTTCTCTGACCCTCCATAAGGGGTGGGCCTCCCTTGGGGGTGCCCATCTCATCCCATTCAGGTCTGACACCCAAGTGGGTGAAAGCCCAGCTCTGTGGACACCCTCCTTCTCCGTTCCTGCTCTGACACCCCAGGCCACACCCCTCCCACACAGTGCCCTCCTCACCCGGCTCAGGCTGCCCCTCATCTCAGCGTGCACACCCGCCTTGCTCAGCCCCCTTCATGGCTTTTGGAGTGAACTGTTCCGGGAGGGAAGGGAAAAGAAAGAAGAGGAAGAGAAAGAGCTTACCTTAAAATTGTTTGTTTCAAAATTTAGTTAATATATCTGGGAAGTCATGCCATAGAAGCAGATAGAGAAATTCTTCCTTTCTTTCATTTAAAAAATTTTTAAGTGTTTATTTATTTATTTTTGAGACAGAGTGAGCGAGCAAGCAGGGGAGGGGCAGAGAGAGAGGGAGACAGAATCCCAAGCAGGCTCCGTGCCATCAGCACAGAGCCCAATGGGGGTCTCGAGCCCACAAACCGTGAGATCATGACCTGAGCCTAAACCAAGAGTCGGACGCTTAACCGACTGAGCCACCCAGGGCCCCCCTTCGTTTCTTCTGTTGTTTAACAGATGCCTAATATTGCATTAGGTAAATATAGTTTATTCAGTGACCATTTGGGTTGTTTTTCATGTTTTGCTGTTTCAAATAGCTGTCAGATATATTTCTGAAGCACCTAGGAACAAGCGAGTCTGGTATTTTAGAGATTCTGTGCCCACAGCCCTGTTGTATACAAGACACCAGATGTTCCTTTCAGAACATGCCCTGGATTTCAGAAAATCCAGGCCACCAGCCTATCAATGACCAACCGTGCCAAGGATTGATGCTTGAGCCAGACATTGAACCACAGACTAGACTTCAGGGAGTCCAACAGCGTGTGAGGAGGTTTGGAAACAAACTGCCCATTGGGGCTCTCCATACTGGAAGGAGACAAAGGATCGGATCAGAGCCTTTGTTTTCGGAGATCTGAGTTCCTTTAGCATAAATGGAGAAAGGTCACAAGTGCTCTGACTGTACCCAAATGGCCCTGAGATCTGTTCCATCAGAGAGACCTTGGGACCCAGGGTTCAGCTGAGGGGGAGGCAACCTTCTGTCTTCAGGTCTCCCTGCTACAAGCTCCGAAAGCAATCTTGAAGATGATTTTTGTAGGATATTAAGTTTTTTTTCTCAATCATGGAATTTATTGACTTACACTTTTTTTGCATGTAGGGTGCAAAGGTACATTTCCTCTTAATGCACTGTTGCTGTATCACAAATGGCAACTCATGAATTAAAGATGTCTTAGGGGCGCCTGGGTGGCTCAGTTGGTTGAGCGTCTGACTCTTGATTTCATCTCAGGTCATGATATTGTGATTGGTGGGTTCAAGCCCCGCATCGGGCTCTGCACTGGCAGCATGGAGCCTGCTTGGGATTCTCTGTCTCCCTCTCTTCTCTGCCCTTCCTCCACTGGCATGTGCAGTGCTCTCTCTCTCTCTCTCTCTCTCTCTCTCTCTCTCTCTTAAAGATAAGTAAGTAAACTTAAAAAAAAAAGATGTATTATTGTAGGGGCTCTTGCAATGTGAATGAGTGTGTGTGTGTGTGTGTGTGTGAATGTCTCATGTTTGCATTTGGGTCGGACCCAAATGAATGAATTTATGAACGTGACTCTGATCAGGGTGACACAAGGTGGCATTCAGGGCATGAGATGCCCACCTGACAAGGACAGAGACATTATTTGACTGCCTTCCTTCCAGGAGGGGAAAGAACTGACCAAGAATTTTGAACACACAGGTCCTCCAGCTTGCCAGAATGGGCGGGAGAGTTGCCAGAGGGAGAGCAGAGAGGCTGGCGTTGGCGTTCTAGAAAAGTGAGAAGAGGGCTGTGGTCAACGACTGCTCTGCCAGGCTGGTGCAAATTATTCATGGGGAGGTATGGGAGTCCGGTGGAAAGAACCCTGGGCTGGCGATAGGGAGGTTGGTGTTATGACCTTGGATGAGTTCTGTTTGGCCTTGAACAAGTCTCTTGAACTCCGTGCTGGAGCACCTGTGGCTCCCCTCTGTGGCTCCCAGGACCAAGGGGGCTACTGGATGCAAACCTTTAATGCCTGAGACCCTTCCTGCAACAAGGGAGTGTATAAATAGAGACACAGACGTACCAATCCAGCCAAATGCGTCCGGACCCAGGTGAGGACACTGAGGCCCAGCCCAGGAGAGCCACGTGCCTGAGGATCCAGGGAGCATCTTGATTCTGGCTCTGGCAGGACTGGACACGTCTGGAAGAGCAAGGAGACCATCCAGGGTGGAGGCCCTGGCAGGCAGCACAGGTCATTTCCCTTGTAAAAACGAAATTCAAATCCGAGGTGCTATCAGTGCTAGGGAAGGCAGCTGGCACAGATATGTCCGGAGAGGTTCTGAGGGACAGGGTGTCACATCACATGGGAGCCCTAGACCGGGATGCTGCCTGACCCCTCCTTTGCCGGTCTGAGCTCTCAGCCCGAGGGGGGTGGTTGTCCGCTCAGGCCAGTCTTGGCGTTTCCCCAGAGCTGGAGTGAACGTGGGCCCCAGCACCCTCCCTGAGCCCGCCCTGGCCCCACCGGGCCCCATCTGGGGAGGCTGACATGGCCACAGCCAGCACATGCATTAGTAATGGCCACCGATCCCGCTGGCCCCGGGCCCTGTTTCCAGACTGGGGCAGAAACCCGAGCCTGGGGGCCCCCTGCCCTCCCGACTCCACCCTGTGGTGGAGCCATTGCACACCCTCTCTTCCCCCGGGCCCTAGTCTCTGCATCAAGTCGAAGAGAAATGCAAACAGGTTCTTTCTCTTCTGACGTCCTGAGCACTGGTGGTTCACACTGTCACTTCTTTCAGAGGTCCCCCAGCATGGAAGTGTCAGGAAATGACCCAGGAAGCCTCTAAGAAACGATTTGCTCGGGTGCAAGGCCTCCCTGGGCTGGGCCTCAGTTTCCTCATCTGGAGTGAGCTTCGAGGCTGCCTCCGGCCTGGTGTTCTGGAGCCCTGGGATTTGGTCTCTGCCCTCATGGGGGGTGGCAGTAGGAGGTGGGAGACACAGTAGGGCCACAGTGAGACCCTGGCAGGCTAGGCTCAGTGTGCCAAGGGCCAGCAGCGGCCCAGTTGCAGGGGCTCCTGAGGGCATGTCCTGGGTCAAGTAGGTCTGCATGATTGTGGGTTTTGGGGAGAATAGGACAGGGAGCATGTGGGAGGGCAGGGGGCACTGCTCACACCCCAGCTATTCTCCTCAGGCCCAGGTGGAAGGGGGGAGCAGGCCATGGGAAGCTCACCCCCCCTCCCCAGCCCAGGAGTACATGTGGCGAGATGCTCTTCATTCCCAGGGGCAGAGGCTCAGGCCGTGCCTCTCCCCTGTGCCGCCTGATGGCCCCTTCACTTCCACTGCAGCTCTGAGACATCCCTGAGGAACTCAGGCTCTGTCCTGGGGCCTGTGACCTGTCTCCAGAAGCTGCCCTGGCACGGGAAGATCCTGGCTGCCCCAAAACACCTCTCCGAGGAGCCCTGTAATTCTCCTGTGAGAGATAAGGCATCGATGCCTGGACAGACAGCGCACTGGAGGAGAAAGCTCTCCAGGACTTAGGCCATCAGCTACTGGACGGAGAGGTCTGTGTGGGAAGGGAAACTTCAGTGGGGGAGCACATCTTAGGTGGGGGGAGTTGGGGTCTGAGCTGCTCAAGGGCACTGAGGAAGAGTGGTCCTAAAAGGAAGTGGGACAGATCAGCTCCTCACAGGAAGGGGGGTCAGGCCAGGCCCTGTCAGTGACCAGCCATGTGACCTCAGAGAAACCATGACCCTCCGGAAGGAGGACAGCTCGTGCACCCATGGCCCTGAGTGTGCCCCAAGTTTACTCTGCACAGAACTACTGACACCACTGGAGGCTGGTTTCTGGGTTCCCGATGGATATAGGCCAGGGGGGCAGGGACAGGGGTCTCAGGGGCTAGATGACCAGAGTGGTCTTCTCTGGCTGAGGCTTTTATCAGGGGCAAGTATTGCAATCGATTGCCCAACTCTGGGCCCCAAAGGTCAGGACCAGAAGCTCCTGCATCTGGCAGGCCAGGCCCCCGCTGCTCACCCTGCCCGGGGGGCTGCCCCGCACCACCATCCTGGGTCTAGTGGGGGAACCGGTCTCCAGGGTGACGAGCAGACGATGATGGGAGCTGAGACCCTGGACTAGGGTGAGGTCACAACCTCCCTCATCAGCCCTCCCAGGGTGCCAGCCCCCACCAAGCAGAGCCAGTGGGCCAGGCTTCAGGCCTCCAGGAAGTGGGCAGGAGGGAGGATGTCAGGGAGACTGTGCCTCCCCCAGCTCAGAGGCCCAGCAGCAGGTGAGGGGCTCTCTCTCCCCGGAGGCTCAGGGCTCCCCTGTCCCTAGGCAGCCAGCAGAGCATCCTGGGTTTCCAGTACCTGCTAAGGCCCTGCTAACGCAGTCACAGCTGAGAGGCAGTGGCTGAATAATTCAGCAGATCCGGGTATCTTGATTCCCAGTGGGAGGCCAACTGCTGGCCCCAGAGGCCTCCACCTGGGCAGCAAAGCAAATCCCCAGCGCCCGAAAGGCTTCTCCACACCCCAGAGGGTCTCACTGCCAGAGTTGGCGCCCCCCCCACTCCCCCCTGCCCACGGCCCCCATCACCAAATCTTTCCAATTCCACCTTGTACGTAGACTCTTTGAATCCATCTGCCTGGCCTCTAGGCTGGTCCAAACCAACACCGCCCTCTCCCGGATGAGGGGACAGCCCCCGGCCAGAGCTCCCTGCCTGCACAATAGCCCCTTTCATTCTACACATGACGTACCCGTCTCCTGCTTCAGGCCTGTTCATGGTTACTACAGTGTCTCAGGATCAAGTCCCTGGGCCTGCTTGCCCTTCACCCTCCAGGATCAGGCACGACACGCTAGGCGGTTCCCCTCATGCTGTTCCAATCTCTCTGCTTTCACTTGGGCCTCTTCCTCAGCCTGGAATGTCAAACCCCCCCCACCGCTGCCCCAAACATACCCTCACCTCCCCAGCTGCTGCTCACCTCATATGTAAGACTCAGCTCAGGCCTCTCTCCTCTAAGGAGACTTCTCTGAGCACCAGGGTCCCACTGTGCCCTGCCTGTGTCCCCACCACAGCCCTTTCTGCCAAGTTTATAAATATTCAGTCCTGCGTCTGTCTTTCCCGCCAAGATATGTATCTTTATTATTATTATTATTATTATGCACTTACCAGGTATTCTATATACATATATAGACATAGTAGATATGAGAAATAACCAACCAGAACTTCTAGAACTTTGACACAATAAAGAATTCATTACATATAGTGCCCATGCAACGAAATATTATACAGCTATTAAAAAGAACAAAACTGCTCTATATGTGCCGATGCGGAATTATTACTATGAAAAACAAAGCAACGTGTAGAGCAGTGTGCATAATTGGCTTCCATTTCTGTAGCAAGAATCTGCTACTTCATGCTTATAAACACAGGAGTCATCTCGGGGGTGGGGGCACTCATGAAGCTTCAGATAGTGGTTACCTCTAGGAAAGGAAACTGAGCACGGAAAAGGAGGAATGACAAAAAGATTTACCTTAAAAAATAAATTGACTTTGGGGGCACCTGGGTGGCTCAGTCAGTTAAGCATCCGACTTCAGCTCAGGTCATGATCTCACAGTCCGTGAGTTCGAGCCCCGTGTCAGGCTCTGTGCCAACAGCTCAGAGCCTGGAGCCTGCTTTGGATTTTGTGTCTCCCTCTCTCTCTGCCCCGCCCCTGCTCATGCTCTGTCTCTCTCTCTGTCTCAAAAATTAGAAAAAAAATTAATTTTTAAAAATTAAGGCTATTTTTTAGGGCAGTTTTAGGTTCACAGCGGATGGTACAGAGATTTCCCATGTGTCCCCTGCCCCACCCCCCACGCACAGCCTCCCGAATTATCAACAACCTCACCAGAGTGGTGCACTTGTTACGGTGGTCGAACCTACATTGCCACATCATTATTGCCCAAATCCATAGCTTACATTAAGGTTTACTCCCCGTTGGTATGTTCCATGGGTTTGGACAAATGTACAACAACAGGTATTCATTATTCACGCAGCATAGGCAGTATTTTCACTGTCGGAAAAATCCTCTGTGTCCCGCCTATTCATCCCTCCCCTCCAGTTCAACTTCTGGCAACCACTGATCTTAGTACCTTCATAGTTTGCCCTTTCCAGAATGTCATACAGTTGGAATCATACGGTGTGTAGACTTTCACATTGGCTTCTTTCACTTAGCAATAATGCATTTAAGGTTCTGCCATGTCTTTATATGGCTCAATAGCTCATTTCTTTTCAGTGCTGAATAATACTCCATTGTCTGGAGGTGCCACTGTTTGATTCTCCATTCACCTCCTGAAAGGACACCTCGGTCACCTCCAAGATGTGGCAATTACGAATAAAGCTGTTATAACCATCAGTGTGCAGGTGTTTTTGGGGGGACACAAGTTTTCAACTCCCTTGGGTAAATATAAAGGAGAACAATCGCTGGTAATTATATTAGTTTTATATTATTTTAATTGTATCTGCCTTTATAATCTATTTTGCTAGCTGTATTTCATAATTTATTTCCCAACGGTTATTTCCCCAAGTGCATATTAAAGCATTTATTTGAGTTGAAAAGTGACATCAGGCTTCTTCAGACAGAAATTAAGCCTGATTTGGTTGATTGATTTGAAGATCGAATCGGTTATATAGTAAATATTTTCTATAAATTGAATCGTCAAGTCTGCTATTTTAAGGTTTTGGCAAAAAAAAATTATGTATGTGTGCATGTGTGTGTTACACATATATGTGTGTATTCATATTTATATCTATATCTATAAAATGTATGACAGATAAAGGCATTTTATAAAAAATTATGTTGGGGCGCCTGGGTGGCTCAGTCGGTTAAGCATCCGACTTCGGCTCAGGTCACAATCTCGCGGTCCGTGAGTTCGAGCCCCGTGTCAGGCTCTGGGCTGATGGCTCGGAGCCTGGAGCCTGTTTCCGATTCTGTGTCTCCCTCTCTCTCTGCCCCTCCCCCGTTCAGGCTCTGTCTCTCTCTGTCCCAAAAATAAATAAAAAACGTTGAAAAAAAAATTAAAAAAAAAATTTGTGATGATAGATTACAATTTTGGCCATAATTCAGAAAGAATTCAAAGAATTGATAAAAGTTGCTATATCAAAATGTTTCCATTCCCCATCTCCTTATATATGTGGACAAGATTTCTTGGTGCTTACCTCTCTAAAAATGAAAAACAGGATTAAAATTATTCCTGAATTCTGTATAAAACTATAGACACACAAAATAATTGCAAAAAAAGGCACAAAAATTAATCTCATTAGGAGAGCTATTTCTAATAACATTTTGTAACAATTTTTTGAGATATAATTCCCATCCTATAAAACCCTTTCAAAGCAAACAATTCAGCAATTTAGAAAAAAAAATAGCCACTTTTTTTTTCCAGTGCTTAATTTTTCCTTTTTTTTTTTTTTTTTTTAAGAGAGAGAGAGAGAGAGAGAGAGAGAGAGAGAGAGAGTACCTGTGCACACATGTGCAAGCCGGGGAGGGGCAGAGAGAGGAACAGAGGATCTGAAGCAGGCTCTGTGCTGACAGCAGAGAGCTGATGCAGGGCTTGAACTCGCGAACTGTGAGATCATGACCTGAGCTGAAGTCTAGGACGCTTAAGCACCCGAGCCACCCACATGCCCCAACAATTCAGTGATTTTTAGTATATTCTTCACAAAGTCAGGCAATTGTGACCAGTATCTAGTTTTATTTAAAAAAAATTTTTAAAGTAGGCTCCATGTTCAACACGGGGCCCCAACTCACTACCCCAAGATCAAGAGTCACAAGGCTCTACCACCTGAGCCAGCAACTGATGACCAGTATCTAGTTTTAGAACATTTTTATCACCCCCTAAAACACCCCTTATCCATTGATAGTCATCTCCCACTGCCCAACCCAGCCCCTGATGACCACTAACCTACTTTCTGTTCCTATGGATCTGCCTGTTCTGGACATTTCATTACAATATGTGGCCTTTTGTTGTCTGGCTTCTTTCCTCAGCACAATGTTTGCAAGTCTCATCCATGTCGTAGCATGCGGCTATATCTCATTCTTTTTCACATCTGATACTATTCCACTGCATGAATATATATCACATTTGGTCCTTCCTTTCACCAGCTGATGGACGTTTGAGTTGTTTCTGTTTATGCGCTATTATAAATAATGCTGCTGTGAACATTCCTTCTGAGTTTTTATGTGAACATGTTTTCATTTCTCCTGGGTATACATCTAGGCGTGGACTTGCTGGAACAACAAGGTTAAGCGTAACTCTGTGCTTAACCTTTTGAGGGACTGCCAGGCTGTTTTCCAAAGTGGTTACAACATTTTACATTTCCACCAGCCGCTGCCTGAGGGCTCCCTCTGCTCCACATCCTGGCCAACACTAGTTATTGCCCACCTTTTCTTTCTTTCTTTCTTTCTTTCTTTCTTTCTTTCTTTCTTTCTTTCTTCTTTCTTTCTTTCTTCTTTCTCTCTTTCTTTCTTTCTTCTTTCTCTCTTTCTTTCTTTCTTTCTTCTTTCTTTTCTTTCTTTCTTTCTTTCTTTCCTTCTTTCTTTATTTCTTCTTTCTTTCTCTTCTTTCTTTCTTTCTTTTCTTTCTTTCCTTTCTTTCTTTCAAATGTTTATTTTGGGGACAGCACAAGCTGGGGAGGAGCAAAGAGTGGGGACAGAAGATCCAAAGTCAAAGTCAAAGTCTGAAGCTCAAAGACTGAGCCACCCAGGCGCCCCGCCCACCTTTTCTATTAGAGCCTCTACGGCCATTCTCCCAGTTATGAGTGGTATCTTATGGTTTTCACATGCATTTCCCTAATGACTCATGATGTTGAGCGTATTTTCATGTCCTTATTGGTTATTTGCATGTCTTCTTTGGAGAAATGTCTAATTAAGTCTTTGCCCACTTTTAAATTAGGTTATTTATCTTTTTTTTAATGTTTATTTATTTTTGAGAGAGAGCATTACAGAGGGGCAGAAAGGGGGGAGGGGGACAGAAGATCCAAAGCGGACCTGCTGCTGTCAGTACAGTGTCCACTTCGGATCTTCTGTGGGGCTCGAACTCACAAACTGCGAGATCATGATCTGAGCTGAAGTTGGATGCATAAACAACTGAGCCACAGACGCGTCCCAGGTTATTTGTCTTTTTATTGTCGGGTTATAACAGTTCTTTATATATTCTGGGCACTAAACCCCTATCAAATATATGATTTGCAAGCATTCCTCTCGTTCTGTGAGTTGTCTTTTCATTTTGGTAAAATCAAAACTTACTGAGATATAATTGACATGCAAAATTGTGTGAAGTGTCATTTTCTTTTGTGATGTCTTTATCTGGTTTTTGTATCATGATAATGTTGGCTTCATCAAATGAGTTGAGAAGTGTTTCCCTTCTTTACTATTTTTTGGTAAGAATTTTAAAAATTGGTATTAATTTCTCTTTTTTTTTTTTTTTAAAGTGTATTTATTTATTTTGAGAAAGACAGCACGCGCACATGAGAGTGAGTGAGGGAGGGGCAGAGAGAGAGAGGAGAGGGAGAATTCCAAGCAGGCTCCCTGCTGTCAGCACAGAGCTGGACAAAGGGCTCCATGTCAGGAATCATGAGATCTGACCTGAGCCGAAATCAAGAGTTGGATATTAACCAACTGAGCCACCCAGGCGCCTTATGTATCAATTTCTCTTTAAATGCTTCATAGAATTCACCAGTGAAGCTGGTTGGACCTGAGCTTTACTTTGTGGGTATTTTTGTTTGTTTTATTTTGTTTAATGTTTATTTTTGAGAGAGAGAGAGAGAGAGACAGAGACAGAGCATAAACAGGGGAGGGGCAGAGAGAGAGGGAAACACAGAATCTGAAGCAGGCTCCAGGCTCTGAGCTGTCAGCTGTCAGGGCTGGAACCCACGAACCGGGTGATCCTGACCTGGGCCAAGAGTTGGATGCTTAACCGACTGAGCCACCCAGGTGTCCCTTGTGGGTGGTTTTACAATGACCGTTTCAAGTCTTTTGTTTTAGGTCTGTTCAGATTTTTATTTCTTCTTGACTCAGTAGTTTGGGTCTTTTCAGGAATTTCTTCACTTCATCTAATGATCTAATTTGTTGTTGACAGTATTCCTTCCAAATCTTTTTTCTTTCTCTGAAGTCAATAGTAATGTCCCCTCTTTCATCTCTGATTTTAGCGATTTGACTCTGCTCTCGATTTTGCTCAGTTAATCTAGCTGCAAGTATGTCCATTTTGTTGATCTTTCGAAGAGCTTTTTTTAAGGATTTTATTTTTAAGTAATCCCTATACTCACGTGGGGCTCGAACTTAGCCCTGAGATCAAGAGTCGCACGCTCTTCCTACTGAGCCAGCCAAGCGCCCCAAAAGAACCAACTTGTGTGGGTGATTTCCTCTACGATTTTTCCATTATCTATATCATTACTTTCTGCTCTAATCTTTATTATTTCCTTCTGTTTGCTTCGAGTTTAGCTTGCTCTTCTTTTCAGCGTTTTATGGTGGAAGCTCAGGTGATTGGTTTGAGATCGTTCTTCCTTTTTAACGTAGACATTTACAGCTAAAATTTTTCCTCTGAGTACTGCTTTACTACTTCTCATAAGTTCCAGCATGTTGTATCATCATGTTCATTCATCTTAAAAAATTTCCTAATTTCCCTTGTTATTTATTCTTTGATCCGTTTGTTAGTTAGGAGAGTGTTGTTTAATTTTCACTATGTATCCATTTCCCGAATTTCTTTCTGTTATTAATTTTTAATTTTTGTTATTATTTTTAAATGTTTACTTGTTTCTTGAGAGAGAGAGAGAAACAGAGAGCGAGCAGGGGAGGGGCAGAGACAGAGAGAGACACAGAATTTGGAGCAGGCTCCAGGCTCCGAGCTGTCAGCACAGAGCCCGACGTGGGGCTTGAACCCATGAACCGTGAGATCACGACCCTGGCCAAAGTTGGACACTTAACCAACTGAGCCACTCAGGCGCCCTTCTGTTATTAATTTTTAAAATTCACTATATTGTGATTGGAGGGCATGCAATTTTAATCCTCTTAAATTTATGAAGGCTGTTTTACAGCCTAGTCTGTGGGCTACCCTTGACAATGTTCCGCGTACATTTGAGGAGAATATGTGTTCGGCTGTTGTTGGCTGGGGGCTCTATTGATGGCTGATAGGTCTGGTTGGTTTATAGTGTTGTTAAAGTCCTCTACTTCCGTGTGGATCTTCTGCCTTCTTATTCTACCCCTTATGGAAAGAGGAGTACTGAAGTCGCCAACTGTTACTGTCAAATCGTCTCTTTCCCCCTTCATTTCTGTTCGTTTTTTTTCCCTTCTGATGGATGGACTCTTTTATCATTGCAAAACGTCCCTCGTTATCTCTAGTAACATGTTTTGTTTGAAAGTCTATTTTGTTCACGAACAAGCAAAGGGACAGGGCACCTGGGCGGCTCTGTCATGTAAGTGACCGACTCTTGATTTCAGCTCAGGTCATGGTCTCGTGGTTCCTGGGATTGAGCCTTTTGCGTCAGACTCTGTCCTCACAGGGTGGAGCCTGCTTCAGACTCTCTCCCTCTCTCTCTGCCCCTCCCCTGCTCAAATGCTCGCTCGCGCATGCTCTCTTTCTCTCTCTCTCTCAAAATAAATAAATAAATAAACATGAAAAAAAGGCAAAGGGGGAAAAAATCAGAGAGAGAGAGACAACCCAAGACAAAGACTCTTAATTACAGAGAACAAACCGATGGTGACCAGAGGGGAGGTCAGGGGCGGGGGGTAGGTGATGGGGATTAAGGAGAGCGAGCACTTATGATGAGCCTCAGGTGATGTACAGAAGTGCTCAATCACTGTACTGTATGCCTGAAACCAACTTAACACCGCAGGTCAACCAACTGGAATTAAAATAAGAACTTAACAAAAATAAAGTCTATTTTGTCTGATATTAACAGAGTCACTCTAGTTTTCTTTCGGTTGCTGCTTGCATGATGTATCTTTTCCCTTGCTTTTCAACCTGTTTGTATCTTTGAATCCTAGTGTGTTTCCTGTCGATGGTATATAGTTGGCCTTTGTTCAGTTCACGTTTAAAAGAGGGACGTTACGCTGGTTAGAAGCTCCACGTGCACGGGTAAGCTTGAGAGTCGGTGGCCTTTCCCACTTGTGATCTAACTGGGCCATTTCACTGGGAGGCTCCCAGTGTTCGTGTCTTTGGGCTCCTTCCTCTTGAGAGTGTGTGTTCATGGAGGAATCCTCCCATTTCCTGCCTGGATCCAACACGCTGCTGGGCTTCGGGGGGCTGAGGGGAGGAAGAAGGGGGAGGTTCAGTTCCGTATGTTAACTTTCACTTACGCCCTGGTTTTCAGTACAGCGATTTCCCCTCAGCTGTGCTTGTAACCCCCTGGTTTGCTGTCTCCCTCGGCAAAACTCTCTGATCTGTCCAGTGGAAAGGGCCAGCCGCCTGGGGGGACAGAACTAGGGACGCGATCTCAAGCTCTCTGTGTCCAACACTTCCAACCCTGTCTCCTTTTACAGCCTTCAGTCACTCCCAGGATCAAAAGGGACCTGGAGCCACCAGCCATGGGTGGGGGGGCGGCGTGGGGCTCTGAAGTGCCAATTGGGTCACTTGTTCATTTCCCTCCCTTCTGGCTCAGGAACAGGGTTTTGACGAGACAAGGTCCATTTTGTTGTTTTGTTTTGCTTTGAATCTATCATATGAGTTACCATGCCGACACGTCTTTTCCAGTTTCCAACAATGTTGTTGTGTTCTTATTGTTTGCTGTCTACACTTCCTTTTTTTTGTTCCTGTGGTTATGGCCCTTCCCCCTTCTGTGACCCTATGCTCTCATTTTTAGGGGCTTTGGTAGGGAGTGAGGTTACCTTGTATGACCGCCTGGTCATCTTAATTGGAGGCCATCCTCTTCTATATAAGGCTTTGGCTTAAACCTATTCTTTTTGCTGCATTTTCAGAATTCTGTCTTCTAAACTCAGGGAATGGCTTCTAAGGGAATGGCTTCTAAGCAGACGCGGTAACCTCGGGCTTGTAACTGCACCTTCTAGTTTCCTCACCTGAATAATGGAGGTGCGTATCAGTCAGGATTCTCGAGTGCAAATGACAGAAAGCCAGCATGATCTGGCTTCAATAAAAACGGGGCTTCATGTTCTCATCTAAAGGAAAAGTCTAGGGGCAGCTGGGTGGTTCAGTCAGTTCAGCGTCCGGCTTCAGCTCAGTTCATGATCTCCCACTTCGTGGGTTCGAGCCCCGCGTTGGGCTCTGTGTTGACAGCTCAGAGACTGGAATCTGCTTCAGATTCTGTGTCTCCTTCTGGCTCTGCCCCTCTCTCGTTCGTGCTCTGTCTCTCGCTCAAAAATAAACATTAAACTTTTTTTCATGAATGAATGAATGAGTGAGTGAAAAGTCCAGGGAGGAGGTTCTTAGGCAGGCTGTCTAGCCTTGTTCCAGGCTCACCTCCTACCAGCTCGGCAACCCTAGAGGGAAACGCATCTGTTCGTCAGTGGTCCGTGCAGAAATCCCGGTCCTGGGCTCCTCTTGGAACTCAGAGCAGGATGTCTGACTGGCGGCAGGGTCAAAGGGGCCCACGTTGGAGGAAGGGGGGAAGAAGGAGTTAGCTTCCAAAAACCACATGGAAGAGAGTGAGCAAGGAGGGGTAGACCCTGCCAAGGAGCATGGTGGGACTGATTCCAGAAAGAGAAGGAACAGATGCTGGGCAGGTGAAAGTAACAGATGTCTACTGCAGGGAGATCACACCAGCCTCACAGACTTGACGTGAATTAAAACCCTCAGCTCAGGGGTGCCTGGGTGGCTCAGTCGGTGAAGCGTCCGACTTCGGCTCAGGTCACGATCTCGCGGTCCGGGAGTTCGAGCCCCGCGTCGGGCTCTGTGCTGACGGCTCAGAGCCTGGAGCCTGTTTCAGATTCTGTGTCTCCCTCTCTCTCTGACCCTCCCCCGTTCATGCTGTGTCTCTCTCTGTCTCACAAATAAATAAACGTTAAGGAAAAAAAAACACCCTCAACTCGATGCTGGGAACCTTCCAACTTTAGTTGTTGCTGCTGCTGTCATTGTCACTGTGCACGGGAGACTTTGTGACTTGGCTTTTTATCCTTAAGAACGAATTCCTGGGGCACCTGGGTGGCTCAGTCGGTTAAGCATCCGACTCTTGGTTTCAGCTCAGGCCATGACCTCCTGGTTCATGAGTTCAAGCCTGCTGTCAGCCTCTGCGCTGACCGTGCGGGGCCTGCTTGGGATTCTCCCCCTCTCTCTGCCCCTCCCCCACTCGTGCTGTCTCTGTCTCTCTCCAAATAGATAAATAAACTAAAAACAAAACAAAAACCGAATTCCTTGCCGGGGCCAGGAAGAGGCACGGAGTTGTAGTTTCCTCCAGCCCCTGAGACAGGCAGTGTCTCCTCTTACCACATTCGCCTCGTCCCCTTATCAAGTCAAGCCAAGGCCCTGTTCCAACCTGCCACCTATGGGTCTCCTATCCTGGCGTCATTACGTGGAGCGTGGGGGTCCTTCAATTCACGCTGTCTGCTCAAATAAATCATAAACTGCTGGGGACGAGGGCCTGGATCTCACACGCCTTTGGTTCTGCCCCCTTCCTCTCAGGCCTATAATGCAAATCTGGGCATTCAGTAGGATCCAGGAAGTGCCAGGCAACCGAGGAGGCTACAGGTACCACGGCCTAGAGGACAGGTCGCAAGCCTATCGGAGGATACCAGATCATGGAACATTCGGAAAATCTCTGTCAGTTAGGAATTGAGCTTAATTGCTAGCGACTGGCGGAGACCGTGTGTGCCCCCAAAGCCATCCTCCGCTATTTTTTAATAACAGAACGCCAATGTTTTAGAACCCCGGTTTTAAAAATATAAATCTCAATACTTTTACTTCATAGCAGGACTTTAAAGGAAATTTTATAACCTATTCAAAAATCCCTTCCCTTCCACCCTTGGATTATTATTGTTTTTCTCAGGTGTGTGTGTGTGTGTGTGTGTGTGTGTGTTTAAGAGAGAGAAAGAGAGAGAGAGAGCGCGCATGAGTGGGGGAAGGGAAGAGAGAGAGGGAGAAAGACTCCCAAGCAGGCTCCAAGCTGTCAGCACAGAGCCTGATGTGGGGCTTGATTTCGTGAACTGTGAGATCATGACCTGAGCAGAAATCAAGAGTTGGACACCTAGCCAACTGAGCCACCCAGGCGCCCCCTCCCTTGGATTATTGTGAAACAAATCCAGACATCATATCATTTCATCCATAAAGTCAGTATGTAAAGGTGGTCTTTGAACACACACACACACGCAGCATAAAACACCATACCTTTATCACCCATAAAAAAGCAACGATGACTTCATGATAATTTCTTCATCATATATCCATTCATTGTTTACATTTCTCCAGTTGTCTCCTAATTTTTTAAGAGCTAACTTGTTCCAACAGTTTCTAAATATACAAGATCCATACATTGCATCAGTAGAATCCCAATTTTACTCAAGGGGGGGGGGGTAATAGACAATATTAGACATCTATGTCCGTGTAACTAATTGCACACCAAACTTAGAAGCTTAATACAACTGATCATCTGTTTCAGTTTCTGGGGGTCAGGGATCTGGGATTCCAGAAGCCTGAGCTGCAGTCATTACCAGCTTGCGTGAGTCTGTAGGAGCCGCTGGTTCAGGGCTTCAATTCCCAGCCATGTGGGTCTCTCTCTAGGACAGCTCAAAGCCTACCTGGGCTTCGCCCAGAGAGACTCAAGACTGAAAGAGGCAGCAAGGGAGGGTGCACTCAATGCAGAAGCTGCTGTCTTCCACTCAGTCTCAGGACAGAAAACCCCCTTGGCTGTTTTACCCGTTGTGCCCTTGTGCTCCACCCCCCATCCCTCTTGCCTAGCTGCCCTTCCTCCCCCCCCCCCCCCCCCCCCGCCCCCGTGTCCCTCCCCGCCCAGCTCTCTTGCTTCTGGAGAACACCTCAGGTCCCCCTCCGCTTCCCTGTCTCCCTCTCTCTGTTTCTCCTCTGTACCCTTGCTATGCCTCTGATGCCGGACATGGCCCCAAGCCACCATTCAACCTCCCTTCCCACCACGACCTCCAGGCCAGCCAGAATCCTTCACCTTCCCCTCTGACCCACTCCCCACTCCCCTCCTCTCCGCCCCAGGGCAGACTCCTGGCCTCTCTCCTACCTGGACTGCCCAGCCCCCTTCTCCCTTAATACTGTTCCTTCCCGTCCAGCTAGGCCCTGATCAAGCCCCCTCCTCCAGGAAGCCCCTCCCTGTGGTTTGTGGTGCTTTCAGGACTTTAGTGCACCTTGCCTGAAAGTTGGGTTGGGGAGGCGGGGTCAGGAGGGATGAGCCGCCTCCCCCTGCCCCGGACTTCGCGGTGGGCTTGGTAGAGGGGCTGGCATGGACGTAGTGAGCGTGTAGGCTCGGCTCCCTTTCCGTCCTGGGGGCTCTTTTCCCAGAGGGATCACATGGAGGTCTACCGCCCTCTTCTCTGGTTTCCCACCCGCAGAACGGGGGCCCTGGCTCCCGCTGGGACTTCATCTTTCCCACGTGATGCAGAGAGGAAGGATTGTGAGATGCATGCAGGGTGGCCTTGTTCTGGCCCGACTGACTGTCCCGAGGTGGCCGGGTCTCCAGAGTCCCTCAGCTCCTCTCCTTTTCCAAATCTTGTCGTACAGCCTCCTCGGAATTCTGGGGCCCCATTTTGACCTTCCAACAAGCCCCTGCTTGCTTCTGCAGCCACTTCTGTCGCTGGCCACCCCGGCCGAAGGCGCGGTCAGGCTGAGAGGCCCTGTCTCCGGAGATGGGCACGGAAGGTCAAGGCCGGTGACTCTGGGTGGGGCCGCTTCCCCGGGCTCGGCGTTCGCTGGCCTCGGGGTTTTCTCTCCCGCAGCTGCCGGGCCCCGCGGGCGGGGCGGAGGGTCTCCGGCGGGAGAGACGCCCCAGGCCCCCGGGGCCAGCCCCGCCCGGCTCGGGGGGCTCACGCGCCGAGGGCCGGCGCAGCCCGGGAGCTCGGGGGCTGCCGCGCGAGGCTCCGGCGCCCCCTGGTGTCCGAGGCAGGGACGGCCGCCGCGCAAGATGGCCGGGGGTGGGCCACGCCTCTCTCCGCGCGCCCTCGATCCTTCGCCCCGTCGGCCCCGGGAAGAGCCCTCCCGACTCCTGGGTGGGCCACTTCCGTTTCCGCAGACGACGGCCGGGATCCCCCGAGTGCGTGCGGCGGGCAGGCTGCACGCGCAGCTGGGCCTCGGGGGTCTGCCCCCCCCCACCTCACGGCCCCGCTGCACCGACGAACTGGGTGCGCTTCCCGCCCCTCCGAGCGGAACGGCCTCTGCGGAGTGGGAGCGTCTGGGTTCTGTCCCCATTCCCAGTAACTGTCGCTCCGGTGATTTATTTGCTTCGCCAAGAAGTTGCTGCTCTACCTAGAGGCTTCCAGGGCTTGCGCTGCCCAGTAGGCAGCCACGAGCCACGTGTGGCTATCGAGCCCTTGAGGAGTGGCAACCGAAGACACCAATTCTTCATCTTATTTAGTTTCAATTACATTTAAAAACGAGCCGTGTAAAATTTTTCTGTAACGCAACTTTGTCTTGGTAGGATGACGTGCCCCCTTTAAATGTCGAAAATGCAATATCCAAATTGAGATGCGCTGGGTACACTGCACACTGGATTTCAGAGTTCGTGCAAAAGTGAGAACGCTGAATATTCTTTTTTAAGTAGTAATTACACACTGAAATATTTCGGATGTGTTGAGGTAAATAGAACATTTTTAACTTGTTTTAAAAGAAATACGGCTACTAGGAAGTTTTGTGGCTCTTTTTTTTTTTTAATGGTTGAGAGAGAGCGCAAACAGGGAAGGCCAGAGAGAGAGAGGGAGAGAGAGAATCTCAAGCAGGCTCGGCCCTGTCAGAGCCCGAGGGGGGCCTGAACTCACAAACCGACCAGCTACCCAGGCGCCCGTAGGAAGTTTTAAATTGTGTCCCTGGCATTCTAATTCTATATTTGCTCTAGGGAGTGGGTTGGGCTAACCTGGAGTTTTGCATATTGTGACTCCGCGGCAGCCCCAGTGAACCGTGGGGATGTGTGTGGGCAAAGACCTGACCTTCAGGGCCCAAGCCCGTGGGAGTGATCCCTTGACAGAAATCACAGCGTTAGGCTCACTGGGTCAACCTGGAGGCATCTCACAGGGGCCCCCAATGGCGGGAGGAGGCTCACACAGACACTGGTGCCCGCGCTCCCCACGGGTGTGGCACCAGGCTTGGCACAGTGTGAACACACGGAAAGAATACTCGCTCAGGGCCTCAAGACTTGGCCAGCATTGCTTGGGCCACTCGCTATCTGTGTGCTTGTCTCTTGGTGCCTCACAAGCAGCTCCTGTGAAACGGGGCCAAGTCCGGGTCTACTTCCCTAGGGGCTCCCAAGGCCAGGGGAGGATCGTAAGGGAAAGCCCTCTTCAGCCAAGGCTGAGGTCACCATTATCTTTGCATTATCGCCAGAGGAAGGCTTTATGGAAGACTTTCACACGTTTCTGGAATGATTTGTTACCAGGACACAATTCTTTTGAAATCTTTAGAACTGCGTCTTTAAAAGCTTCGTTCCAGGGGCGCCTGGGTGGCGCAGTCGGTTAAGCGTCCGACTTCAGCCAGGTCACGATCTTGCGGTCCGTGAGTTCGAGCCCTGCGTCGGGCTCTGGGCTGACAGCCTGGAGCCTGTTTCCGATTCTGTGTCTCCCTCTCTCTCTGCCCCTCCCCCGTTCATGCTCTGTCTCTCTCTGTCCCAAAAATAAATACAAAACGTTGAAAAAAAATTAAAAAAAAAATAAAAGCTTCCTTCCACACATTTTAAGTGCGTATTAATGGACTAGAGCAGGCACTTGATTCACTGTTTATAGAACTGAAGAGAACAGAATCTGGGCTGAAGCTTCTTAAAGGGAGCTGCTTGTTGCGTTCTTAGCTGGGAGGGGCCACAGGAAATGAAGCGAGCAAGACCCAAAGGTTCCTTCTCCTGGTTAATCATCAATGGCTGGCCAGCCAGGAGGGCCATTTCTCTCGTAGGGAGCCCAAGTCTGACCCTGCCTGCCCTGGCCACTTGACATCAGGTCCTAGGAGCCGAAGGGAAATATCCCTGTATCTTTAGCCTACCATTAAATCCCTTGTCAGGGCAACCCTTCAGTTCTAAGAAGTTCTGAATGCACAAACCCTACACGAGGCACAGGGGAACAGGGCTGGCCCCAGGTGGATCATGCTGGGTTCATCTGGGGATCTGGCTCTCCGAGAAGCCTGTGGGCGCCTCATAAACAAGCCTGCTCAGTCTATCAGGCGGCTCCGGGGCCTCTGCAGAGCCAGGGATTGTGGGATCCACAAAAACTTTCTTTGCCCTGGTTCCGGGTGGGGAGCAAGAAACACCAGGGTCTAGAGTCACGGGAACTCATTCCCTGGGATAGAAAGCAGGCTTCTGAGATGGCAAGAGAATTTAAGGGGATAAAAAGTTCTGGGGCTCTGAGCCCACAGTTCTTTTCTAGGACAATATACCTCAGAAAGCCTGGGTCCCCCATCCCAGGAAAGGGGTAATGCCTTAGGCAGGCAGTGGAAAGCCAGCTGCTGCCTGGGAAGCAGCTGGGCTGGGCTAGACTGAGGCGGAGGCAAGGGTGGCACTGGGTGAGATTACTGGGGAGCAAGGGAGGGACCCAAACCCCAGCAAGTGCACTGAGACGCCTCAGGGAGTTTTTAAAGCAGCTCCCTCATGTGAGATGGGTAGACTAGACCGTTCATAGGACTGATACATCTCTTACTTCTCCTTTCAAGTGAAAATGGATGTTCTAAACTCCCAAACAAAGCCGTTTGGGTCCCCAAACTGTCTGATCTTGAAACATCAGTGTTTCATGGGTTGCCAGAATATCCTCTCAGGACACCATATCCCGATATATTGTAACCATATCCGTATTGTTTCAGAGACTGGACGGAATTCTGAGTTGCAGACGGGGTGGGAGTCAGAACTTACTAGTTGAGGCTCATTTTAAAAATGAACCGGAGGCCAGGCCGGCAGAGCTCAGAGACCCCGGAGCTAGCGACTGAAAAGGCGGGACGGGAGCTCAGAGCACTGGTTGACCCACTACACCCGGCTGAGGGGTCAGTGAGCATCACTTGCAAACCTGTGGAATGTTTTGCTTCTGAGCACTGGAGGCATGTTGAGGGCTCCCTTGTCCCAGGAGAGCTTAGTGTGCTTTCTCCCAGCAGAGCACCATTCCTAGGTGGCCTTACCCTCCCTCTCCCGGGCAGATATAAAGCTCGACCTACTGGAGAACACATTAGGATTCAGTGAGGAATAAAACTTCTCTGGGGAAAGTGAGGAAGCAGAAGAAAACAGAAGAGGGCTGGGGGAGTAAAAACATGTGACCAAGTCTTCCCTTTGTCTTAAATCCGGCACAAGACGATTTTCCAGGAGACTAGGCAACATCGCCACCTGGTGGCCATTGAGGGCGCATGCTTTAGAAAGGAGTAGAAATGCTGCGCCAGGGCTCCCCTTCTGATGCAAAACCCACCGTGCCCACCCTTCCCTCACCCCTTGGGGGGGGGGGGGGAGTACAGTGGCATTTGGCACAGCGGGGCACCTGTTTAGGCAGCAGGAAGCTACACTGCCTGTGACTCCAGGCCAAGTGGGCACCCTTCACTCGGCATTAGCTGACAGTGTCTAGAAGGTTTGGGCTGACCAGCAAAATGGAAGCCATGTGTGCTGATCCACATGAGGGCAGGTGGGGTCTTTTAGGCTCCAAGACCTTCGAGAAGACATGGCCTTTCAAGGCCTTCAAGGCTGTGAAGAAGCCTCACAGCCAGCCCTGTTTGTAGTCATCAGTCACCTGCTACTCCAGGTACTGAGGACTCCGAGGAGGTGGGGGCCTCCTACTGTCTATAAAGGCGACACTCCTTTCCCAAACTAATCCAGTCATCTGCCTTTGTAAGAGCTTCTCAGTCAATGGCGGGGGGGGGGGGGGGGGGGGAGCTTCTCAGTAAAAAAAAAAAAAAAAAAAGAAAAAGGAAAAGGAAAAGCCAACTTCTGCTGCTCAGTCATCAGATGAACAGGGAGAGTGTTTTTAAAAGTAGTCATGGAGGCTATTATTGATCAAAGTCCAGCCATTTGCCAAGGTATATACACATTTTATTTAAAAAAGTTTACAGTTTTCATTATACACAACTATTAAGAGGTTATAGTCAGAGGAGGCATTTGTCCTGTTGACAGAAGTGCCCGCTAGATCATCACAATGCAAGGAAAAAGGTGGAAGGGAGGAGATAGGGCAAGGAAAAAAATAAGCGATAAAAAGCTTAGATTTCAATTAAGGGCTGGTAAGTCCCTTTTATCTCTTCAAGTATCACACAATATGTACCAAATACAATCAGTAAATAATGGCCATTTCTTCCCAAGCCCACAGCCAAGACAGTATTTGCTGAATGGAGTCCTGGCCCCTCGTCAGGTTGCGTGGAGAACCTGAACAGCCGAGGGCCGCTAACTCCCCCTCCCCAAGGGGCCTCCACGCCAATCCCTGACGGAACCACCAAGGTGTTCGGTGGCCAGAGAAAATAGGAACATGGATTCAGAAGTCCAGAGAAATGCAGGTCTTTGCGCCCAATCAGAAAGGATTTGATTTTAGTCAAGGCGGCTATGAACCCGGTTAGGAAGTTGATGAAATAAAAAAGAACTCTTGCTAACTTTTGTTAATGGCTTTCACTCTTCTAATTGAGTCCCTAGAACATAGAAGGGCCGTCTGCCATTCAAAATCAAACACCGGTTCCCAGAAAGCTGGGGTCTAGAAACTTCACCCATGAAGGCTAGCAGAGGACCTGTCTTTCATGATTCTCAGCCATCATAACAGGAGGCCTAATAAAAAGCAAGTGTCAGGCCAAGGCCGACCAGGGCTTGAGAGAGCATTTCGAGGGGAGACACTCCTCAGGAGCCTAGATCAGCCAGTTGGCAATGAGAACGGCTTCTCAAGTGGAAGAACAATGTTAGGTACTGGAGACAGATATGGCAACTTCTGGTAACGATCTCACTAGTATAAAATGCTGGTTGAAACCGCACAGGAACCTCAGGGAGGGCGAGAAGGTTGAAAACACACGAGCAAACTGCCAGCATCTAGCTTGGCTACCACTGAATGCAACCCACCAGGCCCCCGCGCTGGGGCTGCAGGACGGCAGCGGTCACGTGCTGCGGGCTGCGGCCACCTCGCTCGTCGCTTTTGGCGCGAGCTTGAGCTCGGCCATTTGAACAGGGGCAGAGGATGGCTTGCGCTGGTCAAACCACAAGGTAAGACTTCAAAATGAACCATGGGTACGCTAAGAAAGGGAGGGAACCTGCCAGAAGCAACTCCGACCTACGACCACCACCTTTAAAAGCAATAATGTTCAGCCTTTCTGAGGGGCTCTGGGTGCTTTTCTGAGCATTATGATGGGAAACCTGGAAAAGCTTTTGGTGCCGTGACACCCCCTGCCTTACTGCATCTCATCTATTACTGGGGGCCCAGAGTCCCCTGATTCACAGCCAGGCCTCCTGCTAGCTCCCGCTGCACCTAGAAGCATGGTCTCCACCTCCAGCCTCCCTCTCCCAGGTACAGGAAGGGACAAAAGTTAGCATAGAAAGGGATTCTGTCCGACTTATCAAAAACCGGTTTCTCGGAGGAGAGGGAAAGCCCCACACAGAGCCCAAAACATGCACGGGACCAAGGTGAGCACCCAGAAAGGACAGATTTGCACAGAATGAGAGGGTACAGCGTGATTTGGGTAGCAATTCCAGGAGCCTCCGTGTGCTAACAGGGAGCCTCATCACATCTTCATCAGACAGACTTGGATGGACAAACACACACGCACACATGCTACAGCCATGCTACACTCAGATCTGCTCCTTAAGCCCTGCAACCTCCCCAACCCGTCTTCGTCTGAGAATTCCACGCCACCAGGCTCCCAGTGCCAGAGCGCTCCGTCGGCGGGGAGCGGTGATGTCTTTTTATTCGAGAAAAGCGGATCTAGTTGGGGAGCAGAGCTGTGGCTCACACACATTCCCCTAAACTTGGCTCCACTAGCTTTTTGTTTTTTTTTTTTTTTTTTTTTGACAAGATTAAAAGCAATTATTATCTGGACATTATTATTTTTTTTGAAAGGTAATTAGAACACTATTGTTTATACAATATTGAAAAAATACAATTTTTTATTGTTTGAACTCAAATCACCACCCAGCACTTTAAAGCCTACCCTAAGTCGCACCTACAATTTAAACGGTTATAGCACAAGCAAGCTGCTAATTCAGCAGGTAAGCAGGTTAGTGCCAGCAGAGACCCTCCCTCCCCCAAAGTAATGAGAAGACAACGCGCTAGAAAAGAGTTAAAGCACACCATTCCATGTTAAATAGTTAACTACCCCTCCAACAAGCCACAAATGCTAGATAGATAACTCAGTACGGTTAACTAACCACAGCCCTACGTAACTGCACTTTAAAAAAAAAATGTCTTTTTTAAGGAAACCTTTTGCTTCATGCCCGTAATTAACATAAGTAAATTCTTTGTCTTTTATTTAGGAAAATAATCATGCTAAGAGCAAGTTGTACTTCATACAGCTTTTTAAAGAAAAGACTGATTGTGCTTTTGAATAAAAAAAGATAGGGTATCTTCCAACCTCACGGACTCAAACCTTGTGAAATAGTTAGCACTTCTAAACTAAGACACACATCAGAAAGAAAAATCATCCCGGTGGGACACTCAAAAATTGTCTTGAGAAAGTTTTAGGATTGGCTAATTCTGCTATTGTCCTATTGGTTGTGGCAAAAAAGGGATACAGACTTGCTGTCTAAAGTTCTCCAAATTCAGCAGGCAACACTCCTGTTTGAAGAAAACCCTGCCGGCAACCTGGACCTATGGTTAGCTGAGCAAACATTTGATTAGCAGGCATTTTCAACTGTCTGATTTCCTCTTAACGCTTACAGGAGAGAACATTTTCCTCCTTCAAAACCTGTTCTACCACATCGCATTTCCGAATCTTCCCTCCTATCCAGTCACACTCTGAAAACAGCGGGTTTTTTCCCCATGCAGAGTCACTCTGGGTACAAGGACCTTTATTTGTTCCAATTATTACTCATTTTAAATTTAGAATGTGTGTTGGGTCTAAAATACCCGTTTCCCACTCCCACAAGCAGATGATGACCAGGCCGCTGCCAAGAGCGGCAGCAGAAGAGAAAACAAACCCAAAACATGAACGAGAGCACCCAGGAGTCACAGCCACCAGACGGGTCTTCTTGCGAGTCTAATGGTCCACTGAGTGGCTGCCCAAGGAGGAGGCCATCTCTTGGTGAAGATTAAATTTGCACCTTGTCTAAGCACGATGCACACACACACACACACACACACACACACACACACACCCACACACACCCAAAAAAAAAAAAAAAAAGCCCCAACCACAACAACAACATAAAAACACCCACAACCACCCTCCAATTTAAAGCTCTCAGTCCAGGGTAGCAGTCCCAAAGTGGCCAACAGGATGGGGATGTGACTCTGCACGTGTTGGATGAGACGAAACAACTTCTCTTCTCCTCCTGTCCTGTCCTCTCATAAAGGTATGGATTATAAGCTCTACCCCCAAGAAAAAGAATCAGGTTCAGAAAACACTTCCAAAAGGTTCTCCAAAGCAAAACACTTGCGGCTGCGGGGCCTGGTAGCGAGAAGGGCAGGAATCTACACATAAAAATGTACTTAAAATCCAGAGTCAAAAAATTGTTGTTAGGTTTCAATACTCCAATTAGCTCCCTGTTTTAAACTGTTGCTCCGCGGAAACGGGGCCACCAAGGCTTCCCGGGAAGGAGCGGTTGGGGATCTGCCGTGGCGGCTCTAGGTGATCCCACAGCAGGTGCAGGCCTTCCTCCCCGCCCAGTTCCTCCCGACCGTTTTGAAAAAGCACTATATTCTATCTTCACGTCCAAGAGCTGGTTGGTTTGGTTTGTGTCTTTGGAACCATCAATAAAAGAAGCCACTTTTTCCTGTTACTTTTACTCACGTCTATCTATCAGAGCGGCTGTTTCTTTCGACAGTTCAGTAGCACACAGGCTGACTTGGCCAAATGGACTTATGAATGCATGCATTCGGACCGCATATTGCTACCAAAATGGAATGTGGGGATATGCTATGCACCTCAGGTTGAGAAATGACCAGGAAATCAAGATCTAAAGGGTGATATATAATATATATATATCAATGCTATTATTCATAAAAACCTTGTTTAGTAATAAAAAAAATTGCTTTGTTTAAATATGAATATTATAGTCTGCTTCTCATGGTTAGGAAATAATAGTCTTTCTGAAAAGCAGGTGCTTTTTCTACTACAACTCCATATCCTGGGCCTCATCTTCCGAAAAGTCAGACATAGAACTCTCCGACGAGCTGTCACCGGTGCCCTCTTCCTGCTCTTTCAGTGCCTCCTCCGTCGCGTATTTCTGGATGTACTCTGCACAGAGGGTGGGGAGAAAGAAAACACAGGGGTAGTGAGCAGGCAGGCGCGCGCTTCAGTGACCCCCAAGCTGGCAAAGTCCCAGGGAAGTTTGAGCTTTCCTTACCTGCCAGGGGGCGGGGGGAAGAAAAGAGGCCAGTTACTATGGTCACTAAAAACTAAAGGGAAAATCCCTCGGAAGACGTCTTTGGAGTTCGTGCATTCTGCCCCCTTAGTAAGGGAGGCAAAGCAGAAACCTGACTTGCAGAAATCTGAATCTCCATCCTAGGACTCCCTTGGGCCAGCACCTCCCAGGTGGATGTGTACAAGGCAGCCGCACGGCAGGGGAGAGCCGGCAGACATCCGGGATGGTGTGGGTGCGAACTGGCCTCCGGTTCTGCTGCCGGGGCGCCCTCGTTCTTGCCTTGTTGGGGTGTCCATGTGCTTGCACTCCTCCAAACTCGCAGAACTGGGAAAACGTGAACCTCACGCTTTCTCTTTATCTCCGTGTTAATAAAACTATTCACCTCCCAGGTAGAACAGGACTAGGTATGATTCCATGGTAATTTATAAGGAAATCCCCCATCATTTTTAGACTTGCAGTTATATAATTATAGTCAGCCCAAATCTATTATTTTAAGAATAGATGTTAGTCTAAACAGATCCTGCCTGTCAGGTTTTTGAAGCAGCTGGTAAAACAGTCTCTCAATCTGCTCAGGAATGAGCTGCTATCTGGAGACACGGCTCACCCGAGTGACTTTATCATCTACTATTTACCTGAAGATCTATGCTGCTGTAGTCTAGGCTGAATCTGCTGGCTGAAAATTTTAAGAGCTGCTGAACAAGCAAACAAACGTGTTCCTAAAAACTCGAAGTGCACACGGTTTTTAAGTAAATAGCTCACACATGATACGAAGAGACAAGACAGAACCCTGTTCAGAATGCCAGCAGGAGAGAAACACATCCTCACGTCCTTATGCTTTGTTTTTCTTCCTATGGAGTTGCAGGGATGCAGCACGAGAGGAAGAGAAGGAAATTTGAATAATGTAATGCAGGGGCCTAGCGAGGACTATTTTTTTATATTTTTAAAGGGTTGTTTAAAAAGAAAAAAAAGAATGCGTGACGGAGACTCTATGTGGCCAAATCTGGCCCTATTTACAGAAAAAGTCTGCAGACTTCTGACTTAGAGCCCTACGGATTCCTCATAATGAAGCTTGATGCGGAGATGAGGTTTC
The DNA here is from genome assembly GCF_027475565.1 of Acinonyx jubatus. Lineage (NCBI taxonomy): Eukaryota > Metazoa > Chordata > Mammalia > Carnivora > Felidae > Acinonyx > Acinonyx jubatus. The sequence goes on along the minus strand of NC_069383.1, from coordinate 23,031,567 downwards.
AAAAGCTCCTGACTAGGTAAGAACTTACCTTATCTTTTAGGCAGAGAGAACGGTTTATTAGTCTTAGAAATTTTATTTTTACCCTCTAGTGGGTCAGTTCCTTTGCTTCATTTGTAGAAAGAAGTGGCTGCACTTTGACATTGTTGACACTGTAACGTGATACTTATTAGCTCTCTTCGTATATTCAAGGGAACAAATATGTTTTAAGTGCTTACTAGGTCAAGGCCTTTCAGGAGATAGAAAAATGGAAGAGCAAGGTCAGTGATGAGCAGGAGACAAAGACGCAGATAAAAGCAGTTTGCTGCCAAGTGCCATCGGAGAGAAGCCTGGAGGAAGGGGCTCCAGCCTCTGAGAGCCAGGAAGGCAGGCACGCATGCGCTGGCCCTTGAGGGAACTGTCGGCTGCAGCGAAGGAGACGCCATTCCAGGGGGGGAAGCACAGGGGAGAAGGAAGTGGCTGGGATGGTAAAACGCAACACTGAGAACTACACTTGTAGCTGAAGCACATAAGGCAAAATGTATAGGTCTTGTAATAGGCTGTATGGTGGGTATATGGTTAAGTTACTCTGTTCCGTTTTTGTTTTTTTTGTAGGGTTGAAACTTCCCTGAAATAGGGTGTACTGTAATATGTATTGTAATAATAGATAGTTGGGTATCTGAAACTCATCCAATTTGATGGTCACATATTGATACATTTAGGAGTGCAGGCACAGATGTAGATCACACAGAGTGAGAGAGAGCCCTGAACAGCAGGCCAAGGTGCCACGCAGTCAAGGTTTTAAGCAGAGAGTGCCCCATCTTTAGACAGCTCCACTGGTGCCCGTCTGTCCTACAGGCAGTTCATATTTACCTGATAAAAAAGCATCAACTATATATGAATGCTGACTAATATCCATGGTAAGAAAGGTTACATACCCTGACCTCTAAGGCTAGGCATGGAAATGTCTGGTAAGGCAGCCTGGGAGAGAGGTCACATCTAGGCACACTTTTGGAAATCGTCTACTTGGAGGGAAGTGCCTACAGCTGTGAAGGGTGAATTAGCTCCCCAAGTGGTGACTGAGGATGAGAGAGGGCTGAAGAACTGGATCTTAAGAGAATGACCATGTTTAGGAATGGAATGAGAACAGCTGTCAGGAAGGGAAGGGACAAAATACCAAAGCTGCAGAGAAGTCAGGATAATGGGTCTTAAGAAGGGTCCAAATGAGTAGGAAGACATGAGTTCACAGATTATCAGTAGAGGAGGGAACACAAACTAGACCTCAGGGGTTTAGGGCAAGGGAGAGAGAACTTTGAAAAAGGCTTCTGAAACGGGGGTGCTTCTGATAGGCTAGGGGTGGAGGAAACCCAGGAGGAAGAGGAAGACCAACAGGCTGGGGGCCAGAGGAGTGAGTCTAAGCAATTAGGATAGTTCTTCTAGCCCTGATTTTCAGATTACGAAGGAAGACAAATGATAGCCAACACTGACATTTCAGCAAGCTAAAATGCCCTAAAAGCTAGAGCTTGTCATTCTGAAATAAAAATGGAAATCAGGTTTCTTTTGTAACTGGAACCACAGCGGGTCTGCACTAAAACAGGAATGGTGCTAAAGTGCTGAGGCACAATGAATGTACGAACCATAGAAATCCGCTCCATACCGAGGTATCTGTGGGTTGCAGACACGGTTAAGTGATGCCTATGCCATAATTTTAATAGAGTCTCATAATAGAATTTTATCTGCTTGAAACGGACTGCTCTTTTTTCCTTGAAATACAGGTTTATTTGGCTTTACAGATACTCTGCTACATAAATTAGATTTTAATTTGCAAAATACTTGAGACTTAATTAATTGGTGTAGATTTATTTCTGTTTTATCTCAACAAAAGTACCAAACAATACCCGACAGAGATCAGAGCAGGAGGAGAAAACAAAGAAAAGGTAAGCTATTGTTCAAAAAACAGCCTCAAACGCACCTGTCTCATACCTACACGGTGTAGAGTGAAGGCCTATCTAGTCCAGGCTCTTGCAAACTGTTTCTACTGCCACCTCTTGCAGATGGACCTCACAGGGGACACACAATTGGCAGGAAGTGACATTCCGAACTGCTATACAGATGGGCAAGTCATGCTCAAAATTAGGTGATACCAAAGCCTGCCATCTGGTTAAAGAGCAGGCCTACTTCCATGGACTCTTGAATTCCTTCCCTTTCGGGGGGGGGGGCGGCGGGCGGGGGGACTTTATCTACACTCTTCACTATGAAGGTTCTCAAGCACACAGTGAGGTAAAAAACGAACACCAGAAAACCTCTGTGGAGTTTTAGAGGTTCTTTCGAAACTGTAAGTTCGTTTCCATGAACGTCACGTCTTATTAGCAGGTAAGCTGTTTAACAAAGAGGAAGCGGGGTTTTACCTCCTGAAGGATGAGCAAGCTAGAGCTACTGCCACTGGTACCTTTCTAACTCAAACAGCACATTTCAAGTTTTACTAGAAAACTGGGCCCTGGGGCCAGGTATCTGCAGCAGATAAGAAATGGGCCCAGATGTAAAGTCTCCAAAGTCAAAGAAAACTAGTACAGGGCCAAGAAAAAAAGCCAGTTGGGTCTTCTTAATTCAATATGTAAAATGATACCAAAAAAAAAGAGTATAAGGATAAAGTTGGCGTTTCTCAACTTCCAGTTAACTGCTTTCCTAAGGGGCCAGGATGACACTGTCTGGAAACAAATGTGAGGTTATGCCTTTCAGTTAATACTTAACTATCCAGTCCAACTTTCTAATTTTACAAGACAAGAGGAAGCAAATGAAGGCTGAAGTTCTTTTGCACGGGTATCCACAGGGATTTCTGGCAGCGCCCAACACGTGCCTCCTGCTTTCTCATCCTCCCTTCTGCTCTCTCTCTCCTCTTCCTCCTTGCTGGGACCTTCAGCCTCCCGAGGTGTCCATGACCCTCGGAACTGTAGGGGCTAGTGAGCTCTGCTCCAGCCCCCAGACGGCAGTCTCTTTTTAGGCCTGTTTCAGTAACTAAGGGCTTTTCTTTTAATGATCTCAAAGCCCCAAAGACAGAACTTCTGTCTCCAGTTGAAACTATTTGCCTTCTTACCTTTAATTTTCTGCTTGTATTCTTCTGGTCGATGGAGGTACATGGCTGCAGCATCACCATTGAGAGGATCTATGGGGTTGGGATAGGCCAACAACTGGGGCAGGAAGGACTCAAATATATTGGTAAGATCTGAAAAAACAAACAGAAATATGTCACGCATAGAAAAAACAAGTTCTCCTAAATTTACTTGAATTCAGTAGTCAAAACTGCTTATCTTCCTAAATAACCATATCGAAGTTTTCCATAAAAGTGTGCTCTCTTATACATATGACCTATATCACATATTCCTTTCAATACCAATTGAAAAATTTTTACTTTAATTTTAATTTGAAGAATCAGAAAAAAGGTGTACCTGATATTCGCTTTCAAAGGCAACTGGCCCAATTCTAATTCACTCCACATTTTAAACCAAGAATTCAGAAATAGTACATTTGTTTAATTAAAATGTGTGTCCCCATACTCAACATTCTTACAAAATGAGTATCTCTTAATATCGCCTTTTTCTACAGCTTTGAAAATCCCCGCTCTGAAAAGTATTCAAGCACCAGATCTTACAAAGAATTTTATATGCCTTGACGTTTAATTCAATTCTCATCAGCTTTAATGGACATAAATACAGCCAGGTTTTTTTTTTTTTATAACCAGTTTTTCAATTCTTCTGGCTGATGAAGGCAGGAACCTACATAGACCACTTAAAATCATAGATAATTGTAAGACAGAGAAATATCCATTTATTGAATTTATTAACAGTCATTTTAGTAAACATTTATTGACTCCCGTCTTGCCACATGCAGCACAAGGTGGCGGGTATACACATGACATTTACACGCACAGCAAAGTCAACAAGAGCCCTGCAGTCACACAGTGTTTTATAAAGGGAACAAACAGGCCTTGTAAACCTGTGAAATAAACTACACGTTCCCGCCACTTCGGTGATGCTATGACTCCAGTCCATTTGCTCCTCAGTTCACAGACCGTGAAGTGTGGATCTTAGCGCTTCCAGCTCTCTGCCCTGCGCCAGTTACTGTACCACGTTTGGTAGAGAAATTTCTCTTTCTGGAGGGAATGCTAAAGTATAGCATAAAAACTACTCTTTCATTTATTCTGCTCTTTTCATGTATTTTCTTTCCCTTTAGAGTGAGCACTCTTAGGCAGTATTTTAAACGAGCGTTTGGTCAAAGCCAAATCACTTTAGATTAGTGGTTCTCAGCCAGCGATGATTTGGCGTCTGGAGAAAAATCTGGTTGTCACATCTGGATGGGGGAGGAGGACAGGTGGTGCCACCAGCACTCATGGACAGAAGCAGGGCTGCTGCTAAACATACTACAATGTACAGGACATCCCTTTACAACAAATAATTATCTGAGCCAAAATGTCAACAGTGCTGGGTTGCCTGGGTGGCTCAGTCAGTTAAGCATCCAACTTCAGCTCAGGTCATGATCTGACGGTTCGAGAGTTCAAGCCCCCTTTCGGGCTCTGTGCTGACAGCTTAGAGCCTGAAGCCTCCTTCAGATCTGTGTCTCCCTCTCTCTCTGCCCCTCCCCCACTTGCTCTCTTTCTCTCTCTCTCAAAAATAAACATAAAAAATATATATATATATTTTTAATGTCAACAGTGCTGAGGTTGAGAAATCCTGCTCTAGATAAAAGGGGTTGACAAACTTTTTCATAAAGGGCCAAAGTAAATACTTCAGACTCTGGGGGCCACATTAAGTCTCTGTTGTAACTATTCAACACTTAGCTCTGCCACTGTGGCTCAAGAGCAGCCACAGACCATAGGTAAACAAATGGGTGTGGCTGTGTTCCAATAAAACTTCATATGCAAAAACCAGGCTGCCAATGTTTGTCATCCTCTGCTTTAGAAAACCCTATGAATAAGGGACAACTCTTCCTTGTCAGCGTAAGGCTTCCTAACAGAGTGAGCAGCTGGGAGAATAAGCTAGAGCCACACTATTTAACAGAACTTTCTACAATAATGAAAAGGTTCTGTATCTGCGCTGTCCAATATGGCAGCTGCTAGCCACATGTGGCTGTTGAGGCACTGTGGCTGGTGAGACTGAAGAACTGAATTTTTATTTCATTCTAGTTAAGTGAAATTTATAGAACTACACATGACTAGTAGACCCCACACTGGACAGTTCAGGTATCGATAGTGATGTCAAGGACAGTCCCAGGACAGTTAGCACAGTGTTGCTCCCGGGGAGCAGGTATTGACAGAGCACGTTCATCTTGAACCCCAAGTTATGGGGACTTGGTATTACTATATGGACTGGAGCTATGTCACCTTCAATAGACTAACTTCCCAAAGAACAGCGTTATTATAAGATTCTCCGATACCAGGAAATAAATGAGTGCAGAGATTCCTAGTCAAAAGAGCAAAACAGAAACAATCTTTCAAGGTAACCCCAATCACCTGCAATAAGGTTTTCCCTGTTATCTTACTTACAATTTTTTTTTTAAAAAGGAAGCAACAAAAAAAAAAAAAAAAGGAAGCAACATCAACATAGTCCATAAACCACTCAAACTACTCAAAGCTCAAAGGCTGATAGAGACATAGAGAAAAATAGAGAATAAAAAATAGAGGAAAATATTTATGCTGTAATGATGGAAGGAAAAAGTCCATAAAATGGCATTTGTCTAGAACTGGAAGTATGTACAGTACATATAATAGAAGTATTTAAAAAAGTCATCTTAAGGCAATAGGCTTACGACTTCTACTTTCACGCGTCAAGTGACACTTTGCTTTTTTACCTTTAAAAACGGCATTTTCCTATAAGCGTGTCCTTTCTACTTTTGCATGTTTGAAATGTTTAAGTAAAACACAAGTCTCAAAATTAAGGTAAATAAATTCTGAAGAAAAAACAAGGTGTGGAAGTTTTACAAACTGAACACGATCCCAGAGAAGAGTTAACAAGAGTTACATCAACACTAATAATAGTAACAGGAATGGTAGCAGCCAGTGTGCTTACAAGCCAGGCCCTGGTAAACACTTCACATGTACACTCTTAGTTTCACTGCAGCCAAAGAGCTAATTACCATCTCCATTCTGCATATGGGGTAACTGCGGCACAAAGAGGTTGTGCAACTTGTCCAAAGAGCGGATTTCAAACCTGGGCTTATCTACCATGCTGCCTTTGTCGGTAGATGAAATGAACGCTGTCTAAATTTTCATGACGGCACGAGCTACCACATCTGGGCATTCAAACTGCATATCCTCAGAGATGGCCACCCCCTACCTCAAAGTGTTCCCTTCTCACAAGTTCAAGGCCAGTAGAATGAGCTAAGCAAAGAATGTTAAGGCATTTCTGTGGCTGAACTGTCTGATACTTCACAGAAGCAACATGCTTGTTTTCAAGTAGCTCAATCACAGAAAAGCAGCCTACGGCTCTTCACGGATATCCGCATGTGGTGACCTGGGAGGTCTCCTGTCGCATCGTCATTATAGGTGCTACTCAAAAAGGTTAGCAGCTGGGGTGCCTGGGTGGCTCAGCAGGTGGAGTGTCCGACTCTTGGTTTAGGCTCAGGTCACGGTCCCAGGGTCGTGGAATCGAGCCCCAGGGTAGGCTCCACGCTGATCATGGAGCCTGCTGAAGATTCTCTCTCCCTGCCTCTCCCTCTGCCCCTCTCCCCTGCTCCCCCCGTGCTCTTGCTTTAAAATTTAAAAAAAGATCATATATATATATATAATATAAAGATTAGCAGCTGAATATTCCTATCAACAACAAAAACCTTAAAAAAAGTGTATTTTTATTCTCTTTAAGTAACTTCCAGAAGTGCTTTAGGACTTGAGAAATATGGCAGACAACATGTTTCATAACTAGGTGTTTCATGTGTTCCAGGAAGGGATTTTTATACCCTGTCCCCACTACTTTTAAGTTTCTCAAGCTACCAATAAGTGGCTCTGCCTAGGTATTTGTTCCCAACAAGTAAAAGAACCCTCAATTATTTGTTCTACCTTCCTGCGTTCTCCTGTCCTCCTGCATTAACACAGTTCTGATCCATTTTACAGATGTGCTGAGTCACACCTGTAAAACAGAAGAGCAGACAAGGAAAAGTACACAGCCCATTCCAGGCAAAGAGGGCAGATTTTAAAGACCAGGATGCTGTGGCTATGGGCATTTTAAAGTAGTAACACGACCCTGAAAGTGGCCGACAGAGTGATTACTATTGAGAGGGTCCTCCCCCACAAAACATCTCTACCAAACTGCAGATAGAAATGGTCTTTCAAGATAAATACTGGCAGAAAAGACCTAAACTACAAACCAAGAGTGAAATAAAGACACTCATCTTTGGAAAAATCCACCATAAAATGAATATTTTCCCCTAGAATTTAATAATAATAATAATAATAATAATAATTATAATAAATCAATAACAGTTCAAAGTCTTTTCAAAAAAAATTAATCTTGGGGCGACTGGGTGGCTCAGTCGGTTAAGCGGCCGACTTCGCCTCAGGTCATGATCTCTCAGTCCGTGAGTTCGAGCCCCACGTCGGGCCCTGTGCTGACAGCTCAGAGCCTGGAGTCTGTTTCAGATTCTGTGTCTCCCTCTCTCTGACCCTCCCCTGTTCATGCTCTGTCTCTCCCTGTCTCAAAAATAAATAAAACGTTAAAAAAAAAAAAAGAAAAAAAAATTAATCTTCTACTTTTTGAAAGGGAGAGAGCCAGACACAGGTTACGCAGTATAGAGATTATAGTCAGCTGGCTCCACTATTGACTGCCTTAATTTTTCAAGGAAATCCAAAGATCCCAGAGAAGTATTTTTTAAGTTTATTTAGAGAGCACATGAGTGAGCAGGGGAGGGGCAGAGGGAGTGGGAGAGAGAGAATCCTAAGCAGGTTCCACACTGTTAGCACAGAGCCCAATGTGGGGCTCGATCTCATGGACCAGGAGATCATGACCTGAGCCAATATCAAGAGTCAGATGCTTAACCCACTGAGCCACCTTGAAAAGTATGGTTTTTGATGAGCTTTGGACTAAATCAGCATTTATAAAAATGCAGTCCATTAAGACAGATTCTTCAGCCTGATCTTATAGTAACAATATTAGAACACTCAGTCCTCAGTTTAGGCACTTAAACTAGTAATTTATATTCATATTTAATTTTTAAAAACACTCAAATCATACTGATCTCTCATCAAAAGAGGCACCATTTACCCCCTTCGGTCCAGAGCAATGGTTCCTAGGTAAGTCTAGGTCCTGGCTGTTTGTCCATCAGAATTACCTGTGGAGTTTTTTCAAAACATGCATGCTGAGACCTCATACCTACCCCACGGACCCTTAGGATAGGCTGGCATCCGTGTGTATGGAAATGCATAGCCAGGAAACACTACCTACACTATATACCCATATCCATAGAGAACAAATGGGAAGAGGGCCCTCTGCGTGTGGTTTCTCTGAAAATATTCAGGGCTCTCAGCTAAGTTGCTCAGGAGGCTCTAGCGGAACCACTCCCTGACCCTTTCAAGCATTCCTTCCTGCACACTGCTATCACTGTCACTTCCTCCAGGCGGAGGTATTCTGAACTAACGGTTGGAGAAAGTGGATCCATTTTAGAGGGGCAAGAAAGGGCTGCTTTAGAGCAGAAGAGGCAGCGATGTGTATCACCTAACACACTGTGGACATCGGGTAGACTAGTAAATTCCATTAGACCAGACGCTCTCCAGCAAAATGGCAAACCACAGATGGAAAACCTAGAAGACCACAAGCCTAATCTCAGGCCTTCCACTGACTTGTTCTTTGACCTCGGGCAGGTCTCTTCCTCTCTGCATCTCAGTTTCTTCATCTGCAAAAAGGGAAGTATAATACTGCAGTTCCTCACAAGGAAGAATTACACATCACTAAAAAGGACTGTAGAATAGGCTTCATAGGGCATCAAAGGACTAGACTAAAATATTTATAAAAATACGCCACCTTCTTAGAGTAGAAATTTCAGCTACCTGTATCCCTCAAGGAATACATGTTAATTAAAATGAGTCACACAGGGGGGGGGAAAAAAGGCACCAACGGTTAAAGTAAAGCCACCCTACTCCAGGTGACTCACAAAAAGACAGTACATGACTTAGAAGAGAAAACACAGGAGGGGATGAATCACATATCATGTTTTATTCTTGGCTGTTTACAAACCGGTGACCAAAAGTTATTTCTTCTTCCTCTATTTCCTCTGAACATTAAAATGAAAACTTTGGTCAAGCATGCTGCTATCTTCAGGTTAAAACCCTGTGGATGCCCAAAGCTTGATGTGGTCTGGCCCACCAGAAACTAGAATTGCCAGGGAGGCAGTTCCCCCAGAGACATTAACTTGCCTAATACTCATTTGTTTTGTAGCTTTAACACCCAAAATGCTGTAACTTAGAAAGCACCATGAATATACACGCACAGTCATGACTAGGTGTTGAGAATCATCAAAGCCACTCCCCCTCTCCTCAAAGGCCACCTATCCCTCTCCCCTCTTTTGTAATATACTCCTTGTCCCCCACATGCCCAAAGCCCTTTTAAAGACCTTTTAAAGCCAAATAACATACAGAAATAAAAATCTGCTCGGAAAGACATCATTCATTTGCACAGCAGTGTGAACTCTGAGGTGTTTGTAATTTTGGAAGTAGCTCCATATACGCTTACTCGGGGAAGCTCATCATCTTGCAGTTTTAAAGAAACAAGTCTGTGCTGGTAACTACCAAATCTTTCTAATCAGCTCTTTATATTTCTGGTCTTATCAAACTTGATATGCCTGAAATTACTTCCCAGAAAACTTAATCTTTTTTTCTTGATACCTAAGTAGACTCTAACACCCTTGTCCCTAAGGCTGCAAACCCCCAGAAGGACTTTGGTTACGCCTTTTCCTCCTTTATTCCATGTACTACTCATGTATTCGGGCAGTTTTCCAGACTCGCTACCTGTCTAAAAACGGCTCTGGTTCTTCTGTTTTCCCTGGTGTGCAACTACACCAAGTCCATTGTAGCATTCCACCCCAGATCAGGGCAATCACCCTCCTCGGTGGCTTTCCAGGCTCCAAACTCTTGCCTCTGTAACCAAAGAAGCTTCCTTAAAACAATCACTCAGGTCATTTCCCATCAAGATCAAGTCCCTCTTGTTTTCCTTCCAAACTCTTCATATTCCAGAAGCATGCTATCCAAACAAACTTAGAGTTCATTGGTCCCCTCCCCTCTGATGGAGGATCTCTGGCTTCTCAAGTTGAAATTCACTGTGTTAACCACAACTCCTTACAGTATTTATCTGTCCCATAATTCAACAGGGAGCAGGGCTGAGAAGAAGAAAATAAAAGTTCCACTCACAATTAGAGGTAAAAATGTGGACAAAAGTCACAAATTGTTGATTCTAGTGGGCTAGAACTAATGATTCTCTAGGACTTACACAGATCTCTGTCCATGGACTTTCAGCCATTATGGTTGAAGCTAATGGCTAAATAGTTGAGATCAATGGAAAATTTCAACCATGTTATTCATATCCTTGATTTATTAGAGAAAATTAGCAGCCGACCTTTCAAAACCCCATTAATTGACTTTTGTTCATCTTACATGCAACTGTAGTTAATCCATCATAAACTGCTAAGCCAGTCATAAATTTATATGCATTCAGAGGAAAACCAACCATAAAATCCATTTCATTCAATTATTTTTTTGTAGGGGCGAGAAGGTACCTACTATATGTATAAAAAACACATATAATGTACATGTAGTCATATTTTTATCAGACTGAAACAGGGCAGATAAAATCTTCAGATTTCTTTATTTAATAATTTGGGTTAACTGATAGATGTTAGCTAGCTAGCTCCTAAGAAGTTGGAATATTAATGATGGATTTTTAAATTTCTCCTGCTTACAGTCTGTGAACACTAAAAAATGTAAAATTCTACCCTCACAAACGAAGAAGAGCCAGAAACCTATAAACTTCTTCAACCTGAGGAACGGCATTTCTTATGCTCAAGCAGTCGTTCTATGTGCAGGACTTGGTAAGCAGGGACCGTAAAAGGTGACAGACATCTTGAGGAAAACTTCAAAAACGCTGCTCAGGAGGAGTGCCCTCAGATAGGTAGGTGGACTTAAAGAAGAAATGGCTTCGAGATTAAAAATAATATTCTCTAGGGGCGCCTGGGTGGCTCGGTTGGTTGAGCGTCCGACTTCGGCTCAGGTCACGATCTCACGGTCCGTGAGTTCGAGCCCTGCGTCGGGCTCTGTGCTGACAGCTCAAAGCCTGGAGCCTGTTTCAGAGTCTGTGTCTCCCTCTCTCTCTCTGCCTCTCCCCTGTTCATGCTCTCTCTCTGTCTCAAAAATAAATAAACGTTAAAAAAAAAATTTTTTTTTAAATAAAAAAAAATTATATTCTCTAAAGAACTAATTCAAATCCCACTTCAGTGAGGAAAACCTATTCCTGCAGCTGTTCTGAGGGCACACACACGGCGAGCAGAAGCAGACCACCCCACAAAGACTTCCTGTGGTGCCATGGCACAGGACCAGCTGGCCACAAGGCTTGCCACACCACACTTGGTTTACTGAATGCTGACACGCTGCTAACGGAATCATATATCAAGCCACCAATCTGCTGGAGGATGAATTCAAGAATGTATCCAATTACTTCACCGAGAGGGTCTCCTGTGTTTATGTGGATAAAATACGTAAAAGGTCTGAATTCATCAGATTTACAAATGTTCTCGAGTTAGTCCATGGGGATCTTTTAAAGACAGAATAAGGTCTTATGAAGAGGGTCATGCAAGCAAAAAGCCAAACGCTTTCCTCCTCACACCTTTCAAAAAAAAAAAAGTGCAATTAGTAGGAATAACAATTAATGAACAAAAAATTTTTGCAACACGATTGATACACTGAATCTCACCAGTGGTAGCATTATAATTTTTAAGTATTCCAAAGTAAAAACAGGTATTTTGGTTATATGTTGGAAAGGGCAATGTCAAAGACATAGGGAACTAAACCCTGGACGAACACCAGATACATTCCGCTAAGTGCCAGATCACCAGGCCACCAACCAGAGGTGTGTAGTTACAGAACATGGAACGTTTTGTGGCACGCTGCCAGACTTAGAAAAATCATCTCCCGTCCACTGCAGTTCCCTCCCCCAGCGTACTTAAACTGTAGACATCTACAGAAGAACACGAACGCTGCTAGAGATCGGAAGGAAGAAAACAGGTTCCTGTTCACCAGAGACACGTCCTTTGTTGCCAGGTCGGTCTCAAACACTTTCCGCCTTACTCGGGTGCTCTTTAGAGGGTTCATCCTAATTCAAACCTGGTAGGACCCTGCTTACCTTAAAAGACTGCCAGCTGAAACAGTAATAGGACTTGTTATTAACTTTTCAGAAATGAGGGCAATTAATGTATAATTAGCTAGCTGGTATTCTTACAGTCACACCAAAACTCATTTTTAAAGTTTTTAATTACTAGATAATAATGTAGTTTGTCTTTGAGGTCAGGAGCAAAGATATCTTCATGCAATTACCAGATAAGTGGCCACACATGGCAAAGACTACCTCTATGCAGTGATCACAAGCAAATGAAGAGAAAACAAATCTGTATCATCATGACTGGGCCCTAAAACTGAAGCCTCAAAAAAGCTTGAACATAGCTGTGTCTCTCTGGAAGGGCCACAGCCTGGCTCATGTCCTACCCTCTGCAAAGCCTGACCACTCCATGATCTTGATACTGACCACCAGTGAACACGAATGGGGTTTTTTTAAGGAGTTTCTGCAAGTTTTTAAATTCAATTCTTAAATTCTGTGCATAGTTAATTAATCTCTTGGGCCACATACCAACGCCACATCTGAGTATCTCCAAGCAGACAGACAGAGGAGGTAGACCATGGAGCTAGCTAAGTACTGTTGAAGCCATCAAATACCAAACTCGGCATGTTTCTTTACCTCCTACAGTTGACATTTCCCCCACAGCACTGGAAAGAAACTGCTCTACCTGGCCTCTAAGAGACTTATAATGACATCCAGCTGTTCCAAAGGCAGGATGATGTTTATGATTCCACCATGGACAGATCAATACTGAGTTCTCGGGCCTGTTCTCAAATGTTAGTTGTTGGCCAATCATCCATGCAGACAAATGCATGTATCTCTTGTCTGCGCAGCTACATTAAAGTGGCTAGAAAACGCAGTTAGCAAGCACTAGTGAACACAAAGCATTATTTTGAGACACAGTTACCTTTAGCCAGAATTTTAATTGTTTGGAAAGATTCACAGGCTACCTGACTGAAAAGAGGGATGGAATAAATATTTCCAGCAGGAGAAAGCTTAAATTCATTAGGCCCACAGTATAGTACTATTAAATAAACTTATAGTTTAAAATTGTTCTAAATGCTTAGTAAAAGAAACTTCGTTTCTCTTGTCTATTTTTAATCTCAAAGTCCCTGAAATACTCCTTTTGTTGTAGGCAACTTCATTTGTCTGTGATTGACTCCCCAGACGACTCTAGGGGAAGTAATTTCCCAAATGTTGATTTTTCTCACCAGCAAAATAAGAGGAGTATCCAGTCCATTGGCTAGCAACCCTAAAGGTGAGAAAGAATAAAATTGTAAACTGCCCAATTTTATAAGAAAATTGTCTTTGACCTTACTTGTCCACAACTTAATCCACAAAATAAGTCATTTACCAAGTCAGTTGAGAAATGAGTAAAATTAAACCGGAGAGAAACACAACTGACAGAGGTCAAGAATGCATGGCCCAGAACGGTGGGAAAGAAATTAAAGCTGAATTGCGGTGGCGGTACCGGGGCCTCCAAGAGTGTGGGTAGAAAAGCCAACTGTGGATAAAACCTATTTGGGAAAAAGGGAAACTGGAAAAGAGTAGGAATGCTTAAAAAGCTACCTGTGGCTTAATGAACTTTCCTTCCATCAATTTTTAAAATTACAGTTGTTTCTGAAACTAAAATTCAGATCCCCTTGGCTGCATTTTAAATTGTCCAGAGCTTTTATCATTGTGTCTGGAAGAGCAGGAAGGGATACAAAAAAAGAAAGCAAGAAAAAGATGTTATCACACAGGAAATCAAAACGAATCAATTTTGTGATGGCGTCTGCTACTCTCCTTTTAATGGCACAAGAGTAACAATAGTAACTTCATACTCAGTGACTTCATATGATGACAGGCATCTTTAGGAAATTAACCATATTACCCACTATAATTAGCTCTCTTGCAAGGTTAAATAATAAAAAATTGAAAATTACTGGGTGATTACACTATAATCACACCAATTCTAAGTTTCTGAATGAACAAACTGCACGGAAACTTGGCAAAGGGAAACAAATGACAATAGAGGCCATGAGTCAAAATGGGCTACCAGAAATCAATGGTCTTTTTTTGGCGGGGGGGGGGGACGAGAGGATTAAATCTGCTGGAAACAAGAACACCGACTGGTAGCAGGTTACGAGAAGTGTAAATCTGAAGTTTCAACTGGGAAATGCTGTTATACTACAAATATGTACACCCATTGCACAGCGCATGCCTGGGGGCAAAGTTAATTGCAGGAAATTTCACAAGTCACTCCCTGCTCCGTACTATATTATATGGTAGAGGTGTTGAGACAAGTTTGGGTTGCCAGGCTAGGCCTTTTGGTTTTCAGCTGAATATTTGTATTAACATGCCAACTTTCCCCTATTCGTTGTTTTATATTAAATTAGGTTTTTTGTCCTTTGAACTAAGATTCTCTCAAGAATCACAGCAGGAGACGGAATGACTCCAAATTTACCAATTACAGACTAACCTCCAACGCCAGAGTCTTTAGCAGTTTGTAATAAACATTTAGTTCACATTTCAGGGATCAGGAAGGTCTATAAGAAACTTCAAGGTCGTCGGTGCCAACCATTACTATGTACTTTTACAATAAATTGTAATTACCTGCTCCTAAAACTGCCCATGAAAGAAATGTTGAATCTTCTTGAGGAGCAGTTTGGGTCTGAGCAAAATGTCAGAACAATTCTCCCATGCTGAGTACATTTTTGACTACACTCACTCCCTCATGGGTCCCTGCACTTATCTACAGTGTTAGTGTTCTCCATGTTCATATGTTACAGAACACTTAATGATAACTGATACACATGTAAGAGGGAAATAAAAGTTCACTTTGACCAATGTAATTTAATCCTTGTTACTAAGTGCTTCACAAAGTAATGCTTTACACCAACATTCCATACATGTGAGGAACTAAATCTTAAGTCACGTTGGGCTTCTGCTTCCAAATCTGTTCTGAACTTCAAACACCCTCTGGTAGGAAAGTAAAATGGTACGACCACTTTGGAAAATAGTCTGTCACTTCCTCAAAGGTTTGCCCAGAGTTACCATGTCACTCAGCAGCTCTACTCCTAGGTACACACCCAAGAAAAATGAAAACATATGCCCGCATAGAAACTTTTGTGCACGAACATTTACATAGGCATTATTCAAAACAGCTGAATGGTGGAAACAACCCAAATGTCCATCATCTGACAAATGGATAAAGATGTAATAGCTGTAAAATGGAATATTATCTGGCCGTGAAAGGTATGAAGTACCGATTCGTGCTACAACATGGATGAATCTTAAAAACATTATGTGAACTCAAAAAAGCCAGTCACAAAAGACAACATATCATAGATTCCATTATAAAAATTCCAGAATAGGCAAATCTGTAGAGACAAAAAGTAGATCAGTCATTACCTAGGGTTCGGGGAGGAAGGTTAAGGGGATGAGGGGGTGACAGCTGAAGGGTATGGGGTTTTTTTGTTTTTTTTTTTTTTTAAGGTGAAGAAAATCTTCTTTGACGAGAATGTGGTGATGGCTGTACGTAATTGTGACTTTGTTTAAAAACTATCAAATTACATGCTCTAAATGGGTGAATATCATGTATGTGAGTTATAATTCAATAAGCTGTTGTTTTTCAAAAATCTGTTCTGAGATGTGAAGTACTTGAGAATCAGCAAATCTCTTCCACAAAGCTTTTCTGGTCAACAGTAAAAGAATTAGTTGAAGTCCAATTTACTTTACTGTAATTGGAACCAGCTCGTAGTATTTTGTTATGTACATTTCTAAAATGTGAATGCAGTTTTAAGAAAATACATCATTACATCAGCTATTCCAGGCAGTCTGCCATGAGACATTTTTACCAAAAACACATCTTGAAAGGAATCCATTTAACCAACCTCAGAGTATATGTTCTTTCTTGTTGCCTCATCTCCTCATAAGCCGTTGTATCCCTAAAATTCTCCTGTTTCACAGTACTAGGCGTGATTAATTCAGTCAATAATTCCACAAATATCTGAACCCTTATTGTACACCAGGCACTGTTTCAGGCACTTGTATACATGTGTGTACACACACAGCCCCTGCTCTTGTGGAGCTTACAGTCTAATAAGATAAACGATAAACAAATGCTGGCTTTAAACACAGGTTTTTAAAACAGGCTGCTATGCTATGGAGGAACGTTGTTTTAGATGGAGTAGCTAGGAAAGGAGGCTTCTCTGAGAGATGACTGAGGTGAGAAAAGAAGGTGCCAACCATACAAAGACCAGGGAGGGTAACTCCAGGCAGAGGAAATGATTCTTAAATGGCAGAATCAGGAGGAGAAAACACGAAAGAAGGATTAACTGTGTGCTGCTGGTGACCAGCCTTCCACTGTGAGTCTCATGCACCGTCCTAGTACAGGGATGGATGTCTGGCAAAGTAGTCTGCAGACTGTGGCTGGAATAAAAAGGTCTCCTAATTCTTCAGTAAGAAAGGCTCCCTCCAGTCAAGCCCTGCCTAAGGTGACTTTCTTGAACCTCCTGGGGACTGTGTGTTGCCTGCACCACTGACTCTTTCACCGCATATGGGTACGAGGCTCTGCTAGGGAGTGCTGGGACACGGACACCAGACGTGCACCCGAGACCCCTATGACCGGAAACAATCTAGTGGCACAAAAAAGTGGGCATGAACGACACACACAGGTAAGAAGTAAAAATGGGCCACAAAAAGCTATCAAATGTAGGGGTGTGCAGGGATCAATTGCAGCTAGAGCATCAGGGGAAGCCTCACGGGGTGGGGGGGGTGGGGCACGAGAGCAAAGAGGCCCATGGCGCCTGACAGCCTGGACACGTGGGGGAATACAGACTGATCTGTTGTATCCCTAATTAACTTACATAGATTTCCACATATTTGTAGCTCCCCAACCAAGTTACAAGCTCAGGCAGAAAGGGCCTGATATTCCTTACATATCTCTGTGACGCTGAGCATTGTACTGCATAAAGCTGTGCAATTCACAGGTTGGTTCACTATAAGAGAGGAGATGTTGATTTCAGCACTGAGGCAAGGCTTCATAATGAGGTTTTGGCCTTCAAAACAGAGGACTCCCCAAACCTGTTAATGCACCATCTCACTTCACAGGGACATTGTTAGGAGTTTTCCCAAAAGTCAAAGGGATTACAGGTAAACATGTATACAATGTGCTTCTGAACACACACATGTTTACATGTTTATTTGTATGTCTGCATATGTACATCACTATACCTTAAGTTCAAAATCTCACAAGATTATCTTAAACTTCCATTGCTAAGTCAAAGTTTGTACTTGAGAGAAAATATTTTTTTCACTGATCAAACATTCCCATCCAGCCCCTCTTAATCCCTTCCCATTCCCAACAAAACATCTTAAACCAAAGAAAAGGCAAACAACATTTTTTAGGCAGTATCTCAACATCTCTAAAAAATATTCCATGGCCAAACTCACCATAGAGAGCTGTCCAAGTTTGATTAATTACATCTAGACACACAGTTCCTGACCTGAAACAGATGGAAAGAATGGCATTTTTTTAAAAATTAGAAAGCTAGTTGCATGTACCTGGCAACTAATTTTATTTATCAAGAATAGTACGAAAGAAATAAAAGAAAGGAAGGAAGGAAGGAAGGAAGGAAAGAAGGAAGGAAGAAAAGAAAAAACATCCCAATTAAGGAAGTATGATGAAGAGCAGAATATATACAAAGTCTTACTGTTTCCTTAGAGATTAAAAGGAAAAATCAGCAAGTATACAACGGTGAAATCAGACAACACCTTCACCAGGTGATTGGAATTAACACTGGCAACCAGGGGCAGACAAACCTGTGTACCTCCCCAGTAGCCTGAGGACACAATTACACTTTGTGGTTTTCTGGTCTTAAAGTACATATTCTGAATCTAATGATGAGGAAACATCAGACAACCCCAAATTGAGGGATGGTCTTTAAAATAACCGATCTATATTCTTTTTAAAAATGTCAACTTTATAAAAACTGAGGAACTATTCCAGATTAAAGTATTTTAAAGAAACGTGTAATTAAAGCAGTTTAAAGAAACACGTAAATGCAATACATGATCACGGACTGGAAATTTTACTTACGGGGGGAAAATAAGTGCCCAAAAGGTACACTGCTGGCATGTGGCAGTAGATTAAAACTGACACTCAATTCCTGAACCCAGCGAGTACACTGTGCTTATGTAACAAAACATCTTTGTTGTTAGGATGACTAATACACACAAGTATAAAAAGGCAGTAGGGCATGATGTGTGTATACAACCTACTCACACAGAGTTCAGAATACCTCGTGTGTGTGTGTGTGTGTGTGTGTGTGTGTGTGTAACAGCAAAATTTAGCCACAAGACTGCAGAACAAAAAAAGCATGTATTGTAAACAGCATCAGAAATACACAATAGGAGGCACATTTTAAAATATCACTAATAAAATATTAGAAGGAAAGAAAGGGTACGTAAGACTCATTAACTGAAATGAAACCACAGTCATTCATGTTTGCTTTACTCTCAAGAACTAAGAAACACTTTAAGGGCTGAAAATAGTGAATCTGTATACAGAAAACTTAGATCTCTGAATTGTGTCTATGCAAAGAGAAAAGAGATGTGGAATATTACACATGCT
Organism: Acinonyx jubatus; assembly: GCF_027475565.1. Taxonomy (NCBI): domain Eukaryota; kingdom Metazoa; phylum Chordata; class Mammalia; order Carnivora; family Felidae; genus Acinonyx; species Acinonyx jubatus. The sequence goes on along the minus strand of NC_069383.1, from coordinate 23,012,613 downwards.
AGCTGGGTATCAGGGGGAATAAAGGACCTACTCATGGCAATGGGAAAACTAAGCAGCCCAACAGCAGAATGTGCACTAAAGTGGTTTAAAATATCATATCCCTGGGACTCTATAGTTTAAGTGACCATATGGTCCTCTCTGTTGATAAAATCTAGAAAGATAATTGAGGCGCTTTTTTTTTTTTTTTTTTTTTTTTTTAAATAATGGAGAGAGAGAGATGAATGCTAGTAAGGGCAGTTGTTGCTAAGATTTAAACATTTTTAAATAGTTACTTACGCTTCATCAATGTTGGGATGGAAAATTTTATTCATGAATCCTGTAAAAAGAGATGTTAATTAGCAGCAAAAAGTATCCAGAGAACAATTCGTTTTAAAGTATTTTAGTACTGGAAACAATTTCATTATTAGAAAAAGGTGATGATACCCATAACTCATTACTTTTAATCTTAGATGTTTGGTTACTGTTAATACTATATGATCTGACAGTGTCACTTACTTAAAACACAGGGTTCTATCAGAGTTCTATTAAAAAACAATGAGCAAACTTTGAAAGCAATGCAGCTTCTTATACAAAATAATCATTAAGAGAAATTGTTTTCTGAGCTATGAAGGTACTTGCGAAGAAAATTTGTAGTTCTAAGTGGGTTATACCTAGTACTGATTACTTTTATCAGCAAGTTAAGAAAGCTACCCTGACTTCCCGCCCAAGTTTTATTGTTCAGTCTCTAAATTTGGAGGTTCTGCATTTAAACTTCTCCTTCTGAAGCTCAGTTACCGGTATCATACCACCACACTGGGTGCGGAACATGAATGAAGCTGTTGAAACACTAAAGGAATACCGCTACCAAACCACAAAGGATTTCATCACAGTGACCAAAATATTTAACTTTAGTCTACTCATTCCAGGAAACCCAGTTTTGACTAAAATTGGGGCAACCAAGAAATGAGGCAAGGAATTAAAAAAGAAAAATCTGTAAGATGGCTGTATCTGTCAGGGATTCAAGTTTTTTGATATATCCCTAGAAGAACAAGTAGAGACTAACAAAAGTAAGCAGGGACTCATGAAGAGTTTATTTTTAAGCAATCTCCACACCCAATGTGGTGCTCAAACTCACAGCCCTGAGATCAAGAATCGCATGTGTTACTGACTGAGTCGGCCAGGCGCCCCTAGACTTTAACATATATATTGACGTTTACATTCCAAGGAGAAATTAGTTTTTAGTCTAATTAAAACCAGTGACTGAATCAGTTTGTATATATGCAAATGACAATACGCGAAAGCAGAGGTCCACTGTCAGAGCCGTCATTTTACCATCCATATCATCTCAAGACTTTATTCCATTCTTTTGATAAACTGAAGTTCCCTATTAAAGTGACTATCATTGTGTCCCTCTCAATCCCACCCTCCCTCACCCCCACCTCGTATGTTTCTCTTTCCCTCATTCACAATGTATTCGGTCAACACCTACGTGTCAGGCACTGTGCTTGTTCAGGGTATGAGATAAGTAAGGCAGTACACTGTTCTCCTGGACGTCAGCACAGCACTGAGACAAGACACAAGGAAGTAAGTGCAAATATGCACAAAGAACGGACACAGCTGGAGGGAAAGAGGAAGGTACCAGGAGAGATGCAGAGAAGTGGCATCAGAGGAGGATCCTCAGGGACGAGTTCCAACAAAGGTCATTACCTGGGAAAATCTAACAACCTTCTCTAGACTTAGAAAACGGGGTTAATAATACAAAATCCCAGGTATTCCATAGTCTTCACTTGCTCTAGTCACTCTAATACTAACTACGTTTCTACTTTTTTTAATTGTTTTTACATTTTTTTGTGTTGGAATGGCTTCATGTTCTTAACTGCTGTTAAGAGAGCTCAAGCAATGTTTAAATTACTCTAATGCAAAAAGAAATGCCTTGTGTCCAATTACTATTTCATATTAATTTTTCATTAAGGAAATAAGATGCTTCCAAGTCTAGATTTAAGAAGTCTGTGTTTATTGAAGAGATTAAACTAAGCCAATACAAACGTTCATGTCTTAATGTTAAGAGGATAAAAATTCTGTATGACCCTAGAAAAACACTAATAAATGTGTTCAAGAAGACCCATGAGGATATTCATTGCAGCTTTATTTATAAAAGCCAAAAACCTAATGCAATCCTATCAAAAGGGACTAGGGGAACTGTAGTAATATCCACATGTTGGGAGTCTGATAAAGCCAAGGTAATGAACTAGATCAGTAAGTATCAACTTGGATAGACCCATCGCTATGGGGAGAAAAAAAAAAAGCTGTATGAATTTACAGCATGATAACATTTAGATGAACTAAAACAAAGCAACACTACATATCTCTATGGTAACAAGTATAGAAAACTGTACTGAACCAACATATATACTAAACTTAAAAAGTAATTATTTCAGTGAGGGTGCAGGGTCAAGGTCATGGTGGGAACAGGGAACAGAATGGGAATGGTGATTTAAGATGAATCTATCTGTAACACTATATTCCTTTTAAAAAGAGATAAAGAGAGAAAGTACTTGTATTTTTTTTTTTTTCAAAGTCTGCACATAGGAAACTGGAAGCAAACATCTACAACTGTTAACAGCACTTAATTCTTTGTGGTGGGAATATTTTCTCCATTACACTTTTCAGATTACATCACTACCCCCACCCCCATCCTGTACCAGAAATGGGATCACAGCAATGTAAAAAAATAGAAGGAAACAAACAAGTGTCAACAGTAGTCAACTTTGAGAGACTCCCACATTCTATTATTCTCCTGAATTTCCAAAATTTCTATACTGTGTAATTTTAATAATTGAAAAAAAACCTTAATAATTGAGAAAAAAATGTTAAAAAATTAAAAATGTAGGAAACACTTTTTTCTTTTTTTACATGTATTTATTTTTTGAGAGACATAGAGAGACAGAGCACAAGTTGAGGAGGGGCAGAGAGAGAAGGAGACACAGAATCCGAAGCAGGCTCTGGGCTCCGGGCTGTCGGCACAGAGCCTGACTCAGGGTTCGAACTCACAGACTGTGAGATCATGACCTGAGCCAAAGTCGGATGCTTAACCGACTGAGCCAATCAGGCAGCCCAATGTAGGAAACATTCTAAAGCGGACCTAATTATACACAGGTTATCCAGTGCTGAACCATTTTTAAGGAAGAAGGTCACTAAAATCAACTATTTTCTCTCAAATCTTAAACACTTTTTTGTTTAAATATTACAAGTTCAATACAAAAAAAAAAAATCAAAAGATCTTCAGATTATAAGACATACGGTCCTCAAGATCAGTTACATACAGGAATATACTGCTATTACAACTGCCAAGAACCTTTCTGATGAGTGGGAAACAATGTTTAGCCACTAGATGGTTTAATTCAAGAGACTTGTTCTATTATGTGAAAAGTATTTTGGCTTGAAGCTACAACAAAGAACTCACAATTCATTCTTGATGCTGAAAATCCTGCTTCTGCTAGATGTCTCCTAAGTAACACCTCGTAAAGCAACATGTATGGCAGAGGTCCCCAGCGCTACAGGTAAGAATCACCTGGAGAGCTCTTTAAAAACAAGTGCTACGCTAGAATGTGGCAAGTGTTATGGAGGAAGAACAGCAGAGAAGGGGACTCAGGACAGGAATGCTTGGGTGGGAGCTGCAATTTTAAATGGGATTGGCAGGGAGGGCCTTATGGAGAAGCGGAGAAACGGACAATCGGAAGGAGTGAAGGAGGTAAAGGAGGAATCATTCAGTATCTAGGGGAAGAGTGTCTATATAACACGAACAGCCAAGTGCAAAATGCATCAGGAGCCCAGCAAAGGGAGTGGTGGGGCTGAAGCGTGATGAGTAAGGAAAAGCCTAGAAGTGAGGTCAGAGAGGTGAGGAGCATTTGTGGGCCCTTTTAAGGATGCTGACTTCCATTGTGAGTGAGGTGGGAAGCCAGAGACTATGCTAGAATGGTGTTACATACACTCCCTCCTTAAGATTTTTTGTTGGTTTTTAACACAAGCCTTATCTCCGGGCAGGGGGCAGGGGGTGGGGGCTAATAAGGGAACAGCTCAGTAAGGTCACAGCACCAGCACATCAGTGCTGGGGACAGAACAAAGGTCCCGAGCAAAATGAGTGAGCTGTGTTCTGCTTTAGAATGTTTCCTACATTTATCATTTTTTTTTAACTTGAAAGGTTTTTTTTTTTTTTTTTTTCCAATTATTAAAATTCACAATGCAGAAATTTTGGAAAGTCAGAAGAGTGAGAACGGAACTTCAACAATTTCATGTCATAGGGAACCTCAAAGGTGTAAGTTGAGAAAATAGCTAGAGTCAAAAGAGATTTAAATGTTTACCAAAAACGGTCTCTGAAAGATTAAAGTGCCTCCCTTCTGGTACAAGGCCCAGAGATCCCATTTGGAATCAATACAGCTTCCACACTGTTTTCAATTAAGTCGAAATTCTGGCTTGGTTGAATCCAAGAGTACGTAACAGGGAGGGCCAAAAAGGACTCAGTAAACAGACTCTTAGTAACAAATGGGTTGGGGGTGCCTCGGTGGCTCTGTCGGTTAAGCATCCAATTTTGGCTCAGGTCATGATCTCACAGTTGGTGAGTTCGAGGCCCATGTCGGGCTCTCTGCTATCAGCACAGAGCTTTGGATCCTCTGTCTACCTCCCGCCCCACTCATGCACACGTACTCTCTCTCTCTCAAAAATAAACGGAAGGAAGGAAGGAAGGAAGGAAGGAAGGGAGGGAGGGAGGGAGGGAGGGAGGGAGGGAGGGAGGGAGGGAAGGAAGGAAGGAAGGAAGGAAGAAAAAGAAATGGGTTGGAGCCCCGACCCCAGTGCCCCTGCTAAGTATAAAACGTCATCTGAGCTCTGAGACAGAGGGCAAAATCAGACTGGAAAAAGAAAAGTATTAACAGGGGCTTGAGGTCTAGTCCCAACCCTGCTATTAACTGCAGACCTTGGGAAGGTCCCTTCACTTCTCAGCCTGTTTCTTTACCTGAAATAGCTAGACTGTATGATCTCCAAAACCTCCATTCTTATTCTGTTTATAAAGGAACTATCAGCACTAAAAATCTAGGATTTAATAACAATGGCCAGAGCTCTGACAACAGAGGACTTTAGAGGAAATGTCTAAAGTTAAGTCCATAAAGGAAATTAATTCTGCAGGGCACATTTTTAGGTACAGAAATATTCTAGAGAATACAAAGCCAACAACATGCTAAAATACCACAAAGAGACACAGAATCCACTGACTGGTCCAAAGTAGGCAGAAAGAGTTTATACCTTTGCCTTTGAGGAACAAGTTTAACCAGACCGATTCTGCCCAAAAAACAATCTCCAGACTACAACGATATCTTCCAATACCAGGCATTTTCAATGGTTAGAAAAATACCCAAAGTAAGTAAACAGAACGGAGTATAAACCCTTTAACATTTGCTCTTGGACAAGCTGTGGGCAGTATTTCTGGCAAAGCCCTTTACACGCTGAATGATGATGGCAACAATGGCACTTCTGGACGAGGAGGGGAGGAGACACAGAAAGAACAGGCCAGGAATTCAGAGAAGGAACATTCTCAGGACTCAGCGTGTTTGCCCTGGCATGTCCTCCTTCCTTTTGGCAATGCGATCACCACACTAATGAATACGTCTGCGACAAGAGAATTTTCCCAACACTTGTTTCCATTCAACCAGGAACCAGCTTGAAGACATTTTAAGAAAACATATTTTGAAAACTGCTTTTGTGAAAACATGATAGGCGGAAGCAAGTCATTTTTAATCTACATGATTTAAGATTTTATTCACAACCAGACATTTTCTAATGATATATATATTTCAGTGATTTGACCAGATAAAATCCACAACTCCTTCAAATCTCTGAGACAATTATCCTCTGGCACGACCCAAGCACTTATAAAAGGGAAGGCAACAGGAACAAACGTTTGGCTAAAAAGCTCACCACCTCTGTCCTCTATCTTTTAGCAGAGGGGAAGGAGGTGATTTATAATTCTGGAGGAGGAATCCAAATCATGCTTAGTTGATGTAAAAAACTGCATTATCTCATAAAATGAGAGATTATTAAAAAGGAAAAATATGCCACACTTTAGCTTGTGACACTCCCAATACTCAACTGTTCTAGGCTAACACATCTTTTGACCCATAGGCTAATAGGCAGAGGAAGTAAGTAACATCATGCTGAGTCATGCTGAAAACCGGTGTTTATTTCAGCCCGTTTCTGTGTCTAATCCCAGCAGGGGATCTGTACAAAGTTGTACACGCTTTCCAGTAACTTCAGATACTCGGGTCAATATGTAAATAAAGGTGGCAAAAATTAATCACCTTTGTTTTACTTGTGAGGATATTTTTAATGATCAAATGTGTGGACAGAATGAAATACCTAGGGCCAGTCATCTATACAGAAGTTTCCTTCAGAATAATCTTGAGAAATGAGAGGTCCGACAAGTGACTCATGAAACAAGGTAAATCCACCTTAAGGTGAGTAGGTGAAAAACGCCGAAGGCAAAAATAGAGGAGCTCCATCCCAGGGATAAAATGAGCTGGGACTGCAGACGGCTAAGGCGGCTGTGGCTGATGCAATTTAATTACGAGTTTATGAATCCCTGTGAGAAAAGGGTAAGTGAAAACATTAAGTCATTCTGATATTCCATCTTCATGATAGATGCCCACACAAGGTAGACCACTCAGAATCAAACTGATGGATTCGTTTCTTAGGCAGATATAATTGTTTCGAATCTATTTATTAAAGACTGGATCTTATCGCTCCTAGCAGCATCTCGGACTGTACATTTTTTAAGGGTAGTAACTTGGATCTCCATTCCTAGCATGCAGGAGGCGACCAGGGTTGGGATGTTCCAGCTAAAAAAGGGGTGGGGGGTGGCGCTGCCGCTGGCTTCACCAGTGACGGCCATGCCGCCAGCTCTGTGCATTAGCGCACACTCAGAGATTTTCATCTTACCTCGGACGGCCAGGCCCAGCCCGTGGCAGCCCGCACCCAGGCAGAGGCCTCTTCCAAGAGCTGAGCCTTTCCTACTCAGGAGAGATGGACCTGGGCCGGTCTCTTCTTGGGTGAGGAACCCAGCAAGGAGCTCACTCTCAATGCCCTGTGTCATGGGAACTTCTGAACTGATCCTGTGTGTGTTCAGGAGATCTAAACTCAACAAGGGGTCGTCTTTTCTGTTTCTTCCTTTCTCTCTGATAATATGCAATCTGAGGGATGGGCTGGATGGATAAGAAAAGTTCATTTATAACTAAGAAAAGGTGAAGTGTTATCCTTCAACAGCCTAACCCTGCTACCAACCTAGCAGCCTACCAAAACCTGCGAGCCTCAAATCTACTCTCCTGTAGTTTCATTTGTGGAAGACTGTAATGCTCTCTTTCCTGTCTCCACAGGGTCTCTTTCACTCTCCTGATCATTCATATAACCACACTGTCTGAATCTGGAGGACTTTGTTCTCATGGTCATTACTCCCTGCCTCAGTAGAGGCAGTATAGAACACAGTTGGCCACTCTTCTTAAATAAAGTCGTGGTTAAAAGATCAGGCTCCAGTCACATGGCCCAAGTTTCACTCTGCAAGCCTCAAGCAAGTTAAGAGTCACTGAATCTCTTTGCCTTTGTTATGAATAAAGCTAAGTTAAATTTTGGTATCTGCACATCATAGGACTGTTATGAAGATTAAATGAGTATATGTATAGCATTTGACCAGCAACTGGCACACAGTAAGTACTCAACGTTATTATAAGCCTCATGAGCTCGGGCAAGTAATTTCACCTCACTCTCCTCATCCTAAAGATGAAAGTATCTGCCCCTACCGACTCCTCTCTCAATCCTTTAGAAGTGTCCAGAGCATTAGAGTATATTTTGATTAGTGGGTATTAGGCTTCCTATAACCCCATCACACTGGAAATAGAAAATACAGGTACTCTAACATTTATCATGAAGAAGACCGTTCTAATTGCATTTGGTTTGAGGGGAAAAGACCAGACTGGAAACCAGAAGGCAGACTGCAATTAGTTAGTAGTCAGTCATTTATCTCCACCTTCCTGAGTCTCAGTTTTACTATCCTTAAACTGAGACAACTGGATGATATCATCTTTGACGTTCCTTCTAGCATTTATGTTTTCACCAACACCAGAAATATGAACAAACCTTAAATTGTGGTGAATAAGCTTTTCAAAGGGAACTAAGACACTACTCTTACTTGTTTTTAAAAGGATCGCAGTTTAACTAAAGAGGAAGCCAAAAATACATGTTTTCATTACGATAACAATCCAAAAAGAAGGAAAGGAGTTAATGCCAAAAAGATGTCAGAATAACCAGCTCAAAAGCTACAGGTCAGCTACTATAATTAAAGTAGGAACTAACCTAAAGAGTGAGCTAGATGGAATTGTTATATAGCAAATGGAAAGATTCTATAATAACGAATTGCCAAAGGCAGAATTGAGACTGACATAAGCCAGCTTCTAGAAGGAAATGGACAAATCTTCTGACAGAAGCAAGCATGTACAAAGGCAAGGTTCCCCTTAGAGGTGGCCTGGGGGAGGGAAAGCCAACTACTATTTTTACTCTGGCTAATAGCAAGATGAAGGTCAATGAATTTAAATATTATAGACTGCCAACAGGAGGTTTTTCATTTAACAGGGCCGATATGACCACTGGCTTCTTCCATTACTGAGAACTTTAGCACCTGGCGTCCAAGTCTCTTTCTTGTCATTTTTAGTGACATTATCACCCACACAGATCACACTCCTGACACCCTGTCTTCTCAATCCCTGAAGCTTCTTCTCAGTGACTTTTCCTCTATCACATCTCATTCACACTCCCATCACACTCCCAGGACATACCTGGGATTTGTCATCTTATAAACAGCTTCACCTCCAAAATCACAGACCACCCCCACCCACCACAGTCCCTAAGAACTCTAATCCACTGACCCTCCCTTTTCTTCCCACCTACCAGCCCTCCTATCTTCACTCCTCTCCTTGCTTAATTTAAGATTTGAGGCGCCTGGATGGCTCGGTCGGTTAAGCATCCGACTTCAGTTCAGGTCATGATCTCACAGTTCATGGGTTCGAGCCCCGCGTCAGGTTCTGTGCCGACAGTTCAGAGCCTGGAACCTGCTTTGGATTCTGGGTCTCCTTTTCTCTCTGCCCCTCCCCCACTCACACTCTTTCAAAAATAAATAAACGTTAAAAAAAAAAAAAGATTTAAGACCCATTGCCATCATTGCTTTGCAGCTACCTTCTGCAAACCCCATGCACTCTCTCCTCAGAAACACCCATCTGCAACTGGAGGAAACCAATCATTCATATTCGCTGTACTTGGACTTGAAGGTGTCACTAAACACTGATTCATTCATTTACTCCCTCACCTCAGTACAGAGCAGGCAATGTACCAGGCCCTGAGGTGGGGAGAAGGAATGTTTAGCAGAACAGACCCAGGGTCTGCCTTCATGGAGTTTATATCTACTGGGCTGGCAGGGAGGAAAGACATTATGCAAATGCACCAACTTTAAAAAGTATGCTCAATAACCTTTTGTGGATTCAACATCACAGATAATTTTCCTTTCTCCTTTCACTAGTAGCCCGTCCCCGATTCTCCAACGGCTTGTGCATTTTCCTCATTATTCTATAAATCTCCAGTCCCCTTTGCTCCTCTCTTTCTCACTTTGACTTAAAAGCTCTGCCTATTTTGAGAGGATGGGGGCTGGTGGGCAGGATCTCTCTCTCCCCCCATCAAAATCCTCCCTGCACACACGCTAATTTTTCCTGCCTCAAGAGCTCATTCAAATGTTTAAGGTCTTCCTACTGTCTCAAAGGCACTGTGCCTTCAATCCTCATCCTGATGCCCAGCATCACCAAGCTTTCCCTCCTTTCTAGACAACTGCCCCTACAATGAGCACATCAACATCCTTCAGAATCTCCCATTTCAGAAGTAAAAACTGAAACCTTCCTTTTATCTCCGCCCGCCATTTGCGTGCTCTCCTTCACACAGCCAAATTTCTTGCAGGCAATGGATTATAGACACCAGAGTTTCTCAATGTTGGCACCTGTTCCAAACCACCAGTATTTCTACTCTTCCCCTATAACAATACAGTGATCATGAAAACCTGCTTAAAACCTTTCAATAATTTTTCCATTGCATTAAAAAGAAAACTCATGCTGGGGCATGTGGGTGTTTCAGTCGGTTGGTTATACATGCGACTCTTGGTTTCGGCTCAGGTCATGATCTTGCGGTTTCATGGGTTCGAGCCCCACGTTGGGCGCCGTGCTAGCAGCTTGGAGCTTGCTTGGGATTCTCTCTCTCCTCCTCAATCTGTCCCTCCCCCACTCACATTGTCTTGGTCTCTCTCTCAAAATAATTACAAATACATTTTTAAAAATTCTCTAAAAAATAAAATAAAACCAAAACTCAAGCCTTTAATCTCACCTACAAAGCCCTGTGGGACCTGACCCTGCATGCCACTTGGAGCCTCTCTCTTATTTCACTGCTCACCCATTCTCCCAGCCTTATTTCTCTTCCTTGAGCATGCTAAGCTCCTATCTGCCTCAGGGCCTTTCTGCTCACAATTTCTTCTGCTGAGAATGCCCTCATCCCTGATCTTGGAGGATCAGGGCTGGGGTTTTTTGTTTTTGTTTTTTCCTTTTCATTTAAACCTTAAGCTTGGGGCACCCAGGTGGCTCAGTCGGTTGAGCGGACCACTTCAGCCCAGGTCATGATCCCGCACTTCGTGGGTTCCAGCCCTGTGTCGGGCTCTGTGCTGACAGCTCAGAGCCTGGAGCCTGCTTCCGATTCTGTGTCTCCGTCTCTCTCTGCCCCTCCCCTGCTTCCACGCTCTCAAAAATAAATAAGCATTTAAAAAAAAACCCTAAACCTCAAGCTTAAGTTTACTTTGTCTGAGAAACCCTTCCTGAACACCTAATCTAAGATATCCATATGTCAATTTCACCACATCAATCTCTGCATAAAGCTATCAGCATTTTAATTTTTTGCTTCATCTTTTTCCTCAAAGAATTTGTTCAACCTCTGTTCCTCTGGCACCTGGAATAATGAATGCCCTGCACATATTTGGTATCTAGTAAATTTGTGAAGCTGATTAGAAAAAAATGGTATAAAAATGTATCAGTTTTCCGAAAAAGTAAATTCTGCTTCAGCTGCCAGACATATTCTTTAAAAAAAAAAAAAAAAAAAATCCACCCTGGAAAATTTCATTTTCAGAACAGCAGTAAAAAGAGAGCTTTTAACAATGGCTTACATTCTCATAGCATTATCTAAAAAAAAACTTTTATGAAATTTCTTACTAGAACCTTGTTTCTCTCTACTGGAATTCAAAAGATATAGATCGCTACATAGTAGCAATTATGTATCTTCTGGAGACAGAAACTAAATTCAAAACCACGGTCATGAAAGCCAAGAAGAAAGGAGGTGATGGAACTTTGCTTCCTTGGTCTCAGAATTCATTCTGTTTGTGAAAATGCAGTGGTCTAAACAGGCCTCTGTTAAATAACTAACCCCCAAACCTTTCAGAAATGACATACTCTACTCCAAATCCTCGTCCACCCCTAGCTTACTGGCTCCCTTAGCTTACTCCTAGTTCCCAGGAGGTAATTATACAATGTTTCCATCTAGGAAGGTACACAGTGAAATGGTAAATATTCTAAACTCTGTATTTTAGTCATACCCTATTATAAAATTCCATTCCAAAAATATTGTGATGTAATTTCTGGCCACAGTGAAATAAATTTTTACAATGCCAGAGGTGTCTGCTATTCTGACAATGAAAAAGGTTAAATCACTTTCCTTAACCACTGGCAAAGTAAAAAGAATAAGGTGCACTGATCATCAGAGTACCTTCTAATTAAGAACCTGGGTAGACTGGGAGATTCAGAAAGTACTCTGACAGGTTATCTAGTTTCCCTTGAAATAGGAAGATCTAAACCACTCTATTGAGAGGATATCCGACCTAGCAGTAAAGGCCACTGGTAGAGCTCAATACAGTATTCCAGCTACTGTTAATTGCCCATGACCTTTCCTTTTTGTCTCCATTTACTGATATGGGTTTGGCTAGCTCTTGCTATATGCCCACTGACATCAAATTCCATTGCACAACGAGTGTGGTTTTTTCCCTGACCATTCTATCAACATCAAGCAAATTATTAAACCACTCCCTCCAGAATCTTGTTCTCAATCAACCATTTCTCTTGCTCTGCTTTGGCATAATCAAATTTGCAATCCAGACACACAGTACACGCAGCCTGCTCCTGTGAGGCAGTCTTCCTCACTGTTAAGATGGATATGTATATAGGTAGTGTTTCAAAAGTTAGTTTCTAGACTTGTTAGGTGGATGTTAAAACAGTGTTCTATTTGTAAAAAGTATAAATGAAAAAAAAATTTTTTAAATACAAACGATAGGGTGCCTGGGTGGCTCAGTTGGTTAAGCGTCTGACGCTTGATTAAAGGTTATTTACAAAAGACTCTAAAATACTCTAAGTTCTATCTGAAATTAGTAGAATGAAGTTTTATTAACATACTACCCAGTAATCATTTAAAAATATAAAGGCCAAATTCTTCATTTTCTCTTGAATGCTAGTGTTTAAGTAGCTATGGTGTGATGGAGACTACTGTAGATCCTGAAGGAGACTTCATGATATTTTCAAGACCTTTAGAGGTGGAAAGACTTAAATCTAACATTTTATGCCTGTATTTTATTAGAAGACATAATCCCCCCCCGGCTTAAGTTTATCAAAAATGTTATTATTTATGAGTTATGAAACAGGAATCTTTTTTGCTTCATAGGAGAAAAATGGAGCAAGGGGAAACACATGTGAAAGAGTCAGATTGGAAAGAGAAGTAGGTAAGAATTGTTAGAGGTAGCAGCCCAAGAAAAGGGAGAAAAGGGAAAGAAAGAAAAGGAGTGAAAAAGAGTTTTTTGTAAAGGTGTAAAGATAGTACCCAAGATGGAATAAACTAAATTATAAGCAGAAAAACAGAGATAACGGTATGTAACCCTTATACACACACATAATTAAAATTGAAAGTTAGTAAGAAAGGAAACTGGTGGAAACTTGGGGGCCAGTAGGGCCTTAGCAAGCTACCAGGTGAGAATTCTGGCCAAGGATATAATGGCTTTCTAGAACAAAAGACAGGAAAAAGTATAGACGCAGACAGGACATCTGAAAGACATGCATTTGCCATATGTTTAAAAATATAAACTTTTAGGGGCGCCTGGGTGGCTCAGTTGGTTATGCATCCAACTCTTGATTTCAGCTCAGGTCATGATGGCACGGTTCATGGGCTTGAGCCCCATGTTGGGCTCCACAGTGACAGAGCAGAGCCTGCTTGGGATTCTCTCTCTGGCCTTCCCTGACTCGCACATGCGTGTTCTCTCTCAAAATAAATAAAAACTTATATAATATATATATATATATATATATATAATATAAATAATTTATATATAATATATATAATTCATATATATATAGTATAAAGGAACTTAATATTATTTAGAAGTTATAGAAAAATGTTTTTAATCCCTTTTTTAAGTTTTTTGGTTTTTTGTTTTTTGAGAAAGTGAGAGAGAGTGAGCATGAGAGGGGGAAGGGCAGAGAGAGAAGGAAAGAGAATAAATCCCAGACAGGCTCCATGCTGTCAGTGCAGAGCCCAATGTGGGGCTCAAACTCACAAACCATGAGATCATGACATGAGTGTAAATCAAGAGTTGGCCTCTTAACCAACTGAGTCACTCAGGCACCCCCAAAAACATTTTTAATCCCTTTTACAGCCATGGATAACTGTAACAATAGTTTGGCATTCATACTTGGAATTTCATGGAAAAAATTAGAGTTAATGCTATACAAGATTACCATTTTCCTGTGTGTTCCTTTAAAGATAGAGTTAAAACATTAGTCATGACTAAAGCATTTTGTCCATTAAGACATACCATAATTTAACTACTTTATGATCTACTGGGTCATTTAGATTGCTTCAAACTTTTTAAAATAAAAGTTTTTAAAGTAACACTGCAATTTGCATACTTACACATTAATTTTAGTGCACAATTCTGAATCTTAGGATAATTTAAGTAAAATCACTCAAAGAATATAAAATTTTCAATTAGTATATACTAAGTTGGCTATATCATAATACCTTTGCCAACAATGCTTAACCTGCCAATGTGTTAAGTCCTGTATCTCTCATTTTAAGTTTATTTTGAGAGAGAGAGAGAGAGAGAGAGAGAGAGAGAGAGAGAGAGAGAGAGAGAAACAAGAGAACGAGTTGGGCAGGGGGTAGAGAGAAAGGGAGAGAGAGAATCCCAGGTGGGTTTGACTCTGTGCTATCAGCGCATGGGGCTCTCTCTCACAACCGACCTTGAGATCGTGACCTGAGCTAAAATCAAGACTTGGGACGATTGACCACTTAACCAACTGGGCTACCCAGGCACCCCTCTCACTTTTTTTTTTTTTAATATTTTTAATGTTTGTTTATTTTTGAGACAGAGAGAGACAGAGCATGAACGGGGGAGGGTCAGAGAGAGAGGGAGACACAGAATCTGAAGCAGGCTCCAGGCTCTGAGCCATCAGCCCAGAGCCCAACACGGGGCTCGAACTCACGGACCACGAGATCATGACCCGAGCTGAAGTCAGACGCTTAACCGACTGAGCCACCCAGGCGCTCCCCTCTTTTTTTTAATAAGCATTCTCTGGAGTAGACATAAAACCATTTTGTACCCTATGCTTATTGGTTACTTTTGAATTTTTATTCAAAGCTGCTCTATTTTACCCTCTTTAAATGGCATCACTCATCTTTATTTCACCCCCTCATCAACTACAAGTCTGTTTCCTTTGGTAAAAACATTCTCTTAATAGATGAGCACATGCTGGAAACTGAATCTAGAGAAATATGGCATACTCTCTGTAGCAACTTCTCTGCAAAAAAACCAAAATCTTCATGGACTGGGGATTACTTGGGGTTTTGAAACAGTGTTCTAAACTCCTTATGCACACCTTCACATCTCTGAAGCTCTGTAAAAACTGTATTCTCAAAGAAACTCACCTTTCTTGTAAAAGCCTATCTTTTCCATACACTCTCTCTCAGCCACTAACCCACACCTCTCCTAAAAAGCAATCAAGTGTTGTCACTAAAGTCTATGCAATATTTTATTTATATTGACCTTCTAAATAGTGAGAGCCTTACATGATCTTCCTAATTGCCTAGTAGAATGCCATCTATCCTGAGTATTTAGCATATTGGTCAATATCAAACATGCGGAGTTCATTTAATTCCATGATCTCATTTTTTAGAAGAACAACAGTTGAGTATCAGTCTCATGGTCAAGGAGAATGAGGGCCAGAAGTGCTCTTTCCTGATATCCACACCACTGATCAAGCACACTCTCCTAACTCTACATAGTTGGCGACTAAGCATTCTAGGAATGTTTCTGAATGAAAAATACAAAAAGTCTGAACTTTCAAATAAATCTGAACTTCAAGATTCTGAGCCTGGGTGGCTCAGTAGGTTATGCGTCCAACTACGATCAGGCCATGATCTCGCGTTCCGTGAGTTCGAGCCCGGGGTCAGGCTCTGTGCTGACAGCTCAGAGCCTTGAGCCTGCTTTGGATTCTGTGTCTCCCTCTCTCTCTGCCCCTCCCCTGCTGACACTGTCTCCCTCTCTCTCTCAAAAATAAATAAAACATTAAACATTTTTTTAAAATTCAAATATGATTTATTTCAAAGCAGTCTCTCTGGAAAGCTATGCAAATACTTACTTCAATGATGTTACAACTGATTAGGAGTTTTATAAATTCTCTTTGAAAGTGCTGTTAGGGCCAGTTCACAAGAAAATCATAATTCTTAAGCCAATTTCATAATCATATATCATTTTACACTCCGATTGATGTTACTCAGTTTTTCCATCATCTTATTCTGTGAAATTAAATGATCTTTAGCCATCTCAAAAATTTATATCCAGCCTCAAAGCATCAAGATGATTTCATAAGCATCATTCATTGCTTATGATACTCAAAGAGAATATAAAATTCCAAAAGACCAGCTTAAGATGATGGCATTTAAAAAGTCAGTTCATAACCTGCTTATATTCCTTCTATATATATTGTCTGTTTATATTCCTTCTCTTTCCAAAGATAATTTGAGATAGCTTTATTATTATTTTCAAAAAAACCCAACACTTATATAATGATATAAATTGTTTTCAAAGAACATTTTTACTTATAACTCAGGCAATCATGTAACTTCTGAAAAACTCTCTAAAACTTATTTTTCTTAATGTTTTATTTATTTTTGAGAGAGATACAGAGTATGAGTGGGGAGAGAGCAGAAAGAGAGACACACAGAATCCGAAGCAGGCTCCAGGCTCTGAGCTGTCAGCACAGAGCCCCATGCGGGGCTCGAACTCATGAACCGTGAGATCATGACCTGAGCCAAAGTTGGACGCTCAACCGACTGAGCCACCCAGGTACCCCTCTCTAAAATTTATTTAAAGGATACTCTGAAAGATAAGCATGTCAAATTATATTGAATATATACTTAAATGTGCATAGAAAATTGTCTTAAAGTACATATACCAGGATGTAATGATGATATCCTTTGAGGGACAGGATTATGAGACACTTTTAATTTTTCTTTATTTTTGGTCACCTGGACCTTCTTACATTCATACTAAGAATATGGAGCATTTATACAATCAATCAATCAGTCAATCAATCAACCAATTGGGGCACCTGGGTGGCTCAGCTAGTTGAGCGTCAGATTCTTGATTTTGGCTCAGGTCATGATCTCACAGTTTGTGAGATTGAACTCCAGTCAGGCACTGCACTGACAGCATGGAACCTGCTTGGGATTCTCTCTCAATCTCAATCTCTCTCTCTCTCTCTCTGCCCCTCACCCACACGCATGCACGCTTTCTCTCAAAATAAATAAACATTTACAAAAAATCAATAAATACCAAACATATATATATAAAATTTTTTTTTAACATTCCAGGATCTAAGCATTAAGGATGCTTAATCCTGCATATCTTAATATTTAAGAGCTCAAAATTTGGCTCAGGAAGAAGGGTATGCCTGCCTAGATACTACAGAGGCAGGGTTTAAAAAGAACCTTAAGTCTGGGTTTATCTCATCTCCTTGCCCTTCTGCATAATTCTACAACTATCTATACAACTCAAAAAGGAAACCTCGCCTATTCTAAATGAGCTACTACCTCTCAAAATGTTTAAGGCAAATTCAACAATTACACTGTTGATGACCTGAAAATGGGTCACCACACACAACTGATTATAACTCTCTTATGCAATCCTTCCTTTGGAGGAAACAAACACAGCTTGTACAAATATTTCAACTAGACCTACTTCCCTAAGAGAAGATGGTACGCATCTGTAAGCATTACCAAGTTCTAAAAGCGCACAGCAAGGCAAAGGAAAAATTATGAAGAAGTTAAATCAGCCTAGTCATTTGTCCCAAGCAATTTCATATTACATCATTAATTTAAGAAAGTACATAGGCTTCTATTGTGTCATTAGTTAATAAACAAACCAGGCCAAGTTAAGACATTTTTACTTTGAAAGTTATGATGAAACAGATTATCTGGAAAAATAAGATAAGGTTTGAGAAATAACTACATTTCTACAGGATATGTAATTGTTTTCTATAGTTGCCTGTTAAACAGCTATACTATTTTCTTTCTAACTAGGAATTTAGGGCTCAAAACTATATCCAGCATGCTTTTAGTCTTTAAGCAAACAGACACTTACGAAATATATCTGAATGAATTTATATGGTGTGGACATTCCACATGTAAAGATTTGAAGATCATACCGCTCAACTACACACAAGTTCAGATGCCTGTATCAAAAGAAGAGATGAATGGGGGACAGGCAACCACAATGTGAAAGAAAAGCCCTCCCAAACTGAGTAACACCACATTCCACCTCCCTGGGATGGAACTAGGAAGGGGTGCTGCCCCAACTATACAGGCATTAAATCAGATATACTTGGGGATTATCTCAAAAATGCAACACCTCACAGCTCCCTTCCTATTTCACCATCTGAGAACCCTACACCTCAGAGGCCCTTGTAGCAAGAGCGAAATTTCCAATTCAATCATTCATAAAGTATCTTCTCCCTCCCTGAGTTTAGAAAAATCAGCCTAGAGACCCTAAAAGGAAATCACCAATTTATCCTTAAAATTAACACGGAGAGTTCCCAGCCTAAGAAGGAGTTATAGGTGCTCTGTAGTGTTTTTAAGGCACAAAGCTGGAGAGCAGGAAGTAGCTAGATGGTGCTGGAGAAGCCGCTGCATTTGAATGAAAATCAGTCTGTAACGATCCTATCTTTTTCACATTACTTATCCTAGACAGAAAGGTGGGGGCCTAGAATCAAAACATAAAGCTTAGGATGTCTTTGGTCCACCTCTTTGGGGGAGGGGGGCGGAGAAAGAAAATTTTTGTTGAAGGGTGGGCACGGTGTGTGGTATCTAAACTCCAAGAGACCTAGCATTACTTCCAGAAACAAGCCCATAGCAGTAGCAAGATGTATGAACTCCGGCAATCTGAACATGAGGATCAGTGTGACTGTCAAAAAATGTATGATATATTCCAATTTTATTTTTTTCTTCTTTCCTAAAATTGGTCAATATTTTATAATATTTCAAAATCATCTTTAGAATGAAAATTTTAAAACCTAGGTTAAATTAGCTGAGTTACTACCATTACACAATCTCAAAAGTTTTACAAGTGTCAACCTTCAGGGCACCCAGGTGGCTCAGTCAGTTAAGCGTCCGACTCTTGATTTCGGCTCAGGTCATGATATCACGGTTCATGAGTTCAAGCCCTACATTGGGCTCTGCGCTAACAGTGTGGAGCCTGCTTGGGATTCTCTCTCTCCCCCTCTCTCTGACCCTCCCCCACTTATACTGTCTCTCTCTCTCTCTCTCTCTCTCTCTCTCTCTCAAAATAAATAACTTAAAAAAAAAGTGTCAACCTTCAATCCGATATACATCTTTAGCATCTGATGCTAAAACGCCTAAATTGTCACTAAGTGCCTTAACGGGGGTGCCGGGTTAATAATATCACCAATTAGGGCAGAAAGAAGATGAAGGTGAAGAAAAAGTACCTCTTTATACAATCCCACTGAGGCTCCTACTCTACTTTCTTCAGCTGCTCAGGGGGCTAAAACGATGAGGAGTGGAGAGAACGGAAAAGGGTGATTTCACTGCTAGGTACCCAGAGTTGGAGTGAACAAAAAGCAAAGGAGGATCTAAAGAGGATTTTTAAATGACAGAATTAGAATAGACACTACATAACATTAACTCCAATAATCTAGCAATTAAAATGAGACTTAAGACATGTTTATTATTTTACTACTCAGCCTGAATGGACAGTGGGCCTTTAAGATTATTTAATCTTACCCTGACAGAAAAATCTAGAGTTATGATCATTACAATCATGCAAAGGGTTCATTTCACCATCTTCTGTCACACTAGGAAGTCCCACAGAAAGTCACTAATTAATTAACTAAAGCCCAAAAAGGAAAAATTCAGTTAAATAACCATTTCTGGAATTATCTCCCATAAAATGTAGGCTTTTTTTTCCTCTTTTTCTCTTTGATTTCAAAACTCTCTAATGAGACAAATTGAGTAGTTACATACCTATAGATGGAGATTTGAAAGGGTATTTATCAGGAAGATCCACTCTAACTTTCCATACTCCACCTTCATATGGTGCTGAAATACAAGTAAAAATGTTAAACATTGTAACTGTGTGTTTCCACATTAAAAACCAAATCTGAGTCAAGGTGAAACATTAAATCCTAATCTCTTTCGAAAACCTTGTAAATTAATTCCTTCAAGAGTCAGGGACCCCATAATTAGTAGCTATTATATGTTCAGATTAAAATACTTTTCTTTTTAAAAAAATTTTTTTAACGTTTATTTGTTTTTGAGACAGAGAGAAACAGAGCATGAACGGGGGAGGGTCAGAAAGAGGGAGACACAGAGTCCGAAACAGGCTCCAGGCTCTGAGCTGTCAGCACAGAGCCCGACACCGGGCTCGAACTCACGGGCTGTGAGATCATGACCTGAGCCGAAGTCGGCTGCTTAACCGACTGAGCCACCCAGACGCCCCTAAAATACTTTTCTTTAACAGATCTAGAGTTGGGGGCAATGGGATGGCTCAGTTGGCTAAATGTCTGACTTTGGCTCACGTCACGATCTCATGGCTCGTGGGTTTGTGGGTTCGAGCCCTGCATCAGGCTCTGTGTTGACAGCTCAGAGCCTGGAGCCTGCTTCACATTCTGTGTCTCCCTCTCTCTCTCTCTCTCTCTCTGCCCCTCCCTGGCTCTTGATTGGTCCCTCTCTCTACCAAAAATAAATAAATATTAAGAAATATATATTTTTTAAAGATCTAGACTTGGAAAATAAGCAAAGACTCATTTCTCCCGTACATTTACCTGATTCTGTAAAGTATTAAGCACTATTCAATTAATTGGTAAATAACAGCCTCCTATTTCAATCTACCCTGTTGACCACCCCTAACCAAACCCAAAAACAGAAATAGAAAAAATACATGAAACTTTCCCCCAAACCATCCACTGAGTAGCCACTCATTAAAAAATAAATAAAAATAAACAAGAGTATTCACAATTCATGTTTAATACTGTCGCATGGAGATAAAAGAGAAAAGCATATAAAGAGTTATGATAAAAGCAAGACTTCCTCACTGGTTCTACAGTTGCATTAAATTTACTGTTCAAATACTACCCCGCCACCACCTGTCACTGATATTCTCATTACTTATTAAGGAGTAGAGAGAAAAGAAAAAGAAGAGCGCACATCAACATGTGTACTTACTTCCTTGTGGTCCATAAAACTTCACTACAAATTCATTGAGTCCTCCCAGGATCGTAACCTCATGCTTACTCTCAATGCTAAGGCAGAAGGTAAAGGAAAGTACACAGGCTTTATATTACCTAGAACTAAAGATGATATCCCCAAGATATGCTATGTAAAGTGTTACCAACATTTGATATGAAACTGACAATATAAAATATACATAGTCATTCTGGTCACTTAGAAGGCAATATATACTCTTGTGAAAAGAAAGGGAATGAGCTTTAGATTCAGAGGCTGGAGTTCAAATCCCAGGACCGCCATTTGCTGGTTTTGCGGGCCCATGCAGAATAACATGAACTCACTCTTTGACAACCGGGAAACACCACTTCATAGAATTTCTGTAAGGACTGAATGGGTCAAATATGTAAAATGTGTAAGACTGCATTTTGTATATACATAGTGTATATGTATATACAATACATAATGTATATTGGATATAATGCATGTACATAATGTATATACATAAATGAAAAACAGGCACTTAGTTTTAGTTTTTCTCTCCTCTGTGAGCTCTCTTCCCCAACCTACTCCCAGTGACCCTTTAACGTAAACTCCATTATTCCCTTTAGTCAAATTCAAATACTCAGCATAGCACTGATTCTCCTAAACTGTAAATGCCATGCTCCTAAAATTATGGATTTACTAATAAGCCAAGTCCCCACCTGTTCTCCCCCTGGCTTGGAGAATAATCAAATAATTAGTGATGCCACCTTGCTAACAAGTACTGTTAAATGCAAAAGACCAGCAAGATATTTAAAAAAACAAAAACCAAAATGTTGTCTGTAGTATTTCCTTTCACCTATGCTTTCTCTCCCTTCCAAATCTCTCTGCCCCTTAGACTGGCCTCTGGGTTCTGGTGCATGCCAGGGCTCTCCTCACAGGAGCAACACTTCTGTGGTCTCTTCCTCAAAAACTTGCCTGTCCCTGAGACTCTCACCTCTTTAAGGTACTAATGTTCAGCTATAGGAACCAAACCAACCCGAATCAGAAATGAGAGCTACTGGTTTAATATGTACCTGTTTTATGTTTCTGTTTTGTAGTTCAAACAAACAATGACTCAGGAATTTTAGGTGCTGAGGGCCCTCAAATCTCACAATGAAATTAAACAACAACTAAACCCCTAACAACCAGTTATGATAAACTGGTCTTATCTTTCTCCGTCAGCAATGCCAATTACATTTTAATTACATGTACTATTACACAAAGGGAAAGAGAACTGAAAGAAATGTAAAAAAACATTCTCTTATATAAAGAAATACGGTCTTTTTAAAAGATTTGAAATTACATATTTGGCTTTCTTATTTTGTGGTCCTACGGGCCACGAAACAGAGGGGCTGGGTGTATTTTTGGGAAAGTGCCTTGCTGAAGAGCCTTGAACAATCTCCGCTGAAGACATGTAACAAGACAATTTAGTTTATGCTACTTTGATCTCATTCTTTTCTAAATGAAAACTATTTTAATAACATGCACACTGAAAGGACTCAAATAGTATCCACATTGTAAAATGGGCTTCATTTCTCGCTTGGTCAAATGAGACATTCATGGATGCTTTGGGGTAAATTCTACCTGACTAGTCACCTTCTGTCACCTGGCAAAATATTCCAAAGCTAATGCTTATGTAATAAATAAACGTACAACAGGTTTAAATTGTCTTAAAACAAACAAAAGAGCCAAAAGAGCACCTTGTGTTGTAAGTTAAACCTAGTTACAATAAACAAAATTAAACACAATAAAGCCCTTGAAGAAAACAGACTTTTTAAAAAATAATCTTGGGGGCTCCTGGGTGGCTCAGTAGGTTAAGCATCTGACTTCAGCTGCGCTGACAGCTCAGAGCCTGGAGCCTGCTTCAGATTCTGTGTCTCCCTCTCTCTCCGCCTCTCCCCCACTTGTGCTCTCTCAAAAATAAACGCTTAAAAATAAAAAAATAATCTCGGGGCAAAAAGGCTTTCCTAAGAACGACACCAAAGCCAGAAACCAGAAAGGAAAAGGTTAGCAGATACAAGCACAAACACACATGTAAAACTTTTGTATTGTAAAAGACAAAAAAATAGGTATGTATACGTTTTTTTAAGCAGGCATCAAGCCCGGCATGGAGCCGAACGCAGGGCTTGAACTCATGACCCAGAGATCAAGACCTGAGGGAAAATGAGACTCAACTGACTGAGCCACCCAGGCGCCCCATAAAAGGCAAAATTAAAACAAAGGACAACCGAGGAAGGAAAAAAAACTATAGCATATGACCAAAAAGTGTGAATTAAAATATGTAAGATTATTACAAAGCAGTAAGAAACATGAGAAACACCTTGACAAAGAAAAGACAAGAACAGCCAAGAAAACTGAATGAGCATAATTAAGCCAAAAAAATTTCAACTCATTAGTTTAAAAATCACACATTTTCCACTCTTTTCCACTATACACTGATAAAGAGGAAAGAGCTGATGAAAACCTCGTGTTCGGTGGAATGCAAATTAGTATTCCTGAGGGTAAATTTAACACTATATTCCAAAACTCAAAATGCATTTATCTTTTATTCAAATTTCCCTTTTATGAAGTTATTTTATAAAAAAAATAACCAGAAACTGCTGGTGGGAGTGTGACACAGTTTCAACCATCCTGGAAAACCGCTGGCGTGGTAAAGCTCCACACGTGCACCCTCCCAATAGTCAGGTATAGCCGTGATCACCAAAACACAGGTTCAAGGATGCTCACGGTGCTACTTACAAATCCAAAAATTAGGTTACGACCCAGAGACTCCCCAATAATAAAAAGGACTTACGGTTGTCACCCAACAGAATACTGCACAGCAATAAAAAATGAATTGCAACATGTTAAGTGCATGAGTCTCCCAGATAGGACAGTGACAGAAACCAGATACCAAAGAGTAGACACAATATGATTCCAGCCATACACATTTCAAAGAGACTAAATAAATCAACGGTGTCAGACATCAGGATAGTAGCTACCCTAGTGGAGACTGTGAGCACCGGGAAGTGGTTTGAGGGGGATTTCTGGGGTGCTGATTAAACCATTACTGTTTCATTTATCACTGAGTTACAAAAACGATTTTTCGTATATATATGCTATTGTCTAACCAAAAGTTTACTGAAAGTAAGTCAAAGTATATCTGAAACGTGCAAATATGTTTACTGGAATATATGAAATTTAAAAATGGAAATTAGGGGCGCCTGGGTGGCTCAGATGCTTAGGCGTCCAACTCTCTTATTTCACTAGTGTTTACTGATGCCCTCTCCCCACCCAGAGCTCTTCCAATGTACGTTTCTGCTCAGCTTGGGGTATCCAGTAGTAGTCAACTGAATAAAGTAGTACAGATAAAGATATCCCAGTCATTAAACAAAACCAAATAAATTCACAAGGATAATGAAAGAATAGAGTAAGGCAGAAATTTAAATGAGTTTAACAAAAGAAGTCATAAACTAATTTTTTAAATATAAAAATCTGTAGAAGCAGCATTCCTCATTAGCCAGAACTAACTTGCTATGAGTAGCACTGATTAAAATATTTATTTTTGAGAGAGAGGAGAATGTGGGGGGGGGAGGGGGGCGAAGAGAGAGGGAGACTCAGAATCAGAAGCAGGCTCCAGGCTCTAACCTGTCAGCACAGAGCCCGACGAGGGGCTGGAACCCACAAATCGTGTGATCATGACCTGAGCCAAAGTTGGACGCTCAACCGACTGAGCCACTCAGGTGCCCCTGACAGCAATTACTCTTAATCACTTAACATTCTGTTATCCACATGGATGGCTCTTCTAGAAAACTGAGATCATTTCTATCCTTTACATGGCTGCAATAAATCTGGGTTTCTTCCATTTTGTGACCTGTTTGAGAGTTAGCCCATGCTTTTATCTACTCTCCAAAGAGTCATGTTAAAATGAGATTAGAAATCAATGCTCTGGGGACGCCTGAGTGGCTCACTTGGTTGAGCACCCAACTTCAGCTCAGGTCATGATGTCACGATTGGTGAGTTCAAGCCCTGTGTTGGGCTCCTCTGTTGTCAGCATATAGCCCGCTTTGGATCCTCTGCACCCTTCTCTCTCTGCCCCTTCCCTGCCTGTGCTCTCTCTCTCTCTCTCAAAAATTAAAAATAAACATTAAAAAAAATTTTTTTTAAGGAAATCAATGCTCCAAACCTCCCCTTTCCCACAATCCCTGGTATGGTCTTCCACGTCAGATATACTGGCTCTGTCTTTAGTTACACATTATTAGTGAATTAGAGTTCTTAGAGTCCATTTCATATGAAAAGCTCAAGTAAGCTGAATGAAACCTTTAAAACTCCTACCAAGTTGGTAAAACGAAGAAGCTGTGCTAAATTTATGCTGCCTTGGAATGGTACAGACAACTAAATCAGATGGAAAAAAAGAATTTAAGTTTAGTTGAAAGAAAAACACTGCATTAAAAATAAGCCATTTCATCACCATGAATGACTGACTTGCCCACAAAAAATATAAAATTACTTGACTGCTGTTACCATGTGTGTTTATGGTAGAGGCCGCGAGTTTCTTTCTCCTCTCTGCTGCAAAGTCAAGGGCAAGGAAGGCAAATGAGAAGGCAGGTTACAATGACAAAAATAATGATCTATTTCTGATCAGGCTAGTACACTGGCAGGAGCTCACTAGAAGGTTTCTTCATTACTTTCTCAGTTTCAAAGCTTAAAAGCAGAAAATAACCTTCAGATACTGTTCTGGTAAAAATATGTTAAACAAACGCATAAAGCCACATTTTACTCACCTCTGATCTAAGCTGTTCGCAAAATACTGCGTTTTACTTACTTAGCATTTCACTATTAAGTACTATCAGCATTTTTGGTAGAATAATGATTAACATTCCCAGGAACCCAAGTTCATTTCACTTTTAAAATGCCAGCCACCCACCCCCTTATTTCCCCTGAATGGCATTATGATTACACAATCTAATATTTAAAGGTTAATGCCAAACTGTCAAGAGATAACTGACATTCTTGGCAAAACGTGTCTATCGGGATTTTAGAAATGATTTTTATATAGTTCTGGAATTTTCCAGAAAGAGAGCCAAGGGCTAAAAGCCTGTGCCACAGGATTGACCTTAACAGGTCAAAGACCTAGGAATCAGACAGCATTGTTTCCTAAGTTTACTGATAATGAGCTTATAAAATAAATGAGGGTGGCCTCCCTGAGCTGTGTCCATGGAAGTAAGGGACTGGGGTGAAGAATGTGCTTCTGTACAGAAAGTAGAAGCAATCTGTGTGGCTTTCTCTATATATGTTCAGACCAGTCTATTTCCAACCCTCCTTGAGATTAATCACATTCTGAAAGTTGAAGAAACTTGCCAACCTTTATTTACTACCTGGTATTCTTAATAAAAACACAGCGTGTCTTGTGAACCCATTAATGTGCAAAGTATCACAAAAATAATATTGGGTTATGTTTATAGAGAATCCTCCTTTAGGGATGTACACTGAAATATTTACTAACCAAGCTATATGATGTCTAGAATTTGCCTTAAAATAACCCAGTATGGGCAGAGTTAGGAAAGGGGTACAGAAGAAATGGCGGAAGCCTTGAGGTAGGAATTACTGAATCTGAATGATGGGTGCCTGGAGGGGGGAGCAGTCACCACATTGTTCTTCTATGTTTGAAATTTTCCATAAGAAAAGTTCTAACAGTGTAGAAGAACTTAGCTGCTGTAGCTGTTTCTCAAAAGCTTATGAAGGGGGGGGCGGGGCACCTGGGTGGCTCAATCGGTTATGCATCTGATTTTACTTTCAGCTCAGCACACGATCTCACAGTTCATGGGCTTGAGCCCCACGTCAGGCTCTGTGCTGGCAGTGCAGAGCCTGCTTGAGATTCTCTGTCTCCCCCGCTCTCTGCCTCTCCCCTTCTCGTGTGCGCTCTCTCCCCCCGTCAAAATAAACAAACATTTAAAGGAAAAAAAAAAAAAAAGCAAGCTTATGAAACAATCCAACATTTTTTCCTGAGGTCCAGTACTTAGTCTGAGGAAGAAAAAGGCAGCAAATGATCCAGTACGTAAAAGAACAAAGACTTCTTATTGAAATGAGAAGAATACTCTGCCAAGGTAGCAACTCAACAAGTGACATTCTAGATGAATGAAATTCAAAAGGATGTCTAAGAAAAATTCAACCACTCAGAAGGAATAGGAGCATAGCTTTTGCATACCTATGACAAATAGCCTCTGGGCAATAATTACTTATACCTTAAACAAAGGTACATCTGTAAAGAAAAATGGTCATGTACAACAGCAGAGGCTCCTGGGTGAGATGAAAGTTTAAATTAAAAAAAAAAAGGCTTTTAAAGGTTTGTATTCTTTTTATTAGGAGAGGGGAGGACTTTTACAGAAAAGAGAAATAATGAAAACAGAAATAAAAGCTATCAAGAAAATAAGCATGGGGAAAAGGATGAAAGGCAGTAATAGGGAAGGAAAAAGCCTTCTGCCAGTGATGAAATAAAATATAAAGAATAAGGGCATATTTTTATCATTTATCTCAATCTGGGAGACAATAATACAATGCCAAGAGCAATCAACAAAACAATATGCAGGTGTCATATTTCCTAAACTCAGACGATTTTATTCCCTGTATCACCCTCCAAAATATTTTAAGCTTTCCACATGAAGTGACAGGAATCTATTGTGCTGAGCTATGGAGAATATATTGTTAGCATCTATTAAATCCACAAAAGATCACAGGCTTTATTTCTGTTAAAAAGTTGGTTTACTAAATATTCTACACACAAGAGCCATAAGGCAAACACAAACCACTCTTGGACGAACCTGCTTAAAATTTAGCAAGGGAACAGGAGATCTGTACATTAAAGAGTAAAGGTAAAAAAGGGTTGCACCAAGTGCTACTACGGTCTACAGAAATAGATTTCTGCTAGTTTGCAGGTATAGACAGAGATGGATTTACACAGGGCTTAAGAACAGTATGGGATTTGGATGTGCAGAGGTGGGAGAGGCATTTAAAACAAAACCAGAAAAGCACAGGATATGTCCACAGAATGGGGACCACTACGTTTTTATTGTGATGAGTGGACCATGGGGAGTGTAAGAAAGTAAGCCAAGACCAGATTATCAATGGCCCCAAAGTATGGATTTTATACAGTGAACAGAGACAGTTTGTATTCCTAGGCACGATGAACGCAACCGTGCTTTACACAAAGATACCTGAGCTGTGGTGTGTAGGACTGGCTGAAGGGGTGATAAACAGTTAAAGCAAAAGAGCAGAAAAGAAACATTCAAGGCCTCAACTAAGGTAACAACCATGGGAATGATGGGAGAGATTAGAGAGACTTCTCAGGCTTTGCAACTGACTAGACACAGCATAGCTGATAGAAAGCAGCTCCAGTGCTGCTAGAGTATCTCATTTTCGTGGGAAACCAAAAAACCAGATTTCTAAGTCAATCTCATTTCTAAATGTAAACAGAGCACATGTGCTCCAATGTCTCTCAGTGAAGCTTTCTGGGATCATTCTACTTACAACCACAGGCTGCTACATTCCCAGCAACTAATTAATATACTATGTATTTTATTTATCTCTTTGTCTCCTACTACACAATGCAAACTTCGTAAGGACAAGGATTCTCTGGTTTGTTCACTGCTGCATTCTTAGAGCCTAGAAGAGTGCCTGGCACATAGTAGGGACTCAATCAATACTATATAAAATGAACATATGAAGTTGCAAGACAGGCATGACCTGAAACTGCCAATCTGAGGTCTGACTATAGTTGTAGCCTTGTCGGACAGCAGAGGTGATACTATTAATGGCAAGGTGGAACACAGGACAGAAGGGACAAATTTTTTATGGAAGATGCTAAGTTCGGTTTTGAACACACAAAATTTGAAGTATAAATGGATAAACCAAGCAACGATATACTATAAGCAGATGAACACTTGTGATTTAAAAAGTCACCTTGGGGGGGGCGCCTGGGTGGCTCAGTCGGTTAAGCGTCCGACTTCGGCTCAGGTCATGATCTCACGGTCCGTGAGTTCGAGCCCCGCGTCGGGCTCTGGGCTGACAGCTCAGAGCCTGGAGCCTGGAGCCTGTTTCAGATTCTGTGTCTCCGTCTCTCTCTGACCCTCCCCCGTTCATGCTCTGTCTCTCTCTGTTTCAAAAATAAAATAAAAACGTTAAAAAAAAAAAAAGTCACCTTGGGGTCCCTGGGTGGCTCAGTCGGTTAAGCTTCCAACTTCGGCTCAGGTCATGATCTTACAGTTTGAGTTCGAGCCTCACATCGAGCCTCACATCAGGCTCTGTGCTGATAGCTTGGGGCTCATGCTCATGCTCTATCTCTCAAAAATAAGTAAACAGTGAAAAAAAAATTTTTAAGGAGTATTCTTGTAAATCACTTAACTCTCAGCTTATTTCCCAATCTTTAAAAAAAGGGGGGGGGGGGCAGTGGGTGACTGAGGAGGGATTTCTACCTCATTCCCAGGATTGTTGAAGGTGAAATGAAATAAAATACCTACAAAGAAAGGTACCTGGCCCAGTATCTGACACAACAGGATTTCAAATTTTGGGGTGGGGGTGGGGGAGGAGGGGCAGAGGGAGAGAGAACCTCAATACAGGGCTCGATCCCAGGACCCTGGGATCATGACCAGAACTGATATCAAGAGTCGTACGCTCAACCGACTGAGCCACTCAGGCACCTCAGGAATTCAATTTTTTTTAATGTCAAAAATATACAAAACTGACTAGAGATTAGTTTCCACAGAACTAAAGTTTACTTAAGCAAAATCTTTTTTAATATCTAAAAAATTAAGTTTTCTTCTACATTCTTGAGAATACTAAAACAAAACAAGCATCCTTTCTTGATGTTTTCATTATGAATAATGGCTGCTATATGGCACCACAAAATACAATGACGTCATCTGGAACTAACAAGGCATATGCTTATTTTGTGAAATAGAAACTTCCCATACTGTTATGGAGGCATTGGCAGGTGCTTTTCCTAAGTTTTTTTGTTTTAAGTAATCTCTACCCCCAACATGGGGCTCAAACTCACAACCCCAAGATCAAGAGCCACATACCCTTCTCATGGAGCCAGCTAGGCATCCCCCTTGGTTTGTTTTTAGCTATGTTTGAGAGCTGTTAGTGGGCTACCATCCTTTAAAATGTTATCTATGGTGGTTATCAAAATCAGATAACCAAAGTTTATGAACTTTTAATTTTTTTAATTTTTACTTATTTTTTTTAAGTAGGCATGGAAGCCAATGCGGGGCTTAAACTCATGACCCTGAGGATCAAGACCTGAGCTGAGATCAACAGTCAGATGCTTAACCTACTGATCCACCCAGGTGCCCCCATAAAATTTAATTAAGAAAAAAAAATTCTAAAAAAGACATTCTCCAATAAATAAAATACACTTAAAATTTTTTTTTTTTATGTTTATTCATTTTTGAAAGACAGAGAGAGACAGAGCACAAGCAGGGGTGGGTCAGAGAGAAAGGGGGACACGGAATCTGAAGCAGGATCCAGGCTCCGAGCTGTCAGCACCAGAGCCCAACGCGGGGGCTCGAACTCATGAATTGCGAGATCACGACCTGAGCCGAAGTCAGATGCTCAGCCGACTGAGCCACCCAGGTGCCCCAATATACTTTTCCAGTTGTTTGTTTGCAGGTTTACAACTAAATTAGTTGACTGTAACTGCCAGAAACCTAAGTGATTGAGTGATCACTTATTTAAAAAGTCTTTTCAAAATAAGTATGTATTCTCCAGAAGCTTGTAAAGCAAAAAACTTTGACAACTTACTAGGATATACTGAATAAAGATACTTTATCTAAGGGGTAAAAGGTAGCATGTACTATGTTTTTAGGTAGCGTGTGTTTCAAAATTTTTACATAGTCAAAAATTTCAATGGGTAATAACAAGGTTAAACAGCAAGCATGTTCATTACCACCCAGCAGACTATAAATCACACTAGCCTTAGAAGAGATTTTTTTCCCTCAAGTGTTATGCTTTCATTTAAAGCTTCCATGTCAGAAACCAAAGTAAACACTGGCAAGATCTAAGTAAATGTTATTTTTTTTAATGGGAAAATCATCATAACTTAGCTTTTCCTGGATGCATTATTCGGCTTCCAGAGTTCCAAATAATAAAGTAAAAGACTCCAAAGAAAAATTAAGAGTCGTAAGTCACAGAAAATAATTCTTTCTAATAGATTTTAGAAAAGGGAAATATATCAGAAAGACATACAGGAAATCTAAGCCCCACTCCACCCCCCACAAAAAGGTTTTATAAAGCAGACCTATAGGGGCACATGGGTGGCTCAGTCGGTTAAGCGACCGACTTCACCTCAGGTCATGATCTAGCGGTTCGTGAGTTCAAGCCCCGCATTGGGCTCTGGGCTGACAGCTCAGAGCCTGGAGCCCGTTTTGGATTCTGTATGTGTGTGTGTCTCTCTCTGACACCCCCTCACCCCCTGTTCACACTCTCTCTTTCCTTCAAAGATAAACACTAAAAAATAAAGCAGACCTATAAAGCCCAATAGAAAAGCAAAGGAAAATATGGAAAAATGATGCCATCCTGAGACCAAAAAAACCCCAGTCAAAACAAGTAAAATGGGGGCACCTCGGTGGCTCAGTCGGTTAAAGTGTCCAACTTTGGCTCAGGTCAGACCTGAGCTCATGGTTAGTGAGTTTGGGCCCCACATGGGGCTCTGCGCTGACAGCATAAGAGTCTGCTTGGGATTCTCTCCACACACACCCCCCCACTGCGCCCCTACCCAACTTGTGCTCTCTCTCTCTCTGAAAATACATAAACCTAAAAGAAAACAAAAAACAGAAATAAAATATATACTTTCTAAGAAGCTCGAATTCCAGTTAAGCACTTCAAAATATTTAGAAGATTATTAATAAAATATAAATAGCTCTTTAAAAAACTCTACTGCTTTGCTATTTTATGGCAACTGTTCATTTTGTTTACTTTCAAAATAAAAGGTTATCAATAAAATATAAATAGCTCTTTAATAAACTTCACTGTTTTGCTATTCTGGCAACTGTGGATTTTGTTTACTTTTAATTAAAAATGCAGAAATCATATACATAAATTAACAATATATTAACTAAATAGTATATTAGTCTTAAATCATAAGATTAATCAAAAGCTTAATTTTCATGATTTGTTATAGCTTGATTCAAAGATAAAATACACAGTATGTTAAAAATAAATCATTTTCCCAGAGAATTGCTTATTATCTTAAGCATGATAAGGATATTATGGCTCTTTAAGAAAATGTCCCTATTTTTAAGAGGGACCAACTGATTTATGTAGTTGTTAATGACAACAATGTCTGGGATTTGCCCTAAAATATTTCATAGAGAAGAAAACGAGAAATGTGAGAAAGTCCTGATAACTGCAAAGTTTTAAGTGACAGAGACTCAGTGAACTCATCTTTCATTTTGTGCACACTTGAAAAATTTCATAATAAAACAAAATTATTTACTTTTATTTAATTTCCAATACCTACCATTTCCTCTTCTTCCTTTTTTAAATCAGAAGATTGTATATATTTAGCTACACTCTACCTCTCTGGAAGGTTGACATGCACTGTGAGGGAACTAGTCAAACATCCATATATTTAGAATAGAGCTTTGAACTGTGGAGAAAAAATGAGGACTTAAAAGATTCTCGAGACAGAAGACACCCCAGACATCAAGTTCACAATGAAAATCCTTAAACACTTTTCCAGAAAAATGGTTTAAAAAACGATTTTTGGAAAAATTTTAGGAGTAGGACACATTAAAAGATACTGGTACCTAATCACAACTTCCACCTTTCCTGTTTTCAGTTTGGAGGCAGATGAAACCACTATCCACATGTCAGAGAAGCTAACAGAAAGAACCCTGTCATTCCAAAGGCAGACTACCTAATCACAGGAGACTAGAGGAGAAAAACAAATGAATCACAACCTTAAGGATGACAATAGCACCTGAACTTGAAAACTTTGTGAAGTCAAAGACAACATGTAATTTCCCCATAAATGATACAGAAACATGCAAATAGTCCAGTGGCCCTCTGCAAAATCCTCATGCAACTATCTATTTAAAAAAACATGCCATCTCCCCTTCTGGGCTGTATGCTTCTTCAATGTGCCATCAACAGTCCCTAGGTCATAGTGGGAGGGGCTTCTCAGTAAGTATTATTAAGCTAAATTTAATATGGCTTTATGCAGTATCTTTGGCATTTCATGCTTCCAATGTTCTTCTCTTCTCTGAACATCTTTGAAAACTTTACTTCCTTTGTTTTCAATACAGCAGAGCAGTTTTTACCCTAATACTTGACACGTAGACTACCATATCACTCAATGAAAACAGAATTGTTTAATAATCCCTACCCACAGACATACTTAAAGCATATGTGAATCATTTACAGTAAGCAGTGACTTTTTTTTTTTTTTTTTTTTGAAGTAAGCTCTATGGCCAACATGGGGCTTAAACTCATTACCCTGAGATCAGGAGTCGCATGCTCTACTGAGCCAGCCAGGTGCCTCAGCAGTGACTTTTTTTTTCTTTAATGTTTATTTTTGAGAGACAAAGAGAGCACAAGGGGCGGGGGGGAGGGCAGAGAGAGAGGATTCTTCAAACTCACCAACTGTGAGATCATGACCTAAGCCAAAGTCAGACACTTAACAGACTGAACCACCAAGGCACCCCTCCAGCAGTGACATTTTTAAAGGAAATATATTCTTTGCCACTCTCCAAGTGACATATAGTATATTACAACTGCAAAGTGTTGTATAAAAATTAACAAATACAAGCAGTGGTACCCATTCTACAGATGAAGATTATAGAAAAGTGAAAAACAATGGATCACAGAAAACGAGCAGGAAGAGATTTTAGGCATGCGGTCATTCCTTTTTTTTTTTTTTTAATGTTTATTTATTTTGAGAGAGAAAACGCGCGTGTGTGCATGTGGGTGGGGTGCAGAGATGGGGGAGAGAGAATCCCAGGCAGGCTCCATGCTGTCGGTGCAGAGCCCGACTCAGGGCTCTATCTCACGAACCAAACTGTGGTATCAAGACCTGAGCCAAAACCAAGAATTGGACAGTCCCAGGTGCCCCCAACCTTTCCTTTTTATGAAGCAGTCAACACATCTCAAAGTCATGGAGCTACTTATGGAAAGATCCACGTCCATAACCCAGGCCACGACTCTTCCTCCTTTCCTTCTCCATACTGTCTAATTATGCGTTTGTGTCTCTGGAGACCAAGAATCCCCCACAGTAATTTTACAACATCAATAATCTCAAGAATTTCTTAAAGCAAGTTCTTTGAAATTCAAATATGAATGCCTATAAACCCAAAGGAAAGGGGGAAAAGAACACACATGCACGTACAAACCATTAGTTTGCCATTATAAATCATTGCTCTAAAGCTCTGGTCAGAAGGACCTCTTGATTCCCTAGTTCTTTTCCAGAACATGAAGGACCAACACCTGCTGTCCACTTTGCAGCTCCACATTCATTAGGCATAGCAGGTGTCAAATATTAGTAACACCTTAACCTCGATTTCATAAAAATTAAATGAGGGAAGACAGCGGCACAAACTCAGGCTTTTTAAAGCAATACACATATAAAGAGATAAGTAACAGGTCTGGGGCGCCTGGGTGGCTCAGTCAGTTGAGCGCCCAACTTCGGCTCAGGTCATAATCTCACAGTTCATAGGTTCGAGCCTCGTGTCGGGCTCTGTGCTGACAGCTCAGAGCCTGGTGCCTGCTTCAGATTCTGTGTGTGTGTGTGTGTCTATCTCTCTCTCTGCCCCTCCCCTCTCCCCTGCTCACACTCTGTCTCTCTATCGAAAATAAACACAGGGGTGCCTGGGTGGCTCAGTCAGTTGAGCATCTGACTTTAGCTCAGGCCATGATCTCACAGCTCACAAGTTCAAGCCCCGCCTCGGGCTCTGTGCTGACAGCTCGGAGCCTGGATCCTGCTTTGGATTCCGTGTCTCCCTCTCTCTCTGCCCCTCCCCCACTCGCACTCTGTCTCTCAAAAACCAAACATTAAAATTTTTTTTTTGAAAAAGAAATAAACATTAAAAAAACTTTTTTTAATTGATTGCCAGGTACAATTAAGAGGTATGGAAGTGGTAAGTAAGGATAGGGAAGCTAGTCTAATAATTTAAAGTAAAAAAGTTTGAGTATTAAATATGCACAAACAGTATGAGAATAAAAGCTGTATTGTTATGAGGTCCAGGGAGGAAATTAAAAATCAAATTTCTCACAAGGCGTGCTTCCTGAATAATTAAGCAATGTGAAAAAAAATCAAATATAGCAAAACAAGAGAAAACAAACCTAGACACACACAACAGTGGGTGTATATATAGAAGAAAATCTGGCGTTGAAAAGGTGACAAAACTATTAAGTTTCCCTCTCTCATGTTCGTACCACGGGGTCAAACAGGACTGATAGGTTCGGGTGCCACACCACAGGGCAGAGTGCTGTTCTGAGTGCACCTCTCAATACAACTGAACAACCTCCTCTGGTGAAGCACTGACTTGTAGGTCTTTTCCCTAAACTGTCTTTTAAAATGTGAGTGGGGCCCAACATGGCCTTCCCATCCCCTAACCCGCTAGTCTCACTGCCCAGATAAACCAGTTTATTTTATATATACACATTCATATCATCACAGACACACAAGTGTAAACTGTTGTGTAAACACCTCTCTCCGTGGAATACGTGGAGGACATCTTGATCAGTACACAGAGATCTAAGCCATCCCCCCTTTTAATGCTCGCATGGTATCAAAGTACCATAATTTAATCATCCATTAGTGAACTGGTAGTTTATGGTCAGCTTTTTGCTACTACGACGTCACAAAGAACACTCCAGTACATGCCTGTTGATATAGTTTTTCAAGTTTCTGTTTGCAGTTTCTACAAGTGGAACTTCTGGGTCAAAGGGATATATACCTAATTGTGATAAATGTCCTTCAAAAAGACTGCCTCCAGCTACTTTCTAACCATCATCCTAAGAGCCAACCTGGTTTCCTCACACCCTCACCAACACTGGCATTAACGCTTTTACAGTGAAACAAAATTCATTATCTTTAGACACTACCCCAATCGCCATCTGTAGCTCAAACTGCCCAGGGCTCTTGTTCTCTCATGCTGTTCACCAACTCAACTGCAACCCTGGCTGGGTCACCCAAGGGAAAAAGATCCACTCTACTGACCTTACTTCTTGCCTAACACGGCACCTTCATGTGAGGATGGCCCTTCAGGATTTATGAACAAGAACACACTAAGACATGAAACACCCTTGGTTAGCTATCTCAAAGACCAGACTAGCCAATTAAATCTCACTTAACCCATAAGACAGATTAACTCCAGAACCTGGGCACGAAAAGGTGAAAAGAAGGGAAGAGTTTAGTCTGACATGGCATCATTTAATTAAGTGACAGGAATAGTATCTTACCTACTTCTCTAAATATACAAAGCATTTGCACTTCTATATCTATGCCCCAAATAGAATGTGAGGTTAATTTCTTATTTCTAGGGTAGACCTGATATTTTAAATATCTCCTTTTACCAAACTACTTTTGCTCTCACAGCATACAAAATAATAAATACTCAGGGCGCCTGGGTGGCTCAGTGGGTTGGATGTCCGACTTCACTCAGGTCATGCATGATCTTGCGGCTCGTGGGTTCGAGCTCCACATTAGGCTCTCTGCTGTCAGCACAGAGCCCGCTTTGGATCCTGTCTCCCCTCTCTCTCTGCCCTTCCTCTGCTTATGCTCTCTCCCTCTCTTAAAAATAAATGAACATTAAAAAAAATAATGAATACTCACAAAAGATTTATACAGATTTACACAAAATCTCAGTAAAAGATACTTAACATTATATGAAATAAAGTTAAATCTCTAATTTATTAGAAGCCATAGTTTACTCTTGACTCCTTAAAACAAGAGATCTAATAGGAAATAATTCAAACATATAAAATGGTATTTATTTTCCATATATCTACATATTATTTGATTTTCTGGTTACAAATATTATCAAAAGACTTTCTCACTATAGAATATCAGGATTTTCACCTTACCCCCACATTCCCTCTCCCTATCCATGGAACAAATGTATAACACCACTGTTGATCAAACTAACATTCAGAGATTACATTATTAAGGACCATGTAAATATTACTCACTGCAGCGACATATAGTGTTGTATGACCAGGTTTTTTTCTTTTCAGTATTTTTTCCCAAGGAAATAATGACTGCCTTAAAAAATTAAGCAAACAAGAAACCAATATATCTATCATTAATCTGTCCCTCAACTCTGACAGAACTGTCTCAACAGGTTTAAACACATCAAGACGAATATTCATATTTGAATGTATTCCCCTCACGAATTTACTTTTCTCACTCTTTGGCTCGATTGGGTAACATGTACTCCAATCCCTAAGCATTTGCTGGCTAGGTGGCAAAGGAAGGTGACTCATGAATATACTGGTTGACAGAAGGAAGCCAGAAAGGGATCAATTCCTGACTGCAATGTGCCCAGCAGTAATTAAGAATTTCTCTGTGAAAAAGGAACCACTAACATCACTTTAAAATAAATAGAAAATATTCAACATTTGCACTATCTAGACGTAAAATCCAGGACTGCAGAATCACGTGTTAGAGACAGAACACCAAGGAAGTCCTAAGGCCCAGTCACCTCTCTACTTAGTGTCACAAAAATCACCCGGTTTCAGAGCTACCCTACCCCAGAAGAAGAGGGCTTTTTTTTTCCCCCAAGAACAGAGACTTCACAAGAAAATAAGTTCAGAATTCTAGTGGTTAGAGGAGTGGACTCATTAATGCGCATCTCAGCTTGATCATTTACTTGCCAGACGGTCTCAGGCAGGTCACTTAAACCTCTGTGTGCCTTGGTTTTCCTGATGTAAAAAAGGAGTATAGTAAATACAAGATTAAGGCAAGGCTCAGTATTTGTTATTATTAATATTCCAAAAACCGTATCTGCAGCTTTCACAGGACACACCTACAATCTAGTCCGCCCTGGTTACTAAGACACAAAACTGAAATTACATCTCTTGCATCTCAAGTGTTAAATACACAAGTGACGTTTTACATGTAAATGCTTAGGCCCTTATTATATTGATGTCAGCAATTACTAATGACGGGCTTATTAACCTATAACTTGTTCCCCAAATGGCATTCTGCCCAACTTCTATGCCGGTGCAGCCCCTTCCCAATTTTTTAAATTGCTACTTCCCCTTTTTAGACACATGTATTCACAGCTATCTCGGTTAGCACTCAAATAGGCTGAGTACTGTTCTA
Organism: Acinonyx jubatus; assembly: GCF_027475565.1. Classification (NCBI taxonomy): domain Eukaryota; kingdom Metazoa; phylum Chordata; class Mammalia; order Carnivora; family Felidae; genus Acinonyx; species Acinonyx jubatus. Next base: position 22,974,419 of record NC_069383.1, on the reverse strand, counting down.
AGCCTTTTGTACTAACTCAGAACCCTCACAACAGCCAGGAGACATGTTATTATTACAAAGACCTATTCGTAACACATTCTTCCTCTCTGCCTTTCCAGCCACACTGGTCTTCTTTCATTTCCTGAAACACAACAAGCTCTCCCCCTCCTCAGCGTCTTTGCAATGGCTACTTCTCCCAGCTGGCCCTGACTCCTCTGTGTCTACAGACAGCTTGCTTCCTCTGAGTATCCTTTATGGTGCGTCTCAAACGCCACTTCCTCAGATACCTTTCTGATCACCTGGATTACACACTCCAACAGACCCCCAGTTATTCTCTACTTATGTCCATTTCCTTGTAGGTCTTATCAAAAGTACTACTTTGTCTGTTTAAAACCTCCCTCACCTCCAACAGAATTCAAGTTCCAAGAGGGCAGGAACCTTATCTGACTTGTTCTCTGCCTGGCAAAAATGAGTGCTCAACAAATTCTAGCTAAAGGAATAACGTGAAAAAATAAAAATAAATAAATAATATGAATGGGTGCCAGGCACTACGCTAGACAGTGGGATCTGAAAATTAGAGGGTATCTGCCCTCAGATAGCTCAGGCTTCAGTAGGAAACTGACAAGCAAGCAATTACCAGTGAGTATTACCATAAGAGTTACCCAGAGGATGCAAAGGAGGCTTAAAGAAGGTGCTCCTAACCCAGGAGGGTGGGAAGGGAAAGGCTGTTTTCAGGAGGTAGTGACGCCAGCTGAACCCAAGGGGAGATTAGTCCTTTGTTCTTATGTAGTGGCTGTAGGGCGTTTTGTCCAAACACATGAAATTAAGATGGCCTCCAAAGCTCAACTCAGTATCAGCACATAGTGACCAGGAAGAAAGGTGTGCAAGCCATCTGAAGGAGCCAAACTGAATGTATTTATATATATAAAGAAAAAGGTATCAACAGAAAGGGTCAGCCCTCTCTCAAAATAAATAAATAAACATCGAAAATTTTTGAAAAAAAAAAAGAAAGGGGTGCCTGGGTGGCTCAGTTGATTAAGTGTCTGACTCTTGATTTCGGCCTAGATCATGATCTCACTTGTTTTCTTGGTTTTTTTTTTTTAAGTTTTTTTTTTAATGTTTTATTTTTGAGAGACAGATCCAAGTTGGGGAGAGGCAGAGAGAAAGGGAGACACAGAACCCAAAACCAGCTCCAAGCTGTCAGCACAGAGCCTGACATGGGACTGGAACTTACCAACTGTAAGATCATGACCAGAGCCCAAGTCGGACGCTTCAATCTTTGAGCCACCCAGGTGCCCTTGATCTCACTTCTTTGGATCGAGCCCCATGTTGGGCTCTGCACTGGCAGCCTGGAGCCTGCTTGGGGTGTGCTTGCTCTCGCTCGCTCTCTCTCTCCCTCTCTCCCTCTCCACCCCTCCCCCCCCAATAAACACTTTTTTTTTAATTTTTAAAAATTAAAAAAGAAAAGAAAAGAAAGGGTCAGTCCTACAAGCACTGTGGGAAAAATTAGAGAAAAAGGCTGGCAGGGGCCACTGAGCAAGGGAGCAGGAGCCTTTGCTCATAAAAATGAGTTTTCTGGTCATAAGGGATCTATTATGAGATGACGGCACCATTAAATTATGAGAAGCCATTAAACATTTGACTCATCTCATTGTTTTTGTTCTGATTCCTTCTCAGATCATCTTTTAGTTACGGTATGGGCTCCTAGCGATGTCTACCTATAGGGAGAGAACACACTGGTGCACACTGTAAATTACACATACAGGCTTTCCAATTTTACCTTTAAGATTCATGAGCTTGGTAATCTGATGCCAGGGAAATGGATCTGCTCTTAGTTCACCAGTTATGTACTGGGAGGTAGGAAGCCCCTCTCCCAACAAAGGATGAGGCAAGCCTGACTTCAAACAAAAGAAAAACGTTTAGGCTTTAAGAAAAACATTTGACGTGAATCTGACCTTTCAGAAGGTGAAGGAAGAGGGCCAAGCCAAAGAGGACTCTAATGTTTTAGACCTGAGTTATCTGGGCGTGGCGATACGATTCAGCAAGAGAGCAAGAGCAATCTGAGAGACACAAAGACTCACAGAGGGTGTTCTATTCAAGACATGTTAAATCTGCAATCTCCCAAGGGTGGTCTGGTGGAGATATCCTGTTGGCATTTGGCCGTTCAAGACTACAACTCAAGAGACCAGGAATTTTAAAATTTTGGAGACACTTGTATTAGGACAACAGGTGAAATCACCCAAGAAAAGTGTGTCTCCTAACAAGAGATAATGACCAACTGTGGAACCTAGGTACACCCAGTATTTAAAGGACAGAAGAGGAACGTGCATAGAGACAGGCATCTAGAATTGTTCTACACACTTGTTGGATGCTGATTCAACGTCGTATTTCAACAATTGCATATACAATTTTTTACAGATAAAGTACAAATTAAAAACAAACAAACAAACAACAATTTGCTTATAGCAAAGTTACTGAAAAAGACACAAAAGTTCTTTCAGAACACCATAATATGGCTTCCTGGGACAGGAAGGAAATCAAGGAGATACACCCTCTTGACTTCTTACCAATACTTCAAAAAGTGAAATAAAGCTTGTTGAAAGGAACAAAGAACGTTCTTTTGGGACCTACTTTAAAATGTTTAAATCTTGCCAAGAGTTCAAAGTCCATGATGCTAACCACCTTTGAATGAATTTTCAAGGCAAAGATAAAAGCTCCAATGTGTACTTTAATCACTAAGGTTGGTTTTGAGAAACATTACTACACACACACACACACACACACACACACACACACACGCTCTGTAACAAGGCAAACCTTCATCCTGTAAGAGGTCTAGGATACAGCACAGTATCATTCTCCCCAACGGTGTCACTGAGTGTGTTTGTGACTCACTGAGTTGAAAAGTTTGTCATAAGAACCACTTACTGTTTTTCTGAGCAATGCCAAATGCTAAAAATTGAGCTGTACTAAACTTCCTACCCTATCATACTTGACAACTTTGTTGGAGAAGAACAAACTACTCCATAAAAAACCTGGGATTTCAATACAAGTTGCAAAGTTAAGTGCCAAATAATGGTATGATAGGTCAAATGAGGCAGTCATCACTAAAGCCTGGACTGCGTAAGAAGAAAATGGGGTGGAAACCAGACTTTTAAAGAAAGGCAAGACAGTCAAGATAAGAAGCAACGTGAGGTAACAGGAGTATTGCAAGCAGATAGAGATATGAGCAAAGGCACAGATGATACAGGAACTGTGCTAGGAACCAGCTGGTCAGTCTTTTTGGAGGAGTAAGAGATTAATTTAGCCAGGCAATAGTCAATAAGGCCAGAGAAGTAGACAAGAAGACAGCAGAGAGCCAGACCACAGAAGGCTGTACTTTATCCTATGGACGGTACAAGGCCGCGATGGTTTTATGCACAGGTGGGTGGTGTGTGCAAAGCAAGGTTCTGGAAAAATTAATCTGGCAACTGTGTATAGAAGAGGTAATAAGGTATCATGGTTGTGGTGAAAATATACATATGTCAAAACTCAAACTGCACACCTGAAATTGCTGAATTTTACTGTACATAAATCATACATCAATAAGGCCAATTAAAAAAAAAAAAAAACAAAGGACAAAGGTAAAGACAGGAATGGAATTAAGTATTAAAAAAATCCAGGCTGGTTTAAAAAAAAAATCCAGGCTATAAAATTCTGGACCTTCAATCGATGAGGTTAATTCAGCAGTGTGCAGAAGCTAGCTGACTGCTGTATGCATTTCTTCCCAACTGTAAGTTCAGTGACATCACATCTGTGGTCTGAAACCAGCCATGGTGGAGTACTTGCACTTCAGAAATCAGCAAATGCTACGCATCAAGGCTTTATCCCCCCAGGGCAGTTGTTCAACATTCGCCAGCACACCACTGTGTCATTTCTATACAAGGTCTAGTATGAATATGGCACTAAATGAAGAGTCAGTCCCTCAACATTTTCTTCTAATTCGAAATAATGACATAGTTTTGAAGCACCATCTCTCAGTCTTATGCTCAGCAGATGGTTACCAAAAAAGTGTTAGATTTAAGAGCCTAACATTTTATTAGTTTGAAGAACTAAAGCATGCCTACGAATTAAGATAGAAACCTTTGTCTGCATCTCTCAATCAAGGTTTTCTAGCTATTATGTGGTTCCCCTGGGACAAACACCAATTGATGATGATAATGCACAAAAAATTCCAGCATTCACTCCATTATAGGAAAGGCTAATTGCATGGGCCTATTATTGGAATATGCTTTCCTAGTTTAAACTAGCTGCATTTCAATAGAGTAAAGAGCATTTTCTAGAGAAACCCTACCGTGAAAAGATGAACTTTTGTCTTAACAACTTTAGTTTCAAAACTATTCACTTACAGATGCCGATTTCACATCTCTGAAGCAAAATGGCTCATTTGTTATGTAGATTACCAAGCAATCACTTAAGAATAAAGAGGTTTCCTCTTTAGAAGCTCCAGCTAACTGTCTGCACAGGCTGAATCTCAAAACCAGCCAAGTATACTTCTAAATATGACAGCAAATAACTGTTTGAATCTTTGTGATTTCACTGCACAGACATACAAGTGTGCACCTCCTTCCCATTATCCAACCCACCTTCCAGGGCCAACCTGATGTTCCTCCCCCCAAAAGGCTGCCTTTATAGAGCGCCTGGGTATCTATCTGCAATGGTAAGAAGTCAGGGTATCAGAGGCAGGTACAGCAAGAGGGACAGCATAATGATCTGTAATGGTCTGATTCCATGAGTCCTTACTTCGGTAACAGACTTACATTTTGTTCCAAAAGTTAAGTCCATTACTTAATTCAGAATGTATTTCTTTATGAATAAAAGCCAACTTAATTCACTTGTAGCTGAAGTACACGATTTTACTTTGGAACATTAATCCCCATCTATACCAATGTTTCTACTAGGAAGTACAAATGCATTGAGGGTTCTAAACTGAGATGCTAACATCTTCATTGTGCGGTCCTTATTGCACCCAAAGCCCCCATCTAAATGGAGGGAAATAAGACATAAGAATTATCAATGAAGAACTATGAAATATAAGGAGCAGGGAGAAAATGACAGGGGAAGAAATGACTGGAAACATGAGGAAAATCTGTAAGAATCACCAGGGTATTAACATGCCCTGCCCCACAGAGAAGTGGGGGTGTAGGGAGGGTGGTAGGTATTCAGCAGACACGTATACTTTAATGAAGAGCCCCATGGGTTCTGATCTACACTCCAAATGAAGAACCATAGCTCTCAGGAGTGAGCTGCTGGGCCACGAAGAGCATACAAGGATCAGTTCCAAGCCCCAGGCCTGTATACCCAGCATTTTTTGCACTAGATACCCGAGCCCAAGGGTTTTTCCTTTTGCTACTTTCCTTAGGCTTTTAATTCCCCAGGAAGAGTAAAAATAAGGACACCCCAAAAAGAAAGAAAAATGTACCTGTGGCCCTACCTCTTTACTGATATTGCCCATTCTTCAAAATGTCCAAGCCCAGGTATACAGTGTACAGTTCTAACAGCTGGGGACAAAGGTACATAAAAGACACAGGATCTACCCTCCAGGGAGCAGCCTGTGTGTGGGGGCGGGGGTAGTTAGTGTGGGGGGTTGAAGCTACAAGCACAGAGCTGATTATAAAGTGTAACTGCTCACGGGGAAAGCAAAGAATGCTACTGGAGCACACACAAGACAGGAAAAGCACCTAAGGTAGATACGGAGATGGGCATGGGAGCTCCAGGAAGGCTCAGAGGAAAATGCAATGCATGAGGTGAAACTAAAGGATAAAGGCAAGCGAGCCAGAAGAAGGGACCATGCACAACAGTCAGCCACTCCCCTCTGGAAGGCTGGTCACCTGCAGGGTGGGTGCAGTCCTACATCTTGGACCCTCACTGTAGGCAGGCACTACCCCTCCCTATCAAAAGGACCTTCTATACCCAGGTTGGGCTTTAAACCACAGGCACTGAAGAGCAACTAAGGGGTTTCCAGCAGGAAGTGGCAAGATCGGATATTCTGAAAACAGTATCACTCCAGCAGCAAAATGAAAGGCAGACTGGAAGGAGGGAGACTAGACACAAGGAGCTCTGAAGCTGTGGGGTGATCTGCAACAGCCCAGGTGGATCATGAGGGCCTGAATTAAGCAGTGGTGGTAGGGATGGGGGGGGTAGGCAGAGAGAGTAAAGATGTCAAGAAGGCAGAATAAGGAGTAAAGGGATGACATTCAGGTTTCCCACTTGGGTAACAGCTGAGTGAAAACACACACACACACTCATGGTCTGACTTTAGAGGATATAATACAGAAATCAATAGCAGACATGTTAAAGTTTTAGGGGCCAGTTGGGATATTCTTGAAGAGAAGTTTGAAAGGCAGGAAGCTGTACCAATCTAGAGTCTGGGAAACAGCTCAACTGAAGATGTAAACACCTGAGTCATTTTATGGTAAAGGATTTGTAATCTGCAAAGACTGAGCATGAAGCCTGTGGAATAATCAACCTTTAATCAATCTATATCAACCTACAGAGAGAGATGCAGGACCAAGGCAGGGATTTACAGTGAAACAGAAGTATGTTTCTTTAGTCCATGGGTCCACCACCTATGGCATCGTCGGTTTTCATAAATAAAGATTTATTGTACCGTGCCAAGGTGATCTATTTACGTTTTTTGGGTTTGTTTGTTTGTTTGTGAGAAAGAGTGTGTGTGCACCTGCACGAGCAGGGAAGGAGCAGTGGGAGAGAGAGAATCTTAAGCAGGCTGCACACGCAGTCCAGAGCCCAATGTGGGGCTCGATCTCACGACCGACAGATCATCACCTGAGCCGAAATCAAGAGCCCTAGGCTTTAATCAACTGAACCACCCAGGTGTTCCCATTTACATATTATTGATGGCTGCTTCTGTGCTGGGACAGCTGAGTTAAGTAGTTGGGGGAAAAAAAAAAACCATAATAGTCCACAAAGTCTAAATTGCTATTTGGCCTTTTATAGGATATCTATGATTTGCCCACCCTTCCTTTAGTCAATAACTCTTGGGCAAAGTCCATTCCACTTCCTACCTCAGTTTCTCCATTTGAGAAACAAAAAGTGCATTATGTTTAACTGCAAAAAGAACTTAAACGGCTCATGAATATTGTTAATTTCAAAGCCATTCATCAAAATGTATGCTCAACCCTTAAAATACTTTGTGCAACACAACCAACTGTGTTTTCAATTAAAGTCAAGGTTTTAGGGGTGCCTGGGTGGCTCAGTCGGTTAACTGTTTGACTTCGGCTCAGGTCATGATCTCACGATTCGAGAGTTTGAGCCCCGCATCGGTCTCTATGCTGACAGCTCAGAGCCTGGAGCCTGCTTTGGATTCTGTGTCTCCCTCTCTCTCTCTCTGCCCCTCCCCTGCTCATGCTCTCTCTCTCAAAAATAAACAAACATTGAAAAAAATTCTTTTTAATAAAAAATAAAGTCAAGGTTTTAAAGTATATAAAATTTTACAAAAGATCATTTGAGGATACAGTATTTGAATTACAAGGCAATTTACTGGTTTACATGTGACTACAAAATAAAGAGAATCCCAATCTTAACCTAAAACCCAATTCAGAATGTTACACCACAGTCTACTCCAGAAAGCATTCACCTCTACAAGAATCTTTGATAACGGATTGCACCATAAAGCAGATTAAACCACTGCCATCATTTTTTGGTCATCTACCATGTCCAGATAACTATGCTGAGCACCTAATGCCTGTTTGTCTCATTCAAGCCCTACAATGAGGGCACCCAGACATTTTACAGATGAGGAAACTAAGCCTTAGAAAAGAGCTTCATCTCACATCACCTAGTAGAGAGTGAATGGGAGAACCAGTAACTGGTCCAGCCATAATCAGAACCAAGTCTGCCCTCAGAGGCTCCGTGCTCACCCTCAAATCCATACTTTATAAATTTGTTACTTGTACCAAGGGAGATAACATCTGCAAAGAGACAAATGGAATCTGGAAACAAGTAGGAACACATATCTGCTTCTCTTCCTCCTCAGAACTCAGAGTAGGTCTCAGAACGGCCTTTGGTATCACAGGCGTAAGAAGGTGAGACATATCAACTGTCCCAAAGGGCTCTGGCCTCGGAACCACAACCAGGTTCAGCACTCACTGCCAGCAGAGAATGTATTCTGGTTTCCACGCCATCACCTCACAAATGAACTTTTTAAACAACCCCCTCTATAAACTGAGAGCAGCTAGCACCAGAAATAAAAAGATCTTAGTAAATCAGATATTACAGTAATGTACTCTAAGAGGTAATACAATACACTCAGTGGAAAGAACACAGGCTTTCACTTCAAATTGACCCGGGTTTGAATTCTGGGTTCAACACTAGCCTTCTTTATGACCGTAACTTACCTTCTGCGAGTCGTCTCCCTTGGGAAAAGAAGACCACCTTCCTTTCCACATGGTCTGCCGAAATAGCAGCACTGTTATGTCGACTTTAGTGGGTTTAGAGTCAGCCCGAGTTTATCACCCAGCCCTGCAACTTACTTGGCATGAGACTGAGGCCTAAGCCTCAGGTTTCTCATCTGTAAAACAGGAAAAATGACAACAGAACCTACCTCTTGGGGTATTTTGAGGATTAAGATATCTAAAGTGCTAACAGCACAGTGCCTGGCACACAGTAAGCACTCTAAGAGGCTTTTTATCAGTTTAAGTTACAGACCAAGTGACAACTCAACCTCACACCTTCCTAGAACTGATCTTTTAGGGGAAACAGCATCCCTCCCTCAGGCTATGACATTAACTTTTATAGCTTTAAAGGAGTGGTAGAAACATATTTCCAAAAAAAAAAAAAAAAAAACCCACAGTGGCTTGGCTCCATTTTGTTAAATGGCGGGAAGTTTTCTCATTTCTTGCCTCAAACTTCAAAAAAAAAAAAAAATTAAATAATCCTACTGGTGCTTTCAGGCAGACAACGCCCTTACCCTCTAAACTGAACAAGATCATTTTCCCCCACATATGGTTTTCAGAGCACCAGGAAGAAACACTGGAAAGGCATCTGCTGAGAAGCAGAACTTTAAACGCTTTGTAAAACAGTCTGCCTGCACCTGTGGCCAAAGCACAAGCAAACAGACTAAGCAACCCAGACTCCAGTCTGCCTGTCTTGCAAAAAATCCCCGGTCCCCAACATGTAGTCATGTTTGAGCCTCACCCCCCCACCTCAAAAGTCACAAAAATACTGAATTCCAGAGCTTTCTTCCAATCATTAGTTCCGGATTTAGAAACATATCAAAGGCAATGCAAAAACAACCTATAATAAAAAAATTCCTTGTCCTTGGCCAGCCTCCTAAGTCCATCCAGCTAAAATGTGCCTTTCACCCCAGGTTCAATCATTAATGACATGACAGAAGAAATTCATAAATCTCTCTCTCACAAGGCTTTCTCAGATGCACGTTTTTGGTTTATAGGTCTTCAGCTTTTTTGTATAGGTAGATAATCACATTTATTTAGTCCAAAGCCCTAATATCCTAAACACAAACTTTTAGTGGGTACTATAACTGGCTTATAGAAGTCTTCTGCCATTAAACATATCCAGTTCAGGGTGCCTGGGTGGCTCAGTCGGTTAAGCATTCAACTTCTGCTCAGGTCATGATCTCATGGTTCCTGGGCTTGAGCCCCACGTCGGGCTCAGTGCTGACAGCTCCGAGCCTAGAGCCTGCTTCACATTCTGTGTCTCCCTCTCTCTCTGCTGCTCCCCTGCTTGCTTGCTCTCTCTCTCTCTCAAAAATAAACATTAAAAAAATATATATCCAGTTCAAGGAATTTAAGAAAAATAGGAAAAGTCTTATGATACAGCACTGGCTTCATCTACCACAGAAACCAACATGCTTAGCTTATATAGACCTTAACAGATTTGCGCTTTTTTTAAAAAAATTTTCTTTAATGTTTATTTTTGAGGAAGAGAGACAGAGCATGAGCAGGGGAGGGGCACAGAGAGAGAGGGAGACACAGAATCTCAAACAGGCTCAGGTTCTGAGCTATCGGCACAGAGCCCAACGCAGGGCTCGAACCCACAAACCGTGAGATCATGACCTGGGCCAAAGTCAGACGCTTAACCGACTTGAGCCACCCAGGCGCCCCAAACAGATTTGCTTTAAATTTCTCAATCATTTGCTATAGAATCATAACAAGTGATTAATGTTTTGTGCTTGCTTCTCGTTTTTTAAAAACCATTCATCAGAGCGCCCGGGTGGCTCAGTTGGTTGAACACCTGACTTTGGCTCAGGTCATGATTTCACTATTTGTGAGTTCCAGCTCACTGCTGTCAGCACGGAGCCCACTTCAGATCCTCTGTCCCCCGCCCTTTCCCCACTGGCATGTTGTCTCTTAAAAATAAACATTAAAAAAGAATTTATCTATGCTCAAGTTCTAGAAGAATTGAAAGAAAGAAAGAAAGAAAGAAAGAAAGAAAGAAAGAAAGAAAGAAAGAAAGAAAGAAAGAAAAAAGAAATCCCTATCAAAAATCAAATTCAGGACAAGAAGCATCCTCTCCAACACTATGCAACAGTCTAGGTCCAGACTTTGCAAGCCTTACTTTTGTTTTGAAAGCTAAAGGAAGGAAAGTAGCTTTTCTGTTTTAGCTTTCATTCCTGGGGAAATGGAAATAGATGCAGGGCTTCAAGGTTATACAGTACACACACAGAACATCCTGTCCACTTGCCTAACACACTGGTAGCATGCTCACAGCTAATGGTCAAACCACCTGCAAAAGTCTCATTTGCTCAGTCCCACATGTTGCCCACAAATTCAAGATTATGCTGTTTCATTTTGTTTATTTTAGAACAGTCACCTTGTATCCAACTGATCCAGCCCACGTCTGCTGCCAACCTGTTAACAAGTATTACATCTGCTAAAGGCAGGAAGTAAATAGAACACTTCCAGCCCCTACCCTAATAGCAGACCCTCTACCCCTACTCCTTCTGCACCTGCTAAACTGTGCGTGTGTTGTCTGTATGTGTGTTGGAGGCTGTGAGTGGATGACAGGAGATGACAAGGCTGACAGAACGCACACTGTGGGGGTTTCTGAGAGGAAAGGTCACAGGCAGGAATATTGGGCAATACAAACTTGTCCAGTTCTTTTAATCCCAGGTATGCTGCTCCCTGAAATAAGTCCTTAGCTAATAAAAAGACTTTTAGAGATATCATGGAGGGATGTGGGTGATTTTATAGCATCAAGTAGCTAGGAAAGAAAACTACAACTTTCAACTGTAAGGTTTAGAAGAGTTCTTTTTAAAAATCTACCTGCATGTGATTTTCCTAAATTAAAAATAATATCTATGCAGTATTCCATGTTGCCCCCCGCATCTCAACGAACATAGCTTTGAGTACTCTCCTTAAAACAAACCCAAGTGTGGGATTCGTTACCAAGAGCTAAAACCAAACACACACCAACGACCATTACTATTCTGTGCTATACATTTAACATTTCTTCTCTGAAGGCACTGAGAGCTTCAGAATCCTGCAACTACCTCCAACCTGGTCTCTAAAACTGCTTCTATTTAAACTGGGTGCTGATCAGCCTCAATTTTCAATTGTCTTAAAGCAAGACAAATGCTCCCATTAAAAAGGACTGGCAGAGGGACACATGATAGCTGGCTCAGTCAGTAGAGTATGCAACTCTTGATCTTGGGGGGCCTGAGTTCAAGCCTCACACTGGCATGGAGCTTTAAAAAAAAAAAAAGACTGGCAGCTCAGGAATGCCAAAAGTGGCAAGACCCCAAAGAGAGGGCTCTTATCATCACCTTTACACACACACACACAGTTGATTAACGAGAGCCACTCAAGCTCTCTACATGAGGTTCTTACAACTGTATTCATACTTGCTGTGATGTATGGCAAGAGACGCAAAGATCAAAAATATCCTCATGAAAGATGTCCAAAAACACAAATTCTTAAAATTACCAACCCTGTATAAACCTACACCTATTCCGATTTGATGATAGAAAGAAAATACCCATTAGACCATCTGCTGTGCCTCTTAAAAGCAAGAAGGCATGGATGAGAGCAAATGTATTCAGTGCTAGGCTACAATTATTTCTATTTTGGAAAGTAAATGACCAACCTCAGTTCAAAGGAAAAATATCAATTTCTGTTATCTGCGTGTTTCAAAAGGGCAGTAATAAATAAGAGCCAAACTAATGAGTCTGAAACTGAAATTAAAACAAAAGCTCGACTGACCATAATTTTAAAATACCAAAACCCATTTATAGACTTAACAACAACAACAAAAAATTCTCCTGTTGGGGTCCTGGGTGACTTGGTTGAGCATCAGACTTCGGCTCAGGTCATGATCTCACAGTTCGTGAGTTCAAGCCCCATATCGGACTCTTTGTTGTCAGCACAGGGCCCACTTCGGATCCTGTCCTTCTCTCTCTATGCCTCTCCCCTGCTTGTGTGCGTGCATGCATGCGCTATCTCAAAAATAAAACAAAAAAAAATCTGTTAATACCCCCACTTAAAACCTTCACCAATGCCTCTCAGTGCCTGCAGAACACAATTCCCTCAGCCCCCCACACGTCTGCAGAGTCTTTGCTTGTGCCTTGGCCTCCCCAATCCAGTAACTCTGTGCACATTCATGATGGGCTTTTATAGCTCTATGCCTTTGCCTCGTTCCCTCTTCTCCCTCCGGAATGTCCTTCAAGTCTGTATGCTGTCCGAAAATGCCTACTCATCTTTCAAGACCAAGGTCAAGCTTCACCTCTCGTAAGAGCCACGTTTCCAAGTGGGCTGCGCATTACTCCCTCCTCTATGTCACTCTGTCATTCAAGGGCTGACAAAGTTCACCTCTCTCTCCTAGAACAGAGGAGCTATGTCTTGCTTTTCATGGTAGCACCCTTACTGCTTTGCAAGGGCCTCACAGAGAAAAGGCACTCAAAATATTTGGTTAGAAAACAGACTGAGACAACAATGGGATACCATTTCACATCCATCACATTAGCAAATACTAAAAAAGCCAGACAAGTGTTGGTATGGATATGAACAAACAGGAGGCCTCAAATGCTGTTGACGGAAATGTAGTTTTTTGGTACAACCACTTTAAAGAGTAACTTTTTTGGGGTACCCGAGTGGCTCAGTTGGTTAAGCGTCCGACTTTGGCTCACATCATGATCTCACAGTTTGTGGGTTTGAGCCCTGCGTCAGGCTCTGTGCTGATTGCTCAGAGCCTGGAGCCTGCTTTGGATTGTGTCTCCCTCTCTCTCCGCCCCTCCCCTACTCGCTCTGTCTCAAAAATAAACAAACATTAAAAAAATTTTTTTTAAATAAAGAGTAACTTTTTCATCTCTAGCAAAGCTGAAGACACGCACCATTAAGACCAGCAATTATATGGGGCACCTGGGTGGCTCAGTTGGTTAAGTGTCTGACCTCAGTTCAGGTCATGATCTCACTGTTCATGGGTTTGACCCCCACGTTGGGCTCTGTGTTGACAGGTCGGAGGCTGGAGCCTGCTTCAGATTCTGTGTCTCCCGCTCTCTCTGCCCCTCCCCTGCTCATGCTCTCTCTCTCTTTCTCTCTCTCAAAAATAAATAAATATTTAAAAAAAAAAAAAAGCAATTTTGCTTCAGGTTATATACATTAGGTCATTATTTGTCAAATGTGGGTCCTGATCAGCACTTTTTACAATGAGGGGATAGATACATTATTTCAAGGATGCATCTCTTGTATGGCTAAGGATTTTTTCAGGGTAAATTTTTTTTAATTATTTTATTTTTATAGAACTACAGCTTCCATTATATCTGTGCATGTAATGTGCGCACGCTGGGTCTCAATGTAAAATACATTTCTTATTACGTCTAATGAACAAAAGAGCCTGGAAAATCTTGCCCTACTGCCCTACAGAAACACATATGTGCTCAAAATGACATTCATAAATGTTGTTTACAGCACTATATATAATGGCAAAAAATTGAAAGTAACCTAAATGTACATCAACAAATAAGGAAAATATGGTATATGCATGTAACTTTTATAAATGAGGTACAGCTACTTCTATCAGTATCAACAAATCTTAAAAATACAGAACTAAAATGTATGCTACTATTTATTTAAACACGCAAAGCAATGACAAATATTACTTATGGATATGCACATATACATAAGAAAGTAAAAAAAATGAGGGGAAAGAGAATTGAAGAAAGTTGCAACTTCTAGTTCATGAAGAGGGGGAGGGGAGAGGAATCGTGGAGGACTACACAGAGGCTTCAATTTAACTACAGGTCTTCTCTCTTTTTAAAAAATAAAATTTCTGGGGCACCTGGGTGGCTCAGTCGGTTAAGGGTCTGACCCGATTTTGGCTCAGGTCGTGATCTCATGGTTGTGAGATTGAGCCTGGCATCAGGCTCCGCTCTAGGCATGGAGCCTGTGTAAGATTTCTCCCTTCCTCCTCTTCTGCCGCTCTCCCACTTGTGTGTGCGCGCTCTCAAAAAATAAATAAATAATAAATAAAGTACAAAAAAAATTTTTAAATGTCTGCAACAAATACAGCAAAATGTTAAGACCTGACAAAACAGTAAATGGATGCTGTTCTATTATCAGCAAGATTTCTTCCTATTTCTTGTGGTGCTCAAAATATCTCATCATCCAAAAAATATTTTTAGGGGTGGCTGGATGGCTCCGTCAGTTAAGCGTCCAACTTCGGCTCAGGTCATAATCCCACAGTCCATGTGTTCGAGCCCTGCATCAGGCTCTGCACTGACAGTTCGAAGCCTAGAGCCTGCTTCAGATTCTGTGTCTGTCTGTCCGTCTGTCTCCCTCCCTCCCTCTCTCTCCAAAAAAAAAAGAAAAAGAAAAAAAAGAAAAACTCTAAAAGCTTAATTTATAAGTTATTAGAATGTGTGAAAAACATTTTCCCCACTACGATAACATGAGTTTTAAAGCAATTTGTGCAGAACTTTGTCTTTCTAATACTGTTTAGAGTAAGAGCATATGCTTTCATACTCTGAAAATGGATAAACAATCTCATCACTTCAATATTTCCTCTATGGAAAAATTACATGATACCAGTGGAATTGGTGTTAACATTCTCTGGTGTGATAATGGTACTGAACTTGCACAGGAAAAGTACTTACTCTTTGAAGATGTATGTTCAAGTATTTTAGGTAAAAGTGTCATGACTTTTGCAACTTACTTGGAAAAGGCTCAACTAAAAACATATATGATAAAGGAAATATGACAAAATGTTTATTGAGTCTACATGGAAGATCTACAGGTATTCACTTATTTTATTCTTTCCACTTTCATGTATCTGAGATTTTTCATAGTAAACTATAAAGAAAAATTTCCAGTGAATATCTGTTGAACAAAAACCATAATGCCGATGTGATGCAATTCTATCTACATTACCCTTACCAACTAACTTCCAGAATAAAATGAAGTTTTATCTGCTTCTGTAGTTTTACTCATAAAAATGTGGCAGCTGAAAGAAAAAGATCTACAATATGGCAAGTTAAAGGCCTACCATATTTTAACCAGTAAATATTATTGCCGACCTGCAATATTGGTTCTGCAATATTATTGAATCATAACCTAAAGTAGCTTGAACAAGCTTAGACACTTTTTATGTGATTAAAAGTTATGCAGTAATTTGAAAAAAATCATAAAACTGATAACCAATTTCCTTAATCACATTTCCAATAAGCCAAACTTCAGTAAAAGGATCTGTAACTTAACACCTTATTCTTGTCTATAATGAGCTAAAAAACCCCAATTACAAACATCCGAGGTGACTGATATTAGATAGAACTGGTTTTAAAACATGGAAACAATCTGAAATCTATTGTTCAAAACACCAGGGATCAGGGAACAAAGAAGGGAGAGAAATGTACTGGCTTGAAATTAAACTGTTTCAGAGAATTCTAACAAGGGCCTTGTCCCATTTACTAAACCATACTGCCTTTCAAGATGTACTCTACATGCAAAATGAAACTGAAACACGACACGGGTAAACCACAAGTCCCCTTCTCCTAAAACAGACAGGGAACAGATACAACTCACCCCACTGGACAAAACCAGAAGGCATTCTTAATTTGGCAGCTTCCCATGACCAGACAAGGATTATAAGATCTTGCTTTAATTCTACCATCTGTAATAATGGTAACAACTCATTTATTCATAGTTAGTCGAAGTGTGACTTAAACATGGTAAGCCAAGCATTTGAATTTTTAGGTGAGCAGGTGAGCAGTTAACACTGAATAATATTTTAATAACTGTTCTTTTGAGAATACTTCAACTAATTCCAAGGATCCATTTCTAGAAATGAAAGGACAACAACTGTTACTGGCCTAAGACAGGAGCTTCTCCTACTCAAACTTAACATTGATGCAGGTTTCTAAACACGAAGCAAAATTTTATCGCAGAAAGTCAGAAATGAAGATGTCAAGGTTTTCTACTTTACACTTCTAAAAAGCCCTAGGAAAAATTCAAACCAAGAAAGTAGTAAGCTGCAGAACTTATTTTTATAATACATATCTATAAAGATAAGATTCAAACTAAGATTTAAAATTTGTCATAAAGCTATTTTTTTTTTTAACGTTCATTCATTTTTGAGAGACAGAACATGAACGGGCAAGGGGCAGACAGAGAAGGAGACACAGAATCTGAAGCAGGCTCCAGGCTCTGAGCTGTCAGCACAGAGCCGAACTCACAGACCGTGAGATCATGACCTGAGCTGAAGTCGGACACTTAACCGACTGAGTCACCCAAGGTCCCTCATAAAGCTATTTCCAACTCTCTATTCCCTAGAAGGCAATGCCAGGTATACACATGGCTGTGAAGATCTTTCATATGTTACATATATACACACAATAAGTTACATGCAAAATGGCTATACAGATAAAAATCACAATATTCAAGTTGTAAAAACTTAGGATCCTCTAAGCCAACTCCTTACTCGGTATGTAAGGAAACAGATACCCAAGAAGGAAGTGAAAGGCACAAGGCCTTGCAGCACTGAGCAGCAGAGAGAGCGAAGGGCGAGAACACTGGATGGTCTGCCAGGCAGTTTTCTTTCATCCTAACATGCTGCCCCTCCTCTACACCAACCTCCCAAATTAGGTCTTGAGTTCAAGTTTGAAGATAAACTATAAGTGAGAAGAGACAAGTGAATGGTTTGTCTTCTCCCTTAATGCCCCAGCATAAATAATTTTATCATGTAACCCAGTCTTCCAGCAAAGCAAAATCTGTAAGACATGTGATAAAGGTAAGAAATAACATTTATAAACCAAAATTCAAGGCATGGGAAGCCAAGCCTGAATGATAATGCTCCCAAATATGTAAATGAAAGAAAAAAAAAACACTTATCGTTCATTGTGGCAACACTGCTGGTTATCCAACCCAGTATCTATTCTTTCTTCTTTTTCTTTTTTCTTTTTTTTAACTTATTTCTACACCCAATGTGGGGCTTGATCTCCCAACTCATGGGTTCGAGCCCTGAGTTGGGCTCTGTGCTGACAGCTCCGAGCCTGGAGCCTACTTCAGATTCTGTGTCTCCTTCTCTCTCTGCTCTTCCCCCGCTCAAACTCTGTCTCTCCTTCAAAAATAAGTAAACATTAAAAAAAAATTTTTAACTAAAATCTTGGGGTGCCTGGGTGGCTCAGTCAGTTGGGCATCTTGGTTTTGACTCAGGTTATCAGCTCATGGTTCTTGGCTTTGAGCCCTCTGTTGGGCTCTGCGCGGACAGTGCAGAACCTGCTTGGGATTCTCTCTCTCTCTCTCTCTCTCTCTCTCTCTCTCTCTCTCTCTCTCTCTTCCCCCCCCCCTCGGTTCCTCCTCCTGCTTGTGCTCTCTCTCAAAATAAATACTTTAAAAAAAAAGAATATTTAAAAACTAAAAATAAAAAAATCTTTAAAAAATGGGTGCCTATGTTATTTATTTGTATATCTTTATATCTCCATGTTATGGTCCTTTTTGTTTTTATACAGAATTAAATAGAAGCACAAAGTTAGTAACAGAATCTAATAATTCAGCTCTTAATAGACCTCTTCAAGACAACAGAAATTGCTCTAAAGATACAGAAATGAACATCCATACTTCCCAGGTCCTCATAAGACCACACAGAATAAATATTAACAGTGCTCAGGTTCAGAATACTAGAAGCCAGAGGTAAACTTACAACTTCTTCAAGCCTCAGTGTGGTATTGGTAAATTTTAAATTTTTTCAATTAAAAGAAATGTTTGAAATCTTTTAATTCTGGGGTGGCTCAGTTGGTTAAGCATCCAACTCTTGATGTCGGCTCAGGTCATGATCTCACAGTTTACGAGTTCAAGCCCCATGTCGACAATCACCTGCTTGGGATTCTCTTCCTATTCCTCTCTCGCTGCCCCTCCCCCGCCAAAACAAACTTTAAAAAAATAATTTGTTAATACTGTTACTCTTCATTTTCTAAGAGCTACACAGTACAACCTCCTTTACCTGCTTTACAACAGAAATGGGAATAACTCAATACTCACCATTATGTTTCTATCAACAATATGATTAAATAGAAAAAAAAAAAAGCTTTGCATATAAAAAAAAACTTATATCACATTTTACACTTTATTTTAAAAGACTGAATTCTGGCAATAGAGTCTAGTCTTCTCACTTGAAATAAAGATAACTGCTTTATGAATGGGATATTCTAACAATGGACCTATTGTCAACTGCCCAGAGTCAGCTCAGGGCCTGATAAAATAAAATTTAATGTAACCTATCCCGTAGCCCAAGAAGTAAACTGCTGTCTAATGTCTCCTCAGCTCCAAACAAAAAATGCAACGACAAAAAAAAAGTGCTGCCTTATTTCATCATATCGACAATACACCATTATTTCATGACACCAAGAAAGAAAAAAGCTGACAAACACTACCAACTGAAAGCCATCTCCATTTCAAAGATGTGGAGATGTAGGAAAAAAGTCTTAGAATCTATATAACATGGTGTAAACTCTGGCATTCTTTACTAACATGAAAACACTTGCCATCTTCATGTTATATCAATTTCCCTTCAAGGCTAAATGTGTATTGATTTACCTGCTTTACTATATACTTCAATTCAATCTGATTTGAATATTTGATTAAAGAATCTAGTATTATGCCAACACTACACTAGGTACAAATAAAGCACATCCTATTACAACAACATGACAACTTCTCTTCATACATTTGTGAAGGCAGTTCTCAAACTGTCTGGTTTTAGCACCCTTCACACTTTAAAAAAAAAAAAAAAAAAATCAATGACCCCAGGGGCGCCTGGGTGGCTCATTCGGCTGAGCGTCTAACTTCAGGTTATGATCTCACAGTCGGGAGTTCAAGCCCCACATTGGGCTCTCTGTTATCAGCACAGAGCCTGCTTCGGCTCCTGTCTCTCCCTTGCTCTGCACTTCCCCTGCTCATGCTCCCTCTCTCAAAAATAATTAAAACCATTAAAAAAAAAAATCGATGACCCCAAAGAGCTTTTGTATGGATATTTACCATTTTGAAATTAAAGACATCAATTCATTTAAAATAATAAATTTTACACATTTTAACATATATCATTTTTATGAAAAATAATTTCCAAAACAAAAAAAAATTTAGCAAATTTCTTTACTATCTGGCTTAACAGAAGTGGGCTGGATTGTCCTATGTGCTTCTGCATTAAATCTGGTACATTTTGAATGTAGTTAGAAAAAAGACGAGTAGTTTAATAGACTTTTCAGATCATACCGACATTTTCCACTGATACTACACCAAAACTTGACAAGTGGGTAGTTTCCTAAAGGCCAACTGCAATGTGGAATCTGGAACGGTACCAATGAACTTTTCATACTGTTAAAGTCCACTGGTCTACCTTGAATTTTTAGTGAATCTTTTTTACCCAAGCATGATTTTCTATCATGCACTGGCCATGTGGAAAATAAGTTCACAAACTTATACGGATCTTCCTAATGTTGACACATTTCATTACACAATATCAAAAAATCACATTTGTTAATATCACCACTAATCTCATCAGAAATGTAAGTATTAAACAACTGTCAAGCATGTGGCTGATAACAAGTTACCCAAAATTCTAATTTTTGGTTTAAGGCTTATATTTTATCATTTTATCATATATCATTTTATATACTAGCAGTTTTCCTTGGAGTGATGGGCTCGCTTTTTTTGGAGAAAACGTCTGGATCAAGTATCTACTTTCAAGTACAAATGGCATTCCATAAAAAAACAGCTAGTTCGGTTGCCAACTCAAAATCACCTAAGTTGTTTTTTCTAGAAACCACCACCATACTTTCAATATGCAGGAAAGAGGTTTCTCATTTCATCACACAGAATATTAAAAGACACATAATTGAGGGTCAAAATTTACTAATGATCTTTACTCCTGATCAAGGACATGCTCAAGTGAACCTGCCTTTTTTTAACCACAGGCTTGTGGTGAAAGGCATGTTGATGATGACCACAGTTTGAGTAAGATCTGCTTCTCTCCAGCATGATTTCTGTACATAGGGTTCTGATTTTCCATACAGGTGACAAAGTTTAGTCTAAAATCAACCCAAGGACTTGGCAAAAACCTGTAGTGGATGTGTGTATTTTTTTTTAAAGTTTATTTTGAGAGAGAGATAGAGCAAGGGAGGGGCAAAGAGAGAGCGAAAGAGAGAATTCCAAGCAGGCTCCACACTGTCAGTGCAGAGCTTGACGTAGGGCTTGATCTCACTAACCTGAGATCATGACTTGAGCCAAAATCAAAAGTCTGACACTTAACCGACTGAGCCACCCAGGCATCCCACCTGTAGTATATTATGTATCAAAATTCACTTAACAGGTGTTTTCTGAGCACTTACTTCATACGCAAAGTTAAATGTATGCCAAAGGGACAAAAGCATGAGAAACTCTCATTGGCTCAGGACCCATCATTCCTCTAGGACCTCAGCACTCCCAGTCAATCTGTGTAGCCCAAGATTTTTTATCCATAAAAAGTGAGCCACAAGGATGCATGAGTGGCTCAGTCGGTTAAGCAGCCAACTTTGGCTCAGGTCACGATCTCGCAGTTCATGAGTTTGAGCCCCATGTTAGGCTCTGGAGCCTGCTGCAGATCCTGTGTCTCCCTCCTTCTCTGCCCCTCCCTGGCTCATGCTGTCTCTCAAAAATAAGCAAACACACACACACATACACAAATTAAAACCAAAAAAAGTGAGCCATAACATCGCAAAGCAAGGATGCTACAAAAATTGACTGAAATATACCAGAAAGAGGGGCGCCTTGTGTGGCTCAGTCAGTTAAGCATCCAACTTCGGCTCAGGTCATGATCTCACAGTTCGTGAGTTCAAGCCCCACATGAAGCTCTACTTTGGACTCTGTGTCTCCCTCTCTCTCTACCCATCCCTGGCTCATGCTCAGTCTGTCTCTCTCTCAAATAAATGAACATTAAAACATATATACATATATATATGCATATATACATGAGAAATAGCACATTATAGAACAAGTATCAAGGGTCAAGAAAGATACAGCTGAGGACAGAATGGGCCAGAAGTATAAAATTTAACTAGTCACTACTAAGGGACTTAAAAAAAAAATACAAAGGTGAATTTGGAATATAAGGAACCACTAGAATAGTATTATCTCTTCACTAAAAATGGTTCACCAAGGTGAATGGACAAACTGTGATACACCCAGACAATGGAGCATTATTTGGCACTAAAAAGAAATGAGCTATTAGGCCATAAAATGACACAATGGAAACTTAAATCCGTATTACTAAGTGAAAGAAGCCAATCTGAAAAGCCTACCTCCTGTATGATTCTAACTATATGACATTTTAGAAAAGGCAAAATTATGAAAACAATAAAAAGATAACTGGCTGCCAGGTGTTAGGGGAGAGAGGAATGAATAGGTGGAACACAGAATTTTCAGGGCAGTGAAAATACTGTGTAGGATACCATAATGATGGATATAAATCATCACACATATGTCCAAGCACATAGCTATACAACGCTAAGATGAATTCTGATGTAAACTACAGACTTTGGGTGATAATGATGTGTCAATGCGAATTAATCAATTGAAACAAATGTACCACTCTGGCAGAGGATGTTGACAATGGGGGAGGCTGTTCATGAGTGGGGCCAGAGGGACACAGGAAATCTCTACCTTCTCAATTTTGCTATGAGCCTAAAACTACTCTAAAAAAGTAAGTCTTGATTGCTTCTTGTTTTATGTAAAGGCCCACCGGGTACACAAACTTAAGAAAGTGAGCAAAGGAAACAAATATAAAAGAACCAGTTCAACATCTGGCACAGAGTCATCAAAGCAGTAAGATGGCCCTAAAGCTCCACACTACTGATTCTTAGCACCTACACGACATCCAAGTGCTAGCATTATTTAAGGCCAAAGGTCTAAAAAAAGCACACCACCGGGGTTACTAAACCAATAAACAGCTGATTATAAACACTTCTGACTTATTTACCACACAAAAGCCCAGGCGTCCCCATAAGTTGATACATAAATTCTGAACTGTCCTCTACAATCTCAAAGAGTGTATAACTGTTTATTACTACTATGTTTATAACTAGCAAGATATTTTCCATTAATATTCAATTTCTACTTTCTTCCTCGCTATTTTCAAGGAAGCCCCTGAGAGAGATACTTTGGCTTAACTTTTTAGCCCAGAAACCAAATGGGTTTGGCCAAATTTTAGTATCTCACTATTACTTTTCCAGAGGTCACTTACCCAAGAGCCTCAACTATAAATATACTCTGTTCAAGAAAAGAAATGCATTTTATATACTTTTATGACTTTCATCATCTGTCAGTGTTATTGCTAGAGAGAAAGGAGAAAGTGGCAAATACATCAACCAAAATAAAACTATAACAGGGGCACCTGGGTGGCTCAGTCGGTTAAGCATCCAACTCTTGATTTCGGCTCAGGTCATGATCTCATGATGTATGAGTTCAAGCCCCGCGTCGGGCTGGGTGCTGACAGTGCTTGGGATTCTCTCCCTCTCTCTCTGCCCCTCCCCTGCATATTCTTTCTTTCAAAGTAAGTAAACTTGAAAACTTTTTTTAACTACACCAAATACTGTCTAAGTAAAATGAGTTTTCTCATTTAAAGGAGGAAGTTTTGGGGCACATGAGTGGCTCAGTCGGTTAAGCATGCAACTTTGGCTCAGGCCATGATCTCATGGTTCATGGGTTCGAGCCCCGCATTGGGCTCTGTGCTGACAGCTGAGAGGCTGCAGCCTGCTTCAGATTCTGTGTCTCCTCTCTCTGTTCCTCCCCTGCTCGTGCGCTGTCTCTCTCTTTCTCAAAAATGAATGAAAGAAAGAAAGAAAGAAAGAAAGAAAGAAAGAAAGAAAGAAAGAAAGAAAGAAAGAAAAGAGAGGAAGGAAGGAAGGAAGGAATAAAGGAAGAAAGAAAAAGAAGGAGGGAGGGAGGGAAGGAAGCTTCAGGGCACCTGGGTGACTCAGTTGAGCATCTGACTTCAGCTCAGGTCATGATCTCACAGTTTGTGGGTTTGAGCCCCGCATCAGGCTCTGTGCTGACAGTGTAGAGCCTGCTTGGGGTTCTCTGTCTCTGTCTCTCTCTGCCCCTCTCCCACTTATACTCTCTCTCAATATACATAAACTTAAAAAAAAATAACAATAAAAAAATGAAATAAAGGGGTAAGCTTCAATTGTTCAGGAAATTCTGCAATAAAGAAAAAGTGAAATTCTAAACAATCTTCCCATAACTGAATTTCTGGTTAAAACTGACAACTACAATTATATCAAGATTTTCACTGAAACTACAAACAGAACTGCTAAAAAGAAAAAAAAAAAGACATCAAAATGGTGAAAAATTCATTGCTTTTAGAATAAAATGTTTCTACACGCCAAAATAATGATCTGCTGCTAGAATTAGTGGTTGATAAGAATATATTCTTCTCTCTTAAAAGTTAATTATATAACTGATAAATAACAAGAAGCTATGCAGAATGTCATGGCATTTTATCAGTACTCCACCCTAAACCCTCTTTCTGGTCTAAAACTCTATTATAGAATTCCTTGACATAGGAAGCTTTTAACTAATACCTTTTCAGTTCACTCTAAGTTTATCTTTATTTTCACATATAAAAGTTATTATAGATCTAAAAAGAGCCAAATGTACAGAGTTAAACTTGCCATGCAAATTGTTAAATAAACAAATCCACCAAATCTGTGTGCTCCCAGACCACATCCTCATATATTTACATCCCATTTCGTTTCCAAAAGCCTGTACCAATTTACACTTCATTCAAAATCAAATGTAACTTCTGAACAAAACCTAACAACTTAGATTAATGCACTAATACATTATAATCAAAAACAATGAGCAGGAGGATGGCGGTGATAGAGGAGGACCTCGTCCCACGAACACAACGAGGTAACTATCAAATCATCCTTAACACCCCAGAAACTGACCCGAAGACTGACGAACAAACTCCACAACTAAAGGGAGAGAAGACACCACACTGAAGAAGGAATCTGAATAAAAAATTAAGTTTTAAAAAGTCAAAAACAGTAACTCCTTCCAGGAGTAGAACCCCCCCTCCCCCTGGCGCTCCTTAAATGTCAGCTACACTTAGTGACTATCTTCCAAGGAATAGAATACTGAAGGAAAAATAGTAACTTTACAGTGGAAGAACCTGGCAAGCACCACTAAGGCCCAGTGGACCAAGCTCAACATCACCTGCAAGGTCATGAGGCATGAGGACAGATGTATGCCCCTCACACCCCCCATGTGTGATGAGAAGGGCACTTCACCTCCGTGGTATTCCTTCCAAAACCCCAGAATGAGCTTGGCCAATTTTAAGTACCTTTACTATCACGAGGTCTAATGATGAGAGGAAAACAAATCAGATAAACTGAAATTAAGGAATACTCCAAAAACCACCTGACCAGTACTCCCAAACTGTCAATGTTACGTAAAACAAGAAATAAGTGAGCAACTGTCACAGACTAGAGAATACGAAGGAGACATGACCACTGTATGTAATGTATCCTGGATTGAAACCTGGAACGGAAAAGAACATCGGTGGAAAAACTGGTGAAATCTGAATAAAGCCTGAAGTTTAGTTTATAGTAATACGCCAACCAATAATGGTTCCTAGTTTTGACACGTGCCATTGGAACACAAAGCAGCACAGCGGTAACTGGAACTGAGTGAACAGAAACTCTCTGTGGTATGTCTGCAACTTTTCTGTAAATCAAAAATTAAACGTTTATCTAAAAAAATGTAAAAGCTATCAAACATCAAGGCAAAAACAGCAGAAAATGAGAAAGGCTCATTACTTCCCAAGCTTTCTTTCATCTCAAGTTTTAAAAAATTAAGCGTCCAAAGTTTTTACACATGCTTAGCTGTCTGGGGACTCATAATTGGAATTACTGTAATATGGAGCAAAACTGATCCATTCCAGACACCCAGAGTTTAAATATCAATAAAAATGTTGGCAACTGGGGTGCTTGGCTGGCTCAGTCAGAAAAGCACGAGACTCTTGATCTTGGGGTCATGAGTTCAAGCCCCATGTTGGATACAGAGATTTTTTCTTTTTAAATGTTTGTTTATTTTTAGGACAGACAGACAGAGCAAGAGCGGGGGAGGGGCAGAGAGTAGGGAAGACACAATCCGAAGCAGGGTCCAGGCTCCCAGCTGTCAGCACAGAGCCCAACGCAGAGCTCGAACCCAGCAACCATGAGATCATGACCTGAGCCAAAGTTGGACATTTAACCGACTGAGCCACCTAGGAGCCCCTAGAGATTACTTTTAAAAAAATGTGAGCAACTAAATTTTCTGTGAAACATACCTTCAAAATATCTAGAAAACAATTAAAGAAATAACAATACAATATTTAAATGCTTAAGTACTGAACTGTGTCAGACTCTGATGGGATCCCATCCTGGCTCTGGGCATATCCTTTTACTCAAGCATATTCCCATTCCCCCAATTTACCTTTTAAAAACCAAAATATAGGGGCGCCTGGGAGGCTCAGTTGGTTAAGCGTCACGACCTCGCGGTTGGTGAGTTCAAGCCCTGCATGGGGCTCTGCATTGACAGTATGGAGCCTGCTTGGTTCGCTCTCTCCTCTCTCTGACCCTCCCTCATTCTCATTCTCTCTCTCTCAAAATAAACTTTCAAAAAAAACTTTTAAAAAAATGTAAAAGCCAAAATATAATTTAGGTAATTAAATACATAAATTTTGAAAGGAACAGCATGCTGTCATTCTATGCTGATCAAAGCTTCTGTAAATCAGGCACTATTACATGGCTTATATTATTTTTTTAAATTATTGACAGGTAACATACAATTCAGATACCTCAAAAATATAAAATGTAATGCCATCTAATCTACTATTGTAAAAACACAGAACATTCATATTAAAACTTAGTGTCATTTTTCATTCTTTAGGACTCCTGCATTCCTAAATGGGATTAGCGAGGGCATTAGGCTATACTGTTTTAATTCTATTTTTCACATAACAAATGTGACTACTAAGTAGCAAAACTGAATTAAAAGTCAGGAATGGAAAGTAGACTCCTAATTTCAACTCTGGCTTCTATTTCTGACATTAATAATAAAAACAAAGTTACCAGAGTTTACTCTCTAAATTCGAAGCAATACAGCCAAGAATTAGTATTTCTCAAACTATTACTTAAAGCCACAAAGGATACTGCCTAGAAATACAATTATTCATTTCAACTCAAAGAGCCCTTATATTCAGAAAGCAACCATTGCTTTGTAGTACTATTATCTGAATTCCAGGTTTTCTCCAAGTAGAAGAACATGCTAAAATCTATGTAAGTGTCCTATCTACCGAAATTTAACTTTAATAAAATGTCATCAGAACGTCATAAGAGCTGACAAAACACTGTAGGAATGACTTTTGAGAAATAAAACAGCCAGAACTGACAGACTAAAATCCTTGTGTTTTATCCAATGCATTCAAATAATAAGCCCAAATTTAAAAACATCCCAATCATACCCTAATTTGTAATTCTAGAAACAACTGAATTACTAACTCTGCTTTCCCATTAAGCAAATAGAAAGAGAGGCATCTGTGTCAATTACGATAATCCAGTTCAAAGGCTTGTGCAGACAGACCCAGTCATCCCCCAAAAATGGACAATAAGCACAAGTAGACAAGGTATGTATTTCATTAGCCATTCTTTGAATCACAAGATGCAAAGGAGCTAGAACTAAGTCCTGAGAATAAGCTCCCACAGGGGTAGGGGACTATTCCCATTTACCTTGCCTGGAGAGCACAGGAGGATGTGGGTGATAAAGACCTCCAGACTTCCTACCTTGAGGACTTACTAAAAGAAAATAGAATCAGCACTTTCTGAATCTCAGAAACACTGACCAGTTTGTATAAAGCCAGCTTAGAAACACCAAATTCTTCAGAGGCAAGGAGAGACCAGGCCCTTTGGAGTATAAGAGCACAAAATTCAGGTGTTAAGTTCCATTGTGTCTGACTTCACTGAGCAGGGTTAAGGCAAATCTAAGGCATAGCCTATTTTATGTTCAGAGGATACATAGCAAAGTTGTAAACTACTATGTATTTTTAGCATAAGTTCTAGTTTGATAAATAACTGCCAAACTGCACAAAGTGAACTAGGCCAAGTATACTCTAATTTCCAAACTCCTAGAAAAAAAAAAGGACCTGGCTTCACTACTACTTTCACTTAAGCTTGAATGTAAGATACTGTAAAGGGTCTGGAAATACCTTCTCTTCAAAGGTTTCTTTGTGTGATTTCCTGCCGGTGTATTTAACTTTATTTGATTTCTAGAAATCAGTTCAAACTATAAGCTAGGAACACCACCAGAAAAAGAAAACACATATAAATTAAAATATATGAAATGAGATTAGTCTTGATGAGCCACTAATAGTCTTCCTGACATATCATAGTTTACAGGTTATAAAACTCTTAGCTAAATCTCAAAGGAAAAGCCACATTAATCACTAAAAGAAAGAACATGGTACCTAACTATTCTAACTAAAGAGCCTACAGAAAGACAGAAGCAAATAAGTGTTCTCAACTACATAAGTGATGCAATACAGGTATACTCAAATATATGTCATTTGATAATCTAAGACCACATTCAAGACCTGCCTTTCTTAACTGCCAGGAGAAATGGGCAGCAATCCAGACAATCAGACTAAAGAACACACTCAAAGGTCTATTTCCTCTCTTTCTTCCACCCATAAAACAAATCTGACTTAAAAGTATTTTGTTTTTGCTTCTAATCTCTAAGGATACAAACAGGGAGGCAAAAAATAGTTGCTTTCCCTTTATTCATTACGAAGATGGTGGCTGTAGTTGGTAAAATTAACAGATTTAATCACGTCAAATTGTCTTGCCAAAATCAGTGATTTGTTATCAAACATGTGTTATGTTCTATACATTTTAATATACTTTGAATATGCGAATGTGTAAATAATGTGTAATAAAGCCCCCCAATCTCCAAGATCTACATCATGGGATGATTTCATTGTAGAAGCCTTAGTTTAAATTAGTGATCTGACCAAGTACCAATTCACAGCTGTGGGACCATATATAAAGGCCATATAAAACTGACCATTTGTTAATGAAAAAAAGTAAACCGTTTCTTTACTTTGGAGTGAAACAAAAAGGGTTATGTAGTTTCAGGCTTTGTTGCCAGGGAGACTTACTAACTTATATACAGGTTTAGATAAATAGCAAAAGGGTACTAAACATTCAGTAGTCTGTAAGACCATAAAACAATATAACCACCTACATTACACCCAGTGATCTCTTAACGAACACAATTCTACCTGAATCATCTTTCCACCGGTAACCACAATGGAAAATGTTTCCCCAAATACGTGTTATTTTTTAAAATTAATCAACCTTCCTGAAACCATGTAATATAACATCAACCGACTTAAAAGCAATATCCGGATAACCAGTTACACTGGCACCATTTGGACAAAACAACTAAATTTATTTTCACTAAGCAGAGTAGTAACCCAATTGCTTCTGAGGTAACACGAACCAGGCACACTCTGTATCTTATTTTCTATTTATATTACCTCAACTAAGATTTTACAATCCAAGAAACCTTGAAAAGTGTACGTGATAAAAACACGATACATGGGAAAAGAAACGTTTTGCCCAAAGCTAAAGAGAAAATGCACAGCTTACAACATTAATAACAATTTCCCATGTAGAGAATATCTCTTACTTTTTATCCATAATGCCTCGCTAAAAGTGGTTTACAAGTTAGAAACCAAGCAGTTGAATGAAAGACATAAGATTCCATTCCCAGTCAATTAAACAATATTCTAAATCCCTAACTATGGTTCCTCCAAGTGCTACAGCCCAGGTACCTGCTGTGGGCCCGGGGACGGACTCACCAGCCATGTCTGTCTTCCAGGGGATGACAAAGTCCAGCCAAGCCTCTCCCCTTCATACGGGTTTCCTACTCCTCCCCGACTTCTCCGCAGGACCAGGTCAAAAGATCAGCAGCACCTGTTTAAACCTCCTACCTCAAGCCCTGGATGCCTAAAAAGCGGAGGAAAGCAAAAGGGATCCTTCATCCGCATATAGCTGCCCTGTGGGGCTTTCCACCACCTGGCTCCAGAGGTGCCAGCCACGGCAGCCAGCGCGAGCACCAGCCTGCAAACAACCAGACACCCTGCGCGAGCATCTGGTGAGGTGCAGAGAAGAAGCTACAAGAGTACTTGCCCAGAAAGCGTAACATTCTCCTAAAACGGGATACCCCACCCCACCGGAGAATTACTAACGTAACAACAGTCTCCCAAAAGTACACGCTGACTTTCTGTGTTTTCAAAAGGTTTCCACAGTGCACTTCAATTACATTTTGGCAATCCGAAAATTATTCTCTAACATACATACATGCTCAGAGCACCATCCTGGCGTCTGACAACTGAACTAAAGGTCTACGCGCTGAATAAATCGTCATTGACTCCCACCTGAAAGAAGTATAAACCAGGAGGTGGTCTTTCTTCTTGTTAGGCAAGTTAAAGTTCAAAGTGCGAGGAATATGTTAATTGTGTAAGCAACACGCATAAACACCTATAAATTCAAATGCTTGTAATTGATCAGAAAGAGTGTGATGACAACCATTACAAACCAACGTCAAATTTTCTCATAGCAATGTCCATCGACCTATCAAATAACTTATACGGAACATCAAAAACTTAAAACACAAAAACCTATTTTGTTAAAAAAACTAACTTAAAAAAAATTCCAGGAAAACATATTAAGTAAGGGATACCCTAACTCTTAGAATCTTGTTTTCAGTTCTGCCACGGAGTTGCCAATGGTTTCTGAATTTAGTCCATATGAAAACTGAAGATACTATTCAGACCTCAACAGAGTCCTACATAAATATTTGTAAGCTGCTATAAATGTAATTGGAAGTGCTAAGCAAAACTAGTGTATAAAAAAAATCTTATCAATACTTTACAAAAAGAAAAGGGTACCATCAACAAAAAGTGTGCTTATCTTTTCAGAAAAGCAAAGAGTCTTACTAGCAAATGCAAAAATAAGTTATTTGTGACCGTAATTCCTGAAGTACCATGTCAAAGGGCCACAAAATTTTCACAATGAAAATTTAATTCACTAATTTTGAATGGAGGAGAGGGAAAAACAGTTACTAAACTAGCCTTGACAGAGTTAGGTAAGAAATCAGTGCTTTCCAATGGAATACTACATGGCAATGAGAAAGAATGAAATATGGCCTTTTGTAGCAACGCGGATGGAACTGGAGAGTGTGATGCTAAGTGAAATAAGCCATACAGAGAAAGACAGATACCATATGGTTTCGCTCTTATGTGGATCCTAAGAAACTTAACAGAAACCCATGGGGGAAGGGAAGAAAAAAAAAAAAAAAGAGGTTAGAGTGGGAGAGAGTCAAAACATAAGAGACTGTTAAAAACTGAGAACAAACTGAGGGTTGATGGGGGGTGGGAGGGAGGGGAGGGTGGGTGATGGGTATTGAGGAGGGCATGTTTTGGGATGAGCACTGGGTGTTGTATGGAAACCAATTTGACAATAAATTTCATATATTAAAAAAAAAAGAAATCAGTGCTTTCAAAGCATGCTATTTAATGGGATTCCTTTAAAATACATGTCTCAAAAAAATAAGTAAATAAAAAATAAATAAATAAATAAAAATAAAATACATGTTTCATGTCACAATCTTAATGTATGTGAAATACAATCAGTCAAAATTAAATGCAGGCTATCTGTTAAAAAGTTAAGCACCTATACCCACCCCATGATTCAGCTATTCCATTCCTATATGTTTACCCAAAAGAAAAGAAAACATCCATAGCAGCTTTGTTTGTAATAGCTCCAAACTGGAAATAACCCAAACGCCCATAAAGAGGAAAATGTGTAAGTAAACAAATTGTGGTATAGCTTTACAATGACATACTACTCAGCAATAAAAAGAACATGGTAAATCTCAAAATATGATGAAAGAATTCATATAGAAGTACATACTCTAGGGGCGCTTAAGTGGCTCAGTTGGTTAAGAATCCAACTCTTGATTTCAGCTCAGGTCATGACCTCACTATTCAGGAGATCAAGCCCTGCATCAGGCTCTGTGCTAAGAGCACTGAACTTGGTTGGGATTCTCTCTCTCCCTCTTTATCTGCCCCTCCCCTGCTTTTTCTCTCACACAAAATAAATAAACAAACTTAAAAAAAATAAAATAAAGAGGGTTTCTTATGGGAACACATAATTGGGTCACTTAAAAAAAAAAAAGAACTTACTCTATAATTACCTTTATATAACATTCTAGAAAATGCAAAATAATCTATAGTGACAGAAACCAAATCAATGGTTGATTGTGATGATAGGCTTCATGGGTGATATTTCTGTCAAAACTTATCTCATTGATCATTTTTAAATATATACAGTTATTTTATATTATACCTCAATGAAAAGCAGAAGGAAACAAATTCAAGATATCCCAACTAATTCTGTGGCTCTTGCCAGTCAGATCTAATCATGAACGTATATATTTAATATACCAACTCACAGTAGGCACTTTGGCAAGTACAAAAGTGTCCCTAATTTAAGGATCGCCATTATCACTCACTCACACAGACATACCCACCCACCCACCCACACACCATATAAAACAAAGAGATCAGAATTCATTTGTCATCACTAGGACAGGTTGATTGCTTCACTGCTGAAATCACACCAACTAAAACACAACAGAACAAAATGAGAGCAGAGTGAGTGTGGGGCCCCAAGATTTTTAATTAAATATTTTAATTCAAATGGTTACCTTCTTTGATCTAGAAGAAGACAGAAATAATCCACAAGTACAAGAAAAGCCTATGTACAAGATGTTAATTTCAATCTTATCACAGACAAAATGCCAAAGAATTAAATCAGTGGCATGGGCACGGAATGGCATATTACATGATCTATTCATTATGTTTGATATTTTTAATTGGGGGGAAGGGAGAAGCTGCAAAAACTATTAAGCAAAAACAGAGCACATACATACAAGATGATCAACAGGTTGAAAATAATATATGGGGGAGAGGGGGAGACTGATAAGAAAAAACACCATCATGTTAATATTTGAGGACAATGGTTCTTAAGCTGTGGTCCCTATTGTGGACCAACAGCATCAAGATCATCTGGGAACCTGTTAGAAATGCAAGTTCTTGAGCCCCATTCTAGAACCACTGAATCAGACAACTCCAGGGCTAGTACCCCAGCACCTATTTCAACAAACCCTCCAGGTAATTAAGATCACACTAAAGTTTGAGAACCACTGTATAAAGGATAGGATTATGAGTGACTGTTTTCTTCCCCCTTTTGTAACCTATACTTTCCTCAATTGTCTTACTACTTGCATGATCCAGTTAAGTTTTTTCATTAAAGTAGTTTACTAAAACGTACACTGTGGGTCTATAGTTAAGAAGCTATTATACCATAAGCACTTTTGCAGGTCTGAATTGCAAGCCTAAAAAATCCAATGATTCTTGGGGCGCCTGGCTGGCTCAGTCAGTGGAGCATACGACTCCTGATCTTGGCGGTTGTGAGTTTGAGTCCCATGCTGGGTGTCGAGATTACTTTAAAATAAAATCTTTAAAAAAAATCCAATGATTCTTAGAACCATCAAATCTGTTAAGAGTGAACAAGATACTAAATATTACATATGTTTGTATATATACGTATACACGTGTATACACACACACACACACACAATACAGGTCAAGGTACTAGGGAAATTGCACAACACTAGGAAAACAACAAATCCAGGTGTTTCTAACACATGCATACAAACAGGGTTAAGGGACTTTTATGGGTCACATCTGCAAAAGATTTTTCTCCCCTAAAAGCTGAATTTTCAGGCTTGTGTGTAATTTACTAGAACTGCACTGCAGGACTCTGATGTTCTGAAGCTGTGAATGCTTACTCATGTAGGTTCCTGCTTAACAAAAATAAGTACCAGTATGTTATATTTGTCACCAAAATCTAGGCAGAGAAGACAAATTCAGAACACTGGGAGTTGCCAAACCTTTAATTTCTAGCTTGAAGACCATAAAGCTGTTCCACCTTCCACCTCAACATCTCACAACAACAGAGTCCACAGGAAATAAAAGCAAAACACAGGTTCTCTCAACTGACACTGGAGCTAGTTAAAAGATTACAGAATCGTCTATACTCTGAGCACAAATTAAAGAGTAACAAAGACTACTAATTTAGGGATAGAATAATTACTGATTGACAACAAAATACCAAAGCTGATGTCAAAGGGTTAAGCATTTGAATGTTTTTGTTTCCATTTTCTTTTAACATCTACCTTTTAAATAATGGGAATATAGCACCCCATACATCCCATTGCATAAAATTCACTTTTTAATCTTTCTTCTCCTTGAAGTCAATTCTGAAAGTAAATACAAGTTATTCAAAAAGCTGATACATACAATGCTGACCCACTATAAACAGCTCTACTTTGGTTTTTTTTTTTTTTTAAATTGTTTAACTGGTTACATAAGCATCATGACCACCCACACTGAATTTTTCACTACTAACCCCCTAGCACCTAGCACCAAACCTGGCATGAAGTGGGTGCTCAAACATTTTAGGGGGATGAACTTGTTACTGAAAGCTTCTGAAACCCTAAAGCAGACACCCTGGATTCTGTAAGGTTTCACTAAATGCTGCTAATGAATTTAGTAAGAGTCACTGCCCCTTTCTATCACTCTTCAAGCTTTTGTAGGGAAAACTTACATTTGTACCATACTTTTGAATCCCTGCATGAGTCATTTAAGTACATTTAAAGTGGCGGCATATCCTATTTTAAGTTACCACAACTCCCTCTGAAAAAGGAAATCTTTGAAAACTTAGTATGATAAAGTAAATTCCAAAATCTCACACCAATAACAAATACAGTGCATGCCAAGTCCCCATTATTATCAGATTCACTTTTCTGATTTAACCCTGAACGCTTATTTCTTGTACTCTGAGAGGTCAGGTTTTCCTCTTTTTCACCCCTTGAAAATACACTTAATCCTGTAACACCACTCACAAGGCGTCCCCAGCCCCTAC
The DNA here is from genome assembly GCF_027475565.1 of Acinonyx jubatus. Lineage (NCBI taxonomy): Eukaryota > Metazoa > Chordata > Mammalia > Carnivora > Felidae > Acinonyx > Acinonyx jubatus. Next base: position 22,939,864 of record NC_069383.1, on the reverse strand, counting down.
TTCTTTTGTATATAAACACTCTGGTCACACTCTCCATCAGCTGTTTGGTAGCTCCACCCCTCCTCCTTTTCCGGGTAGTAACAGAGCAGCCAATGAGCTGTGAGGAGCTGTGCCTGAGGCCTTTTCCCTGCATACGCTTTTCCAAAACAAGCAGCTCCAGCCTTCAGCAGGGGCCACTGGTTCACAGATAAAAGGATCACCAGGCTGTGCAACAGGGTGAGACGAGTAACCCCCACCAACAAGGAAACCCGTGTAATCTGAGCTGTTTGTTCCTCCACCAGGGAGAACTTAAACCGATATTCCTTTAGGGCAAATCACGCTTTAAGGTCACCAGAGTCCCAGTTCTCAGACAATCTAAATCATCAGCCTGGGTTTGGGTTTGAGATGGAAACCTTAACGCCTGCCAGGCTGGGAACAGCACGGTACCACCAATCTACCTGACTTTGCAAACAAATGGCCACACTATTCACGACCATACCACAGGATCTGGGCTGACTGTAAGTTTTTTGATTGGGACAAATTCCTACAGGACCCAGAAGTCAGTACATCAGTTTCTAGGCTCCTGGAGAGGTTTGCACAACCCTCAGCAAAGGATCAGAACAGAAACAATGAATGAGTCAGAGTTTCAGAACATAATCGCCCAGCAGATTATTAAGTGCATCGGTGCAAAACACTCACTCCCTGCATAACTTGAGAGTCAGCTCTCCTCCTACCAACCCGTCACAAAAGAAATTGCACTGACTCCAAACAACAACCAGAGACAGTGTCTCGGAAAGAACCTAGCTAGGTGGTGGAAAGCAGTGGCCAATCAGTTACACATCCCCTTCTCTCCCTACCCCCACACCACTACTTTCCTACTATTATAGGTTCCCTGCCAAGCTGTAAATCGTGGTGGCATAATTACACTCAGGAGACATCCAAAAATGGGCTGAAACAGGAGATTGCAATGAAACCAGCTATTGGCCTCCATACCAAAGAAATCATCAAGGGGCACTGAGGGGCAAAAAGCAAGTACATTCCTTCAGACCTTCTCTACTTCCTCTCCACCATCTTTCATTTTCAACCCCGGCCCTTTCACACAACTGTACTAATTTTAATAGTGGGTTGGGAAATTTTTCCTTAAATTTTTGCTAAATATACCTTGCTCAAAAATTATGGGCTCCATTTGGGCCTACTAATGTGAATTCAACAGAGAAAAGAGGCCACAAAATCTCTCACCCCCACCACACACATGCACACACAAAAGGAAATACAAAAATTTTAACTTCCAAACTATGTTAGACCAGAAAATAACAAACATGAAACAAAGATAACCTCTGGCTTTTAAGTCCCGAGACTGTTGTCCTCCTATCTCAGAGATCTATGATTTTAAAGCGCCTCTGCTTTCTTTTGTCAGAAAGGAGGAAGGTGGGGAAAGAACAGAAGGCCAATGCATCTTTGCCTTTCTTCATCTTCTACTAAAAATAAGCTATGAAATAAGCCACTTAGGGGAAGAAAAAAAGAGAAAGACACCCTGCTGTTCTTTGTCTGTTTTCCTCTCCCTCTCCACCCCCCACACCCCGACTCCTAAATGCGGTAATCATTCTAGATGCCACAACTACTAAATGAACAAAAGGCACTGTATGGAAAAGGCATCAGGTCAAGTTAGGCCTCACCCTTTATCCTCAATCTTCTAAAAATGTATATATATAATTTGAGACACTGACATTGATCAAAAACAGCTGGAATTCTCTCTCCACCTCCATCCCAATTAAACATTAGGTAGAAATTTGCATTAGGTGTGACAGTAACTCTCAATTCAGGATAAAAATAACTCAGATGCTGCCACCATGTCATTTCCTAGTTTCTAAACAAAAATAAAACCCGAAACTGCTTTGTGTAAAATGAACACACAGCCATAGTTACAAGTTTTCCTGCAACATTATGAAAAGCCAACATTACTGGTATCATTCACACGTTTACAAAACTTAATCACAGCCACAAACAGCTCAGGAAGAGTCAATTTCACTTGTGCCTAGACATGTATTTGGAACATATATTTTACTATTTGCCCCTCTCTGTAATCCCCCTTCCCACCACCCCAAAATTCTGAACTTCAAATACTAAAACTTAGTAGTTTTATCTACTGTTCTTAATTTCTGGCTAAGTTTTCCCGAGTGAGGAGAAAACACCCTATTCTTGAAAAGATTATGAAAAAAAAAATCTCTTGCCCAGGCAACTTCTCTCCCATCCCCCACTTCTAAACCAAATACAAAAACTACTTCTTAAAAAACTTCTGAGAATTCCATGACAGTATTTGACAATAATCATCAATCTCTAAAAAGAGGAAAAATGTTCGATCAAAAACAGTAACAAATAAAAGGAAGAAAGAAGGAATTCACCTGAAGAATCTAGCCAAACAACTTGAGTTATATAAACAAAACCCTGCAACAGGGGGAAATGGTGGGGGGATGGGGGTGAGGGAGAAAGAGAAGCAGGCGACAGGACTTTTTAACTGCGTTTCACACACCACACTCCCCATCCCCGGTTCCCCTTCTCCCCAGGGATTAGGTGCTCAGAACACTGGGCTCCTTTCCTCTCTCTCTCCCCCAACCCTCTAAATTACCCCTCAAAAATTGTCTCCATTTGTCACAGGAACCTTCGCGAATTTCTCTAGCTGGTCACGAAATAATCAGTCTGGACTCCAACCAAAACCTCTGCCCGAAGGGCCCTTATCAGTTATAGCTTTCCCACTGCTACCTCCAGAGTACATAAAGTTGGGGGGTGGGGTGAAATAAAAGGTGTCACTTGGTAAAATCAGGGCAGTTATTCCCCCAAGAACCTTACCCTCATAGACAGAGTTTGCTTAAGTGGCTACTACAGGGGCTATTTTGTCAAGGAGATCCTCTTTCTCTCCCTCCTCCAGCTGTCATATCCACAATATGGAGGGTGGCTTATGGAGGGCCTGGGGGTCCTCACTGCATACAACTATGGGTGGGACAGGCTTTGTCAGTGAAAAGAAAAACCGTGGGGTTCTTCTAGGGAACCGAGAGCTTAACAGGGGTCTCTAATTTAAAACACTCAGAGCTCTTTATTACAAGAGGGGGCACTGAGCAGACTACTCTTCCTAATATAGAAAGGAATTAGGGATAAAGGAGGTCACTTGAGTTACCCCAGTTCAAGAAGCACAGTGAGTGGAGGGAATGGAGGCATCTCAAGAAAGGAAGAAAGGCTTCACTCTCGGGAATTTCTATCACGAGTCCCTAAATCCAGAGCGAGCAAACAGGAGAGACCCTGAGGTGGACATGGTGATAAAGAGAGGTAGCTGGTCCTGCAAAAAAAAAAAAAAAAACCAAACCAAAAAAACAAAACAAAAAAAAACAACACGTCGTCTTGGGAATCCAAACGTCGTGGAGGAGAGTCACGGGCAAAGGGGGTGCAGAACAGCGAGAAACAACGCACGTTTCGGGGTGCTGCAGATAAAGGGGGAGCTGGAAAGGCTCTCGGCTCCTGGGAGGTGCCAAGGAGCCGCCGTAGGCACTGGGGGGAGGGAGGAGAGGAAGGGAGCCTCGAACAGTGGCCTGGAGTGCCCCAGGGCCCCTGCTTGGGTTTCAGGGGTGCCCTGGGCTTCCTCACACAGCCCCCCCCCTCGACAGCCCGAATCCCCCCTCCACGAAGGATACAGCTTGACCACGTCCGTGTCCATCCGCCTCTTGCCCGGACTGGGGGATGACATGGTGTCGCCGCTGCCTCCCCGTCGCCTGCGCCGCCGCCGCCTCTCCTTTCCTCGGCCCGTCTATCACGGGCCCCGGGCCCCGGCTCTGAAGAGCCTGCGGCCGCGCCGGCTCCTCGGTGGAGGTGGCAACACCCCCGCGATCCTGTCCGGTCCCGTCAGCCGCCGCCGCCGCCCCCCGCACGGGGGAACACCGGGCACTGTCCGGCCGAGTGGGGGTGGGGACCCCGCGGCGCCCGGCTCGGGCTGCCCCTCTCCGGCTGTGGGTTCCGCCGCGGCCCGGCCCCGGCGCTACTCTGCGCCGCGCGTCGCTCCCTCCTGCCTGCTCTAGCTCGCTCTCCTGCTCGCCCGCTCACCCTCTCGCCGGCTCCCTAGCAGCCTCCACGACAAGCGGACGACTCCTGCTCAGTCGGCCTCTCTACCCCAGCCTCGCTCTGGGCGCCGTGACGTCACCTCTGTGACGTCATCTGCGGGGCGGGTCCGGCTGGCGAAAGGGGTGGGGCGCCGCCGCCGCGGCGTGGACTTTCCCGGGGGGTTCTGGGAGATGTAGTTCCTCTTTCTCCTGCCCTCACAGCCCTGTGCCCCCTCCCCCAAGTCCCCCGCACGCTTAATCGCTCAACTGCCAGTGACGTTATCATCATCACAAACGATAATAGTAAATAATGGCACTATTATTACATTTGTGTGTTTTAGTGTAATAAACTTCCTTCTCACATACACTGTTAAAAGGCTGTTTATTTGATTTGAGGTGGCAATTCCTTGGATAGGCACCAAAGTCGGAAATTCCCACACCAGCAGGTTCTCTGCCCTCTGCTCCCTTCTTGGATGGAGAGGATCTGTCTGCAGCGATTGTAGACGACAGCAAGGTTTCCTCAGAGCTTGCAAACCAGGGTTCGTTACCTTCCACATGGAAAGGGCCACTACTTCAAGGATTAGAATGGAGGCAGCGAGCTGGCAAGACCAGAAATAATTTGGTATGAGCATCCTTACCCCCACGGAGTATGAGGTAATTTCACAGAGGGAAAGACTGATAGAAGCTGAAACACCCCCAATGTGCTGTAGTTCAAAGGACAGCGATTGTTCTGCCCTCCGAACTGCTATACTAACCCTGTATACTCTGTGATTCGTCCAATAAATATTTATGGAGCACCTACTATGGTGTGAATCACCCTGCCGGACATGAGGGTATCACAGTGAACTAAGAAAGACGTTAAATTTACGCAGTCCTCCCGATATGGTCAGCGGGTGTAGTATGTCAGCATCACCCGGGAACTTGTTAGAAATTCAGGCTAAAAGCTTCACCTCAGACCTACTGCATTAGAATTTGCAGCTTAACAAGGTCCCCAGGTGATTCCTGTGTGCGGGGAAGTTTGAGAGTCACTGCTCTACAAAGCACCCTACAAAGAAGCCGTATGGAACCCAGGAGTCGACCAGGCAAAGGGAGCAGGAGTGATCTAGGCATCTCCTATGTTTATATCACATTTTTGCTGCCATCTACTGTATTTTCAAAAATTTGTATCTATTCCCTTGTTCCTATGAATACGCTTGTACTGTGTCAGACCCCGTGCTGTGAGTTGGGTCTCCTTACATTAACCTCACGCGCGCGCGCGCGCGCGCGCGCGCGCGCACACACACACACACACACACACACACACACACACACACACCTGGGGCAGCAGCAATCAGCTAAAATTGAACATTCTTTACTCCGATCATTCCATTCCTCCAAAGGACTAGTTGTTTGTGTGCATGTGCTAAATATACATAACATAAAATTCGCCATTTGAACTACTTTGAAGCGCACCATTCAGTGTATTAAATACATTCACAATGTTGAGCAACCGTCACTACTCTCCCTTTCCAGAACTTTTTCATCGTCTCAAGCAGAAACTCCATGCCCATTTAACAACAAATCCTCATTCATTCTCCACTCCCCCCCAGCCCCTGCTAACCTCTACTCCACTTTCTGAACAAGTCAGGCTATTTTAACTGCTTCCGAAGGGGATACGTTGGTCTTTCTGACTGCACATAGCAATTCTGTCAGAGGGAGGACCTGTCTGAAGGAGATTTCTAACCCCCTTCAGGTGACCACTTTGGTTTCGTTGTCGTTGTTCTTTTTTAAATGTTTATTTTGTATTTATTTTTGAGAGAGGGAGAGACTGTGTGCACGCCGCGGGGAGGAGGGGCAAGGGCGGGGGGGGGGGGGGGGGGGGATGGAGGGTCCTAAGCGAGCTCTGTGCTGCCTGAGCCACCCAGGAGCCCCATGTGACCACTTTGTTAAAGGGAGGGAAGGATGGGGCGGAAATTATTCCTGACTGTCTCCTCCAGGCTCTCCGGGCTCCTGCGGCTACCACTTCCTCTCCCCAGCACTGCTCCTCACTCTCCTTCACCTGAGTAACCCCCTACTCACATGCTAAGGCAGCTGTTGTCAACCTTTGGTGCACTTCAGAATCACCTGGGGAGCTCGCTAAGCTCACAAATGTCCAGGCCCCACCACCAGGGGCTCTGATTCAGAAGGTCTAGGGTGAGGCTTGGATGTCCATATCTTTAACAAGCTCCCCAGATGATTCTGATGCAGGCCAAAGTTTAAGAACCTCTGCTTGAAAATTCCAACAGGCACCAACACTTTCAAAACACCTGCCCAGACCCCTCTAGGTGGGTCCTGTGCTTTCATAATATCCTACGCAAATAAGGATGTTTCCTCCCCATGGGAGAGCAAGGCTCCGAGCCAGGCTCAGAGGACCCAAAGTGTTTCCAGAACAGAAAGAACAGGTCAAGGATGGGACTCTTGAGAAAGAAGGGCATGGGGTGGATCTAGAAATCATCCCTGGTGGGCTTTAATTTTTACAGATGCCATACACTGCTGTGATCTAAGCAGGAAACAAAAATCGTCAGAGACGTGTTTAGAGAAATTTGTTCTGGACAACACTGGAGAAGGTGGGGCTGCTCTACCTGGAAATGCAATGGAAATTTAGCCCCCTGAGCACTCCCTGAAAAGCAATCACTTGGAGGAGAATTATTGTCTAGCAAGTGTCTTAGCTCTGGGTTACTCAGGACAGACCTGCCCATCCCTAGCCCTTAATTATGACTCAGTTAATTGCAGATATCCTCCCAGACCCTCAGTGTTCTCATCTGTAAAATGTGGCTCACAATACCCTACCCACTTGAGTAGGTTGATGGAGTAAATGGAGAAGATGAATGTGAAAGCCCCTTGTAAACTATAAATTGCTTTTCATAGAGGTAATGTGAAGTGTTGATTATAAGATGTAATATATTATTTGTGGTGCTATTATTATATTATTAATTTCAACCCCCCTCCATTTGCCCCACTCCTTATGCACTGTATATCATTTAAGGAGAAAGGCATTCACTTTTTTTTTTCTTTTGGGGTCTGTTCGTTTGTTTTTTCTTGAAGATGTCATAGTGCCAATTCCTTCACCTTTGTGGTGAAGGTATGGTCACAATTTCAGGACACGCCTTTTCTCTCTGGGCGTTTTGCCATTTGCTCCTTCATAAATCCATTTCCTCCATTCTGACTTCCTCCCCTCTCCCCCGCTGCAACCCTCTCGTCATCTTTCCAGAGCTTCAAAAGACTCTGGAATCTGCCCTTGACCAGGTGGGTTCGAAAGGTAGCTCCTGAGTCGTGCCAAATGACAGCCTTTGTTTGACTTATTTTTGGCTTACAAAAACCTGGAGCTCCTCTCGAGCAAAGTGTTTGTGCTCGCCTTTTTACCCAATGTTTTAGCCATTCAGAATGTCAATAATTTACTCTAAGACAACGCTGGGGCCCGGGAGTATCTGTTTATGTATGTGCACACACATGGCAGTGTGCTGGAATGAACCGTGTTTTTCCTTATCAGGTATAACCAGGGTGCCACGAGGGAACAGCTGTCCAGCCTGCCTGACTCACCAGTGTTGCAATCTGGGAAGTGTTTTTGGGGCCTGTTTATCTCTCCCCAGGGCAGGACCAAGCTTGACCAATGGAGCCTTCGATCTCAGGAGCAGCTTCTCGAAGGCAAGCAAACAAGTTTGGAGAGAATATGCTGCTTTGAGCCAGACACTAAGAGGGAGCAAGAGGAAAGCTATCATTTGATGGACTGAGTAGAAGACCACAGCCCCAAAGCTGCTCTATCTCCAAAGGTACCTGTTAACACAAGAGCTCTAAAACCAAAGTAAGTTCATCACTGTCCCCACGAGATGTGAAAATCCCTCCAATAAGGCCTCCTGATTCCAGTTGACCATTTCTGTTGGGAAATAGGTTTGTTTGGAGCTGGCACTCCTAGCATCTGAGATCACAGGTCCGGAACCCTCTAGAAGGCAATAATATCAACAGTTTCCTTGCTGCTGTGGAAATGAAAGCTTAAAAATCATTTCAAGGCGCGTCTGGCTGGCTCGGTCGCTTGATCTCAGGGTCGTGAGTTTGAGCCCCATGCTGGGTGTAGAAATTACTTAAAAATAAAGAAAGAAACTTAATCAATCATTTCAAGCCATCTCCATGTAACCCTGTTACAATTTGTCCCCACAGAAGCAGTCAGGGGTTGCTCAGGAACATGCAGGCCAGACGGCAGTGAGGACAGAAAGATTTCATCTGCGCTATCATTGCCACGGCTTGTTTTGTTCACTACCTGTGGCAACAGCCTCCTTGGACGAACACCAATCCCCCCAAAGCAGCATGATTCAGAGTGAGCATGGAACTTCGAGACAGATAAGCCCTTCAGTCCCAGGCGCACACACACACCCTAATGCCGAGGCTCAAGGAGGGAGCAAGATTGAAAATTATTTACACTTGGGGCGCCTGGGTGGCGCAGTCGGTTAAGCGTCCGACTTCGGCCAGGTCACGATCTCGCGGTCCGTGAGTTTCGAGCCCCGCGTCAGGCTCTGGGCTGACGGCTCAGAGCCTGGAGCCTGTTTCCGATTCTGTGTCTCCCTCTCTCTCTGCCCCTCCCCCGTTCATGCTCTGTCTCTCTCTGTCCCAAAAATAAATAAATGTTGAAAAAAAAATTTAAAAAAAGAAAAAAAAAAAGAAAACTATTTACACCTCCATCCAGGGAGCTCTCACCTGGGCCCTCTGTGGAGCCTTTGTTTTGCCAGTCGTGGCCTCCTGTGTTTCCTTTGCAGCTTCCTTATCTCCCTGATCCGGAAATGCTGGAGGCTCCAGACTCAGCCCTGGGCTCTCTGCTCTTCTTTCTCTATATTGAATCCCTGTCTCAGCTTCAATGGCTGTGCATACCCTGACTGCCCAGTGTACATTTCTGATTGGAGCCCAGCCCCTGAACTGCAGACATATACATACAGTCGTCTATTTGACATCTCCTCCGGTCCCAAAGTAAACTGTGATGCCATCCCTCCCTCTCTCTCACATAGTTTTCCCCATTCGGTAAATGGCAGCTATTAATTTGAAATATATGGAATTGCTAAAACGTTTTAATGTTTTTATTTATTTCTCAGAGAGAAAGATTGAGCAGGGCAGGGGCAGAGAGAGAGGGAGACAAAGAATCTAAAGCGGGCTCTGCCCTGACAGTGTGGGGCTCCAACCCTGGAACAGTGAGACAATGACCTGAGCCTAAGTTGGACGCTCAATTGACTGAGTCACCCAGGCACCCCTTTTGTTTTTTTTTAACTTATTTATTTTGAGAGAGGGAGAGAGAGCACAGGTGCACAGGGGAGGGGTCAGAGGGGGAGGGGCAGAGAGGGAGGGAGAAAGAGAGAGGGAGGGAGAGAGAATCCCAAGCAGGCTCCGTGCTATCAGCACAGAACCTGACACAGGGCTCCATCCTGTGAACCCTGAAATCATGACCTGAGCCGAAACCAAGAGTCAGACTCTTCACCACCTGAGCCACAGGCACCTGTATGAAATTGCCATTTTTAAAGAACCGTCAGGGGCCCTTGAATGGCTCAATCTGACTCTTGGTTTCGGCTCAGGTCATGATCTCATGGTTGGTGGGATCCAGCCCCATGTCGGGCTCTTGTTGGCAGTGAGGAGCCTGCTTGGGATTCTCTGTCTCCCTCTCTCGCTCTCTCTCTCTCTCTCTGTGCTTTCCCCAATCACGCTGTCTCTGTCTGTCTCCAAATAAATAAATAAATAAATTTAAAGCTAAGAACAGCCAATCATTGGCCACTTCATTTGGCTCAACCTAATACAACATCCTTCCAGTTGCTCAGGCCAAAGAGTTGGGACTACCATTCTTGACCCCTCTCTTTCTCTAACACCCCACATTCAATCTATCAGGAAATCCTGTTGGATGTGCTAGGAAATACATCCAGAATCTTTCTCCCACCATCTCTACCAAACCATCATCCTTACTACAATTGTTTTCCAACGGATCTCCTCTCTTCGACTCCCGAATTCATTCATACAGAAGCCAGTGATCCTTTTAAACCATAAATGGACTCTTGTCTCCTCACTGTTCAAAGACTTCCCATTTCACCCTATGTCAAAGCCAAAGCCAAAGCCAAAGGCTTCCAAGGCCTTACAGGAGCTGCCCCTACCCTTTCCCCTCACCTCTGTCTAGCTAGCCTTCTTGCTCTTCCTCAAATACACCAGGCCTGCTCCTGCCCCAGGGCCTTTCTATTTGCCACTCTTTCCATCTAAAACATTCTTCACTTTGGGGTGCCTGGGTGGCTCAGTCGGTTAAGCGCCCCACCTCGGCTCAGGTCATGATCTCACGGTTTGTGGGTTCGAGCCCTGCGTCGGGCTCTATGCTGACAGCTCTGAGCCCAGAGCCTGCTTCCGATTCTGTGTCTCGCTCTCTCTCTGCCCCTTCCCCACTCATGCTCTGTCTTTCTCTGTCTCTCAAAAATGAATAAACGTTAAAAAAAAAATTAAAAATAAATAAATATTAAAAAAATTGTTTTAAACATTCTTCACTTAGATAAACAGATTACTTGTTCCTTCATCTCGTTTAGGTCTCTGCAGAAATGTCACCTACTCTGTCGAACCTTCTTTTTTTTTTTTTAATTTTTTTTTAACATTTTTATTTATTTTTGAGACAGAGAGAGACAGAGCATGAATGGGGGAGGGGCAGAGAGAGAAGGAGACACAGAATCGGAAGCAGGCTCCAGGCTCTGAGCCATCAGCCCAGAGCCCGACGCGGGGCTCGAACCCACAGACCGTGAGATCGTGACCTGAGCTGAAGTCGGACGCTCAACCGACTGAGCCACCCAGGCGCCCCTGTCGAACCTTCTTTAAGCACCCTATGTCAAACTGCAGTCCCAACTCCACCCCGGTCCCTCGTCTTCTCCTTCTCTGTTTAGCTTTTCTCCCTGGGGTTTACCAACACCTCACATATGACGTACCGTGGTTTCACTTAGCTATCTGTTTATCTTCTCTCTCCACCAGAATGTAAACTCTCTGAAGACAAGGATTTTGTCTGTTGCATTTACTGCTCTACAGCCAATGCCTAGAAGAGCATGTGGGACACAGTCAATGCTCAAATGCTGAATGAATACAAGGAAAAAAGGAAGACTCGCTGAAAAGGCAACAAAATATTGACAGTGTAAAGCGGTCCCTTGGAAGCTCACAAAGTTAGCTCTTCCTAATGTTCTCTGTAGAGTGGCATGAAACTTACATACTGAGCACCTGCTCTGTGCCAGGCACGGTGCCAGGGCATGTTACTTAGAACCTAACAGCCTGGCAGGACCGATGTTATTTGCCTACTTTAGGGATGAAGAGCCTCAGGTTCAAGGAAGTTCGGTAATTTGCCCGAGGTCACATAGCCAGTAAATGGCAGTATCGGGATTCAAATCCAGGCCCCCAACTTCAAAGCCCGTGCCACTTGCAATCTGGCTGTGCCACCCTGTTTGTTAATTGCCTCATTTGTTGATGCTGATGAACTCATTACTTCGAAGGCCCGGCCCAAATTCCACCTCCTTTGTGACCATGAAGGTTTCCAGGCCGTTCTAAGCTAAACTCTGAAAGGAGTTTAGCTTAGAAAAGAAAAGAAAGAGGGGCGCCTGGGTGGCTCAGTCGGTTAAGTGTCCGACTTTGGCTCAGGTCATGATCTCACAGTTTGTGGGTTTGAGCCCTGCATGGGGCTCGGTGCTGACAGCTCAGAGCCTGGAGTCTGCTTTGGATCCTGTGTCTCCCTCTCTCTCTTCACCTACCCTGCTTGTGCTCTCTCTCAAAAATTAAAAAAAAAAACTTTTTTTAAATCTAATTCAGCCCAAGTCACTCCCCACTCACAGTCCTTCAGTGGGTCATCCTTAAACTCAGAACAAAATCTCAACTCTGTGCCCTCTGTAATGCTGTATAATCTAGGCTTAGGCTACATTTTCAACCTCATTTCCTGCCTCCCCCGTATCCCCTCAGACATTCTGTTGCTTATATCCCTGGACACCGAACTGGTTTATACTTCAGGGCCTCTGACCTGGCTGTTCCAGCTTCCTGGAATGCTCTTCTCATACATCCTAAAGGGCAACTCCCTCCTTTCTGCAATGAGGTCTTTATTCAGACGTCCTGTCCTTAAAGAGGCCCTTCCTTCACCACTCCGTGTTAAAAGGTATACCCCTTACTTTTCTCTCCTTACCTTGCTTTAGTTTTTTGGTAATATTTTTAGATTTTAATTTTGGAAATGTTCGAATATGCTGAAAAAAATGGAGGCAATAATACAACGATCACCCAAATACCCACCATCCAGATGTAACAACTGTTAACATTTTGCCATATTTGCTTTATCTGCTTGAAGATGTGTGTGTGTGTGTGTGTGTGTGTGTGTGTGTGAAATGTCTTTTTTTATTTTTATTTTTTTTGCTAAATCTTTTGAAAATAACCTTCAGACACTATGACACTTCAGCCCTGTATACTTCAGCATATATACCCTATAAATAAGGACATTTTCCTTTATAAAAATATTATTATTCTACCTAAGAAAATGAGCAATGATTCCCTAATTACCATCTAATTTTCAGTCCATAATCAGATTTTTAAAAATAAATCTCTTTTTTGGGGGCACCTGGGTGGCTCAGTCGGTGAAGTATCTGACTCTTGGTTTCAGCTCAGGTCACATGATCTCACAGTTCATGGGATCGAGCCCTGAGTCGGGCTCTGGGCTGACAGCACAGAACCTGCTTGGGATTTTCTCTCTCTCCCCCTCTTTCTCCGCCCCTCCCCTGCTTGTTCTCTCTCTCTCCCTCTCCAAATAAATAAATAAACTTTAAAAAATAAAGTAAAAATAAATCTTTTTTCTTGATGTACAGTTGACACACAGTATTATATTAGTTTCAAGTATACTACACAGTGATTCAACAATTACATACATTATGAAATACCATGAAAAATGTGGTGACCATCTGATAATCAGATGTTCTTAGCTGTCCCCTCTATGGCAGTTTTTTTTTTTTTTTTGAGCCAGAATCCTTGAAGATTCATTATAATGTATTTTGATTTATATGCCTTTCATCAGAGGACAGTTGGGAAATTATATTTTACATGTATAGCTCTTTCGGGTCTCTGCCCTCCTGTATCCTCTGCCTCACCCCTACTCCCATTTCTGTGCTATGTACACAATAGGCAGTTAATAAATAATTGGTAATGGCCAGACGAAACGTCCAACTCCTTCATACAAAAACTTGTATGCAAACGTTTATAAGCAACATTAGTCATAATACCAAGAAGTGGAAACAACCCAAGTGTCCATCAATTGATGAATGGATAAATAAAATGTAGTCTACCCAGTATGATGGAATATTATTCAGCAATAAAAAGAAACACTGCGACACGCTCTGCCATGAATGAGCCTTGTAGATATTTTGCAAAGAGAAGCCAGTCACAAAAGACCACATGTTGTATGATTCCTTTTTTTTTTTAAGATTTTATTTTTAAGTAATCTCTACACCCAACATGGGGCTTGAACTCACAACGCCGAGATCAAGAATCGCACGCTTCACTGACTAAGCCTAACAGGTATGCCCCTGTGTGATTCCTTTTATACCAAATGTTTAGAATAGGCCTCTCTATAGAGAAAGAAAATAGATTGACAGTTGCCTAGGGTTGGGGAGAAGAGGAAGAATGGAGGGTGTCCACTAAGGGGTGCAGTGTTTCCTTTTAAGGTGACGGAAATGTTCTAAACTTGATTGTGGTGATGATTGCACGACTCTGAATATACCAAAAACCATTAAGGCATACACTTTGAGGGGATTGTATGGTATGCGAATTAGCTTAATAAAGGTATTATTAAAACCAAAGCAAAAACGAAACGGTCCTATTCTTCCTTGTTCCAGATCACAGCAGGAACAGATGTTGACCAAACATCCTCTTGCCTCCTCTCCCATCTTCTCCCCTCCTCTGGACTCTCCTTCCCTTTCAACATGGCAGAGGTGTTGACGACTGGAGATACGGAAGCTTCACCTGCTTTGGTGGAATGGCCTTTTATCTTCTAGTCTATTGACCAAGAAGAACCTCAACTTTTCCTTACACTAGAGTTACTACGTTGCCCTCTCTGGGGCCAAGTCCTGTTTTGTCCCATCAGATGTGGGACTAGCCCTTCCCCCCCAGACCGTGGCGCTATTGCAGGTCAAGGGCAAACACAGCTGCCCATCTGAGACCATCTATGGGAGTCAAGAGCAGCCTTGCCAGGTTCCGTGTGTACACAGCACTTCCATTTTGTGGGTGTCATGTGGTTGGAGTGGCTGTTAGTGTCCAGGCCACGTTCCCTACCGCACTGTGTGCAGGAACTGTCTGATTCGTCTTTTCGTATTGTCTGTGCCTAAAACAGACATTTGCACTTAAAAGGCAGAAAGTGTGGAGTCAGGCTTCCCATACCCACTGTTCCAATCTGGTTCTCTGGGAAAGAATGGGGAGGCTCTGGCCCTGAGGGAATTGGCCTCAAAATCTGGGGTTCTGAATTCCAATCCCAGATGTTATGGGGCACCTGGGGAATTCATCTGCTTACCCCTCATAGACTGGGAGGCGGGGGAACTGGTTAATTCCAGCAGGGTTGCATTTATGATAGTTTACATCGAATCAGGAACTTAACAACTGTGTGGTGAAGGGACTTAACCAGATTCTTCGTACTCCTCTCAATGCCAGCCAGGTATCTTGTGCTAACTTTGCTGGAGGACAAATGGAGTTACACTAGGGGAATGTGAGATGTATGGATTTGCTCAGTTGACCAAAGAAAAAGAAAGTTAACATGAGAAACCGGGACTCCTGGTCCCTTTTCCTCCCTAAATTTGTCTCCTCTGATTTCTCCCAATGTCTCCAGAGGCAATTTGGTTTCCTCAGGGTATACTGGCTGCCTTGGCCTTACTCCAGTGGTCACAGGGCAAAGGATTCAGGAAATGTGCCCTCAGCTGACCGGCCCGTGATGGCAGGCAGGGGAAGAGAGAGGATTGTTACCAAATTATACCTCGATTGGCATGATTCATTCACATTCTACTTGGTTAAAAATAACCATTTTGCAATTTGTACATACATCAAATCACTATGTTGTACATCTGAAACTAACATGTTATGCGTCAGTTATAGCTCAAAAAAGCGTACGTCGATTTCTGTGTGCATAAATAAAAAGATATGCATCGGATATATATTTTTAAAAATTGAAAAGTTAAAAAAAATTAAAAACATAGAAAAATAAAAAATTTGGGGGCACCTGGGTGGCTAAGTCGGTTGAGCGTCCAACTTCGGCTCAGGTCATGATCTCGCAGTTTGTGTGTTCGAGTCCCGCGTGGTGCTCTGTGCTGACAGCTCAGAGCCTGGAGCCTGTTTCAGATTCTGTGTCTCCCTCTCTCTCTGACCCTCCCCCATTCTTGCTCTGTCTCTCTCTGTCTCAAAAATAAATAAGCGTTAGAAAAAAAAATTAAAAATAAATAAATAAAAACCCAAAAATGAATAAGCACTAAAAAAAATTTTTTTTAACTGAAAAGTTTTGTACTTGAAAGGACACATCAAGAAAGCATTTGTAAACATATATCTGATAAATTTCTCCTATCCAGAATGTATACAATTCAAAAATAAGTAGACAACCCAATTTTAACAACGGGCAGAGCATCTGAATAGAAATTTCTCCATGGCCAAGAAGCACATGAAAAGATGCTCCACATCAGTTGTCATAGGGGAAATGCACATCAAAGTCACACTGAGGCACCTTTCACTTCTCACCCGCTAGGCTGGCTGTAATCAGAAAGGCAGACAGGAAGTATTGGTGAGGCCTTGTAGAAACTAGAATCCTCATTCAGAGCTGGCGGGAAGGTAAATGGTGCAGCCACTTTGGAAAACGGTCTGGAAGTTCCTCAAAATGCTAGACAGAGAGTTAAGGTATGACACAGCACTGCCGTTCCGACGTACGTGTGCAAGAGGACTGAAAAACATAAGACTTGCCCATGCGTGTTCGCAGGAACGTTATTCATAATGGCCAAAAAGTTGAAACCACCCAAATGCCCACGAACTGATGAATGGAAAAAAGTAATGTGCTATATCCACCCAACGGAAGATTAATCAGCCCTAAAAAGGCATCAAGTTCTAATACATGCAACTACATGGATGAACCCTGAGCACAGGTGAAGCGAAGGAAGCCAGGCACAGTGTGCCGCAGACTGATTCCACGTATCCGAAACGTGCTGAATACGCAAATTTATAGAGACAGAAAGTAGTTTCCTGGGCTGGGGGAGGGAGAAATGAAAAGTGAATGCTGGTGGGTAATGGGCTGTCTTTTGGGGGTAACAATGTTCTAAAGGTTTTTTTTATATTTTATTTTTTATTAAAAAAATTTTTTTTAACGTTTATTTATTTTTGAGACAGAGAGAGAGCATGAACGGGGGAGGGTCAGAGAGAGGGAGACACAGAATCTGAAACAGGCTCCAGGCTCTGAGCTATCAGCACAGAGCCCGACACGGGGCTCGAACTCACGGACTGCGAGATCACGACCTGAGCCACCCAGGCGCCCCATGTTCTAAAGTTTATTATGCTGCTGGTTGCACAACCTTGTGCTTATACTAAAGCCATTGAATTGTACATTTTGAAAGAGTGAATTTTACGATATGGGAATTATATCTCAATAAATAGTAATAATATCATACACAGCTTGGGAAAAAAAAAAAAAAAAAAGAAAACGATGGTCTTCCCCTGCCACGTTTCTGGCTGCCTGGTTAGCGGCGGGGCCGGTGACCCAGGCCTTCTGTAGGGTTGCACATCCAGCTCAGACTTGCAAGGCCTCTGGGCCCTCACAGACAGTCGGATTATTTCATCATGAGGAGAGAGCACAAGAAGCCTCTCAATTCACATCCTTTTTTGTTTTCAACCAGGGCTTATCAAAGTTGCAGTCACAGGACACCTGACTGCTCAGAGCCTCAGGGTCCTGAGCGAATCCAAAATCAAGACAGTTTTCTTCTAAGTTCGTGTTCCAGACCCAGTTGATACATCTTCTAGATTGGCTAAGCCCCACCCCTTCCCAAGCCATCTTGCCTCATCTTGCCCAGCTTCCCAGCTGGAGAGGCTGCCGCACTGACTTCTTTCAGTGGCCCTAGGGTCACAGCTGCTGCCATTGCTCTATCCTGCTCAGGCGCCGTGTCAATCTCCCCTCGGGAGGGAGGGCACAGCAGCTCGCACCCAAGTCCAGCGCAACCTGACTCCAGGAGCCTCTGGCTTCCCCCGCAGCTGCTCCGAGGGGCCCATACAACCCAGACACAGGAAGTTAACACCTATGGGGTAAACACTGACCAGAAAGGGACACTGCCCGTTGCCTGCCCTGCTTCTCTCTCCCTGGCCGACTCTGCTAATATTTGGAGATATCCCAAGTGACTGGGCAACAACCATTGTGATTTTTCTTGCGAGGCCCTAGCCAGCTTGATAATACGTGACCTCATTATTTGATTTCCTTCTTTCCTTCATCTCTGTTCCTCACTCTTGAGGCCCTGGGCTTGCAACCTCCCCGGTGAAACATTAACCCTTAAGCTTTGCCTCAAGCTCTGTTTTCCAGGAAGCGGAGACAGACAAACTACGCATTTACTTGAGAGTAAAGGGTTTATAAACCCTCAAATGCTCTTTAGGCTATTTTCATCACCCTGCATTCCTACCTTGCCCCATTAAATAGAAACGTCTGCTGGCTTCTCTGGGGGGGCGGGGGGGGGGGGAGACTCGTACTGGAAAAATCACATTAATCCTTCTGATCTCCTGCACTCCATGGGGTGAGCCACTCACTAGTCCTTGGCAGAAAGGATTGGGGGTGTTTGCCCTGCGGTAATCCAGATGCTTTGCTGAAGACTGTAAGTTTAGTTTAGGGAATTAAAAATAGGAAGCTCATTTGGATGTAGGTACCAGCTCCATTTTTTTCAAGCGGGCTTTCTCAGTAATAAAGCTCCACTCTCAGCTCAATTTATCTGATTCCCAAGCCCTGTTCTCATTTGGTTCAGAAGCTGTGGCAGTTGGGGAGGATATTCTTACGAGTACACAGTTTAGGTCATCATTGTCTCACCGACAGACATACCTTCTATCTACTCGTTCTAGGGATTTGCTGTTGTTATTGTTATTATTATTATTGTTGTTATTCTTTTTAGTGGTGAGGGTCCAAGTGTCAGATTGGGGATTCCTAACGGTGTGCATGATGTGGGTGACAGATGTGGGGAGGAAAGATGGACCCCCACGGCCCTGGAGCAGCTGGCTCCTAGTGGCTGGACCAAGCCTTCCACATCGGTTTATCCTTTGTGTCATATAAATATCACGGTTTACCATGACACGAACTGTGACATGTGCCATGGTCTGTGCTATGACGTGAAAAAGTCTGAGAAGCATTGAAATAAGTCGTGCTCTTACTGTATTTTTTCTTTCCCTTATTTTTTAATGTTTATTATTTTTTAACTTTATTTTTTTGAGAGAGAGAGAGAGAGAGAGAGAGAGGGAGAGGGCTCAAGTGAGGGAGGGGCAGAGAGGGAGAGAAGTGGGGCTCACCTGCAGCGTAAATCATGCTTTTTTTTTTTAATGTTTATTTACTATTTTTTTTAATTATTTTTTTTTAACATTTATTTATTTTTGAGACAGAGAGAGAGGGAGCATGAATAGGGGAGGGTCAGAGAAAGAGGGAGACACAGAATCCGAAACAGGATCCAGGCTCCGAGCTGTCAGCCCAGAGCCCGACGCAGGGCTCGAACCCACGGACCGTGAGATCATGACCTGAGCAAAGTCGGACGCCCAACTGACTGAGCCACCCAGGCGCCCCAATGTTTATTTACTTTTGAGAGAGAGAGAGAGAGAGAGAGCATGAGCAGGGGACGGGCAGAGAGAGAGACATACACACAGAGTCCGAAGCAGGCTTCAGGCTCCAAGCTGTCAGCACAGAGCCCGACATGGGGCTCGAACCCACTAACCGTGAGATCATGACCTGAGCCGAAGCTGGATGCTTAACCGACTGAGCCACCCAGGTGCCCCTAAATCATGCTTTTGATAAGGGATATTTTGGTCCCCCTGAAGTGGCCTGCTAAACTGGGGGTGCCTGGGTGGCTCAGTCAGCTAAGCATCCGACTTCTGTTCAGGTCCTGATCTCGTGGCTCGTGACTTCCTGAGTTCGTGCCCCGCATGGGGCTCTCTGCTGTCAGCACGGATCCCGCCTAGGTTCCTATCTCCCTCTCTCTCTGCCCCTCCCCACCTCATGCTTCTCTCTGTCTCAAAAATAAATCAAAACATTAAATAAAAAAAACCTAAAAAAATTACATCAGTAATTGGGAATTACTGCCGTAAGCAGCAGGTCAGAGGAATGTTTGTTGAATGAATCAGTGAGTCAATGAAATGGAATGAAGACAACCTATGTCTTCCTGTGCTCTCTCAATGCAGAAATATGTGGGAAAGAAATCTGATTTATCTGAGGAGAGAGATCATTTGGCACAGGGCGACAAGGGAAAATAAGAGGCCAGGCCAGAGGAACGACAAGCGAATGTGCTGAGTTTTTCCCCTCCGGGCTTTCCACTCCAGTCCCTAAAAGATCCTTCTGCCTTTTCCTTCATTATTTGTATCTCTTTGCCCTGGAAATAACACACAGGCTCTGGCTCTGGTGAGGCCACTCTGGTGGCCGTGAGGCCCTTTTCCTTCTCCTCCTGACTCTAAATAGATTACCCTGGCTTCCCCAGGAGGCCCCCGGCGTTCGTTCACCTCCTCCTTCCCGCCCCCCCCCCCCCCCACAGGTGCCTGTGCCTTTGTTTCCTGCTCTGTCGGCCTCTGGGCTGCCTGAATTTTCAACTCCTGAAAAGGAAACTCTTTTTGGTATTCATTGTCACTGAATAAAGACAGGAAACACTCTCGCTGCGTCCAAGGATCCCAGTACGTGATACATTGTCTAAACTAGCACCTTGCCCAAGATTTTTGACCAGTGCCCAAGAAGATAGAAACATCCAACATCTTCTACCCAGGAGCTTCTGAAACACACCCAGGGTCTCAGACCCACCCGCCGGGCCTCTTGCTACAAGCAAGACGGGTTACCAGTCGGGTACAACACTTTGCCCCGTCCAGACCCAGCCGGGACTGGTCTATCATCCCCATTCCCTTTCCACACTCCTGACTTCTCAGTTACCCCTAATATCTCAAATATTCCTCCCTCACGTCGAACAGGAGGAAAGGTGTGCAGTAGCTGTTGGGAATACCAGTCTTTAGGGCAGGGAGGGTGCCGCACAAAGTCCCCAGAGGCCTCTCTGCTTGCTCTGGCCCCAGACGCTTCATTTCCCCTGCTTCAGCTTCCCTCCCCCGCTCCCCAGCTAGTCTCAGAGCTATTTGCTTCCTCCTGGGGCCCAAAAGGAGGCCTGCTAGGCCTGTGTGGTTCACCTCTATGCCTGCCTCTGCTCCCTCAGAGGGAGGGTGAGGGTGACCAAGGCTAGGGGAGCAGCTGTTTTCAAGGGGTGCCGCAGGCCCCTCAAAGCTCAGTTAACCAAATACCTGCCCCTACCTCGCAGGCCCACAGTTCCTCAAATGGAAACAAAGAGAAAAGGCAGCCGGGCAGGAAAAGGGAAGAAAAATTTAGAATTTAAAACTCAACCATAGCTCCTTGTAGACCCGAAATTATTATTTTTCATTTGTAATAATCTTTTTCTGATTTAAAAGTAATATCTTCTGGGGCGCCTAGCTGGCTCAGACGGTAGAGCTTGTGACTCTTGATCTCTGGGCTGTGTGAGCCCCACGTTGGGTATAGAGATTACTTAAAAAATAGAAAGATAGGGGCACCTGGGTGGCTCAGTCGGTTGAGCGTCCGACTTCGGCTCAGGTCATGATCACACGGTCCGTGAGTTCAAGCCCTGCGTCGTCGGCCTCTGACAGCTCGGAGCCTGGAGCCTGCTTCGGATTCTGTGTCTCCCTCTCTCTCTCTCTGACCCTCCCCTGCTCATGCTCTGTCTCCCTCTCTCTCTCTCAAAAATAAATAAACATTAAAAAAAATTTTTTTTAAATAGAAAGATAGATGGGGCATCTGGGTGGCTCAGTTGGTTAAAGAGTCCAACTTCGGCTCAGGTCATGATCTCATGGTCCATGAGTTTGAGCCCCGCCTGGGGCTCTGTGTCTCCCTCTCTCTCTGCCCCTCCCCCACTCATGCTCTCTCTCTCTCTCTCTCTCTCTCTCTCTCTCTCTTTTTCTCTCTCTCTCAAAAATAAACATTAAAAATTTTTTTTAAATAGAATGAGAGAAAGAGAGAGAGAGAGAGAGAGAGAGAGGGAGGGAGGGAGGGAGGAAGGAAGGAAGGAAGAAAGGAAGAAAAATATAATATCCTCCCAGTGGGGAAAACTTAGAACATGTAACGAAACTAACAGTCATCCATAATTCCATGTCCCAGAGACACATGTCTTAATATTTGGTACATTTTCATTTTTATGTTTACATACTTTTACATAATTGAAGTGTATCGTATATATGAGTTTATATCAAATTTTTTCACTTACTAAATCATGTGCGCCTGCTCCTAACATTGTTTTTAGCTATTGCAAACGATCCCATCATGTGGATGTACCATCGTGTATTTAACTGTTTATCGATTTATGGATGCTACCGCCTCCCTTCTTTTTCTTGTTATAATTAACACTGCATGCTTGTATACCATGCTCTAATTTTTAAAAATTTCTTAGGGTGGGGCGCCTGGGTGTCTCAGTAAATTAAGCGTCTGACTTCAGCTCAGGTCATGATCTCACGGTCCATGAGTTTGAGCCCAGCATTGGGCTCTGTGCTGACAGCTCAGCGTCTGGAGCCTGCTTCAGATTCTGTGTCTCCCTCTCTCTCTGCCCCTTCCCTGCTCACGCTCTGTCTCTCTCTCTCTCTCAAAAAATAAATATTTAAAAATTAAAAAAAAAATTAAAATTTCTTAGGATATATTCCAGATAAAGCGGAGCTCCTGGGCAAAAGGTGTGAACTTGATTTTCAGAAGGTTGTATAGCCGCCGTCAGTAATATTTAAATTTTTTTTATGTTTATTTATTTTTGAGAAAAAGAGAGAGAGAGAGAGAAAGTGGGAGAGGGGCAGAGAGAGAGGGAGACAGAGAATCCGAAGCACGCTTTGTGCTGTCACCACAGGGCCCGATGTGGGCCTCAGACCCACAAACTGTGAGATCATGACCTGAGACAAAGTCGGATGCTCCACTGAGCCCCCCAGGCGCTCCCACCACGAGTAATATGTAAATAAATCATGGACACCCCCCTTCCCCCCAAAACTAACTTAACTTGGTTCATTAATAAGTTTGCCTTTCTGGGATGTCGAGGGAGGAAAGGAGCCATCCTCTGAGACCTTCAGAATGTTGTGTTACAGCTGAATCTGTCTCTGGCCACGAATCAAGGCCACACGGAGTGTGGCCTGAGGCAAGGCCCTGGCCAGTACAGGAGACTAGAATATTTGCAGAGGGTCAATGTTCCTGATTGTCTTTGTGGAACTGATTGGTGAATATCCACCTATCTCATGGTACTAAAAGCTTCACAAGGGCGAACACCAATCTCTCTTGCGGTAAGTTCCTACTGCCCAGCAGAGTCACTGGTGTGCATAGTCAAGGCCTCAATAACGACGTTTTTTTTAGGTGTTTATTTTTGACAGAGAGGCAGAGAGTGAGCGGGAGAGGAGTGGGGAGAGAGGGAAGGAGAGAATCCCAAGCAGGCTCTGCACTGTCAGCACGGAGCTCGACCTGGGGCTCGCGGTCACACACCGTGAGATCGTGACCTGAGCCAAAATCAAGAGCCCGGACGCTCAACCAACTGAGCCACCTAGACGCCCGTCAATAACAACTTGCTATGTAAATGCTTAAAGGATGGAGCATCTCACCTCCTTTTCATTCCGTGAAGGCCCGTGTCTAGATCACTAGCTCAGGCGGCCTTCCTTAGGAAGGCGTGCCTCAGTGGCACAGAGGCGTCCAACCCCACAATATTTGTGCCCACCCCCTTTCCGCTCTGTTCCGTTCCGTTCTGTTCCCCCACCCTTGCATTCTGTCTGTGCCAGGCATGCCATGCCCCTACCACGCCCTGATTCCTCACATCACCCCATCCTCGAGGAGGCCTCTGGTGCCAGGCCCACCAGGACTCACCCTCCCTCGTCATCCAAGTAGGACGACCTCACATCTAACCTGAGTGTGGCTGTGCGGCACCGGAGGGGGCGAGTATTTCCGATGACGGTGTCAGAGTTTGCTTCCCACTGCGTCCCAGCCATCTACCAGATCGGTAACTAAGTCAGGGAGAGAGAAGAAGAGAATCTACAGACGCGTTGGGTCCGACTTGTTTTGGAGAAATAAATGTTTGTTGGTTATTAGATACCTTCCTCTCGAGCTCTGCTGGGGTTTGATTGCTGTCCCTTGAGCTCCCCGCCCCCCCCCCCCCCCACAGTTCTCTGGAATTAAATTTCTCTCACTGAGGGATAACAATGTGTCTGCTCTCGAGATAGCTGAGTGCATTTCCAAGCCCTCCTCTGTTTCCAGGGAAGGGGAGGAGATACTGAGTCAGAAGATTATGCCAAGGAGCCCTCCTTTGGCTGCCTGCCTTCTGTAACCGAATAACCCTGCTTGCAGTGGTCAGCCGTGCTAAGAATGTTCATTTTCGGCCTGGGTAGAAACACTTCATCCCATGGTAACTTGGTCTCTGGGGCAGTGCTCATTCAGTTGTTTATTACTTGGTCTGTTTTCTTATTTTTTTATTTTTTTTTAATGTTTATTTTTGAGACAGAGTGAGACAGAGTATGAGCGGGGGAGGAGCAGAGAGAGAGAGGGAGACAGAGAATCCGAAGCAGGCTCCAGGCTCTGAGCTGTCAGCACAGAGCCCGACACAGGGCTTGAACCCACGAACCATGAGATCATGACCTGAGCCAAAGTCGGACGCTTAACCGACTGAGCCACCCAGGTTCCCCTGGTCTATTTTATTAATACCTTGAAGCCAAAGTTTTGATGGAGTAAGTTCAAAACAAAACAAAAACAATCATTCTACATATACACAAGGAAACCAAGCAACCACCACCACCAACAACAAAAAACCTGTCCAATCACATAAATGGTCTTCCAGTGTTTTCCTTGGGTGAAAATTTTCCCCAAGAAGTCTGTATTTGATAAATTGTTAATTAACACATTGGCTACTAATTGCCTGGAATCAGGAACATCAAGTCTACTGCGTAAACCTGGAACTGACCTTCACAAGCTGGCAAAGATTTGGCCAAATACGATAGAAAATTCCAGTACAAACTTTCAGCCTTATATAAAACTGTCCCCAGGGCACCTGGGTGGCTCAGTCAGTTGGGCGTCCGACTTCGGCTCAGGTCATGATCTCACCACCCATGGGGTCAAGCCCTGCGTCGGGCTCTGTGCTGACAGCTCAGAGCCTGGAGCCTGCTTCGGATTCTGTGTCTCCCTCTCTCTCTGCCCCTCTCCCACTCGTGCTCTGTCTCTTTCTCTCAAAAATAAATAAACGTTAAAAAAATGTTTTTTTAACTGTCCGCAGTCTAGAAACACAAGCTGCAGTCATGCTTTGAGGATCAGGAGCTCTCTATTGGTAAAAGAGAATGCCAAACACAGACCTTGATATTTAAGCCTTGCAACGTGGCCGGTAACTACAATATTGTCCTGAAAGTTCTGAATTCCGTGGGCAATTTTTTCACTTAGCCAACATTTATTAAGCATTCATTTTGGAAATACAAAGATTTGTAACATGAAGTGTCTGTCCTCGAGATATTTCCAAGGGCATTAGGGAGACCGAAACATACATAACTATAGTACAGGTAAATCTTCTTTCTTTTTCTTTTTTCTTTTTCTCATCTTGGTTAGGATGAGATGTAAAAAGCATGATCTATGTAGCAGAGCCATTTACTGAGAATCAACCTGTGTTTCTTTTTGTTACTGTGGATGCCTTAGAGGGAAGGAAAGGCATTTTCCCCCTCCCAGTATGGTAAAGTAGGCCCTTATAATCATTCCTGGGAAATCTTTACCTCTGGGAGGAGAGAATGTGAGGTGGTGTAATCTCCCATCCATGAGATTAGATTTTTTTTTAAGTTTGTTTATTTTGAGAGAGAACTCGCACGCGCGTATAAGCACAAGAGTGAGCCAGGGAAGGGCAGAGAGAGGGAGAGAGAGAGAATCCCAAGCAGCCTCTGCACTCTCAGCACGGCGGGCCCAATATGGAGCTCGAACTCACAACCGTGAGATCGTGACCTGAGCCGAAATCAAGAGTAGGATGCTTAAGGGACGGAGCCACGCAGGTGCCCTGAAATGCGATTTTATTGTCTAAGAAAGGGGTGGTATATTCAGGGAGTTGGAACGGGGCTGATGCTGGATTCCAGGAGACTCTCAAGGACTGGGAAGAAGAATTAGGTTCGTTAGGGTTGTGGCTCCCGGGAGAGGGGTGGAGATGCTCAAACTCTGAGCAGGAAGCTGAACCAGGAGTCGGCAGGATCCCCTGGAACAGCGATGACAAAGACAGTCAGGGACGGGCCCGGAGCAGCAGGACTGGCTCACAGAACAGAAATGGCAGAGCCAACCGGGGTCTCTCTCTGTTGGAGGACCAGGAATCTGGGGCCCCCCTTCGGACCACTGCAGGGTTGAGTGATGATCCAAAGGCGTGGAAGCCACCTCTGGAAGGATTGCTATCACACTCCCCTCCCATCCAAACAGGTGGGCTTGGGGTGGTTCTAATTCACGTCAAAAACATTTTTTGAAAAGTAACATCAGGGGTGCCTGGGTGGCTCAGCCAGCTGAGTGTCCGACTCTTGATTTCAGCCCAGGTCACGATCTCACGGCTGTGAGTTGGAGTCCTGCATTGGGCTCCCCGCGCTAACAGTGTGGAGCCTGCTTGGGATTTTCTCTCTCTCCCTCTCTCTGCTCCTCCCTGACTCACGCTGTCTCTCTCTCTCTCTCTCTCTCTGCAAACAAACAAAAAGTAACATCATTGACACCCTCACTGTTGTTGAACCGTTCATATCTGCGACACGTGTAGAATGCTCGGTGAGGAATTCAGGGATGGCTTCCTGGAGGGGGTGACCCTTTGGCTGAGAGTTAAAACATCTAAGTGAGCTAGGCTAAGGGAGGGATTTGGGTGGGGGAGAAAGAGGTGTTTAGGAAAGACGAAGAAACCCAATTCAAGGGCAGGAGGGGAGACCATGGTGTGCTTAGAGAGAGCACAGCACGTGTTAGATGGGCTCTTAGCAGTTCAGTGTGGCTGAAGTGCAGGGAGGGAGGGGAAAGAGAAGAGGTCCTACATCCCAAATACCACAAGGTCTAGAGGTAGGTCAGGTAACCTCATGATTGCTCCCAAACCACTTCTCTCTCCTTCCTCAGAAACGCCCACCTCCTCGAAGCATGAGCCATCAGCCGAGGGCGGCTGCCATCCCTTGGTAGCAGAAAGGACTGAGAACATAGTGTCCCTTTCCTTCAAGCTAGGATGACTCCAAAAATCCTTCTTCCTCCACACAGATGTGTGCTGAACTAAACCAGTGATGATCATCTTTTTCCCATGCTAGAGATTTCAAAATGGAATGTGATAACAATTTCTGACCTCTGAGATAGGGAGGGGAGACCGGTGTGAGACTTCTGGGAAAGATTTCTTTGTTCTTAAAACACAGTGGAGGAAACAGTGCCCCCTCTTTTGTGAGATGTTGGTGAGTCTGCGTGTGACTCTGTATGTGGGTCAACCATCTCAGGGGCCATTTGAGAAGACTGCTAAGGGGTGGGTTGACACACCGAGGATCTGAGAGTCCGTCGCTCTGACCATCATTTCCTACTTGTCTTTTCTTTTCTTTTTTTTTTTTTTTAACATTTATTCATTTTTGAGAGATGGAGAGAGACAGAACATGAGTGCAGGAGGGGCAGAGAGAAGGGAGACACAGAATCGGAAACAGGCTCCAGGCTCTGAGCCATCAGCCCAGAGCCCGACGCGGGGCTCGAACTCACGGACCGCGAGATCGTGACCTGGCTGAAGTCGGACGCTTAACCGACTGCGCCACCCAGGCGCCCCAAGTTTCTTATAGTTCTTGAGGCTGGAAGGTCAAGATCAAGGTGCCAGCATGGTTGATTTCATCGGAGGCCTCTCTTCATATGGTTGCTGCTTCTTCATACGGTCATCTCTCTGTGTCCTTTGTGTCTCTTCCTCTTATACAAACACCAACTGGATTGGATTAGGGCTCTATCCTAATGGCCTCATTTTAACTTAATCACCTCTTTAAAGATGTTATCTGTAAATATAGTTACCTTTTGAGGTCCTGGGGGCTGGGAGTTCAAAATATAGATTCGGGGAGGAGTTCAAAATATAGACTCACAAGATCAGGTGACTCTCGATCTCGGGCTCTTGAGTTCAAGCCCCATGTTGGGCGTAGAGATGACTTCAATAAAGAAATATCTTTTTAAATATGGATTCGGGGAGCATAATTCAGCCCCGAGCAATAACTATAGTGACTCTCTTACGTGCTTCACACAACACACTCCCTTGCTGCCTCTTCTACCATGGTGTTCACCTGGCAAAATCCAAATCTGGTTAGAATCCAACTGTGTCCCACTAAAAGACATATTGGGCCGAATTGGGTTCCACTAAAAGATATATTGAATACGTGGATGTGACCTTGTTTGGAGGTGTACTCAAATTAAGAAGAGGTCAGACTAGATTGGTGTGGGTCCTACTTCAGTGAGCGATATCCTGATAAACACAGGGGAATTTGGACACAGGACACAGGAGAGGTAAATGCCACGTGACCACAGAGACAAAGACTGGAGTGATGTCCCTGCCAAGCAATGCCAAAGATTGTCAGCAACCGCTAGAAGCTAGGGAGAGGCAAGGAAGGGTCCTTCCCTGGAGCCTTTGATAGAGCATGGCCCTGCCGATACCTTCCTGACTTCTAGCTTCTAGAACTGTGAAAGAATACATTTCTGTTGTCTTAAGCCACTTGGTTTGTGATAAATGGGTATAGCGGTTCTAGGAAATGAACACAACGATTGCCCAATGACTCTGCATTTGCTCCGTCTAATGCCGTTCAAGCAAAACACAAGATCACGCTGTCTAGATTCACTTCAAATTTTTGACGATTCCAGTGGGCCATCAGTACTACCCAGGCAGTATATTTACTCTCCCACTGTGTCCTTAAAACATTTATCATGCTCTCTGTCATGGCCACTATTGCTGCATAACTAATTAACCCAAACTTTAGTGGTTTAAAACCATCAAGTGAACTCAGACAACCTTCAAGTTTACATCTCTGACCCAACCTCTTCCTTCCTGGAGGTACAGACTTATATACTGAACTAATTTCCTTCCTTCCTTTCAACATTTTCTTGGGTGCATGGATTTAATGGGTCGGGAGTTCAGGCTTAGTGAGGTTGGTTGTCTCTGCTCCACAATGTCTGGGGACTGAGCTAAAGACCTGGAGGCCAGGAGCGAATTGACAACTGACTTGGGACTGGAATCTTCCCCATCCCTTGCGTGTCTGAGCCAGGGCTAGGATGACAATGGTTCAGAGATTAGGACTGCCGCCAGAGTACTTGGACATGACTTCTTGATGGGGTTATGAATTCTTTCCTTTATGGATTGTGCTTTTGGCCTAATATGTAAGACATCTTTGCCTAACCACATGGTATACTCTTTTAAAAAAAAAATTTAATGTTTATTTATTTTTGAGAGAGAGAGAGAGTGGGGGAAGAGAGGAGAGAGGGAGACACTGAATCTGAAACAGGTTCCAGGCTCAGAGCCTAATGCAAGGCTCGAACTCACAGACAGTGAGATCATGACCTGAGCTGAAGTTGGATGCTTAATTGATTGAGCCACCCAGGCACCCCTACATGGTATACTCTAGAGCTCAAATGTTTCCTTCTTACGCTGATTATAGCAGAAGTTTCAGCTGCCCTGGCAGATCAGTTCCTTGATATCTACCTGGAAGCCATTCAGAAATTTGTCAATGAGTGTATTAGCCTTCATCCTCCATGTTAAATCATATTCTGCTGAAAACTGCGATAGTAACTTCCTGAAACTAACCCTTGACTGATAAACATCTTTTGTCTTCTCTCCTGAACAAAGGATGAATCGCCGTTGTTCCTAGGACCATCTCCAACATCTTTGCCCTTGATATCATTCCCTCTTTTTCTACTCAAACACCTTGCTCCTGCAGTTTACTCTCCCTCTCTGGCATCAGCGCTTTTCATCATGTTTGCCCCACCCCACTGGATCATTCCATCAGCATGCAGACACTCAGTAATATCTTTGCTCTTGCAACAAAAACAGGCAAAGTGCTCTTCTAGCCACCACTCCTATTCTCTGTATAGCTAAAGCCCATCAGTCGTGTTACCTACATCTGTCTTCGTTACACATACACACACACACACACACACACACACACATCATTGGTGTCTTTACTCCCATCAGCTATGGGCTTTGCCCCCACCACTGCACTGAAACCACGGCCTCCAGCTTGCCAAGGTCACAGTCAATTCCCAGCCCTCAACTTAGCCAAATGACACTGTTGATCATCCCCTCCTTAAAACTCCTTTATCACCTTTCAGGACACATCCTCTTCACGTCCTATGTCCCTCCACCTCTTCTCTTCTTGGCTTCTAAATATCAGGGTTCCCAGAGCTTGGTTCCTTGATTGTCCCAGGTGACTTCCTCCAGGCCCATGACCTTAACACCAAGTGTACTCAGATCATCTCCAAATTTTCACCTCTAACCCAGCCTCTTCCTGAGGTTCCAGGCTCATATGTTGCCTTTCTTTCTTTCTTTTTTTCCTTCCTTCTTCTTTACTTTTCTTTTTATTATGGGAAGATTCAAACCTATAGAAAATAAAGAGAACAGCATGATAAACACCATGGTCCTAAGTGTTTTCTTGATATCTTGTCATGGATTTTTTAAAAACTATTTATTTATTTTGGGAGAGAGAGAGAGAGAGAGAGAGTGTCTGTGTGTGTGTGTGTGTGTGTGTGTGTGTGTGTGTGAGTGGGGGAGGGACAGAGGATCTGAAGCAGGCTCCACGCTGATAGCAGAGAGCCTGACACGGGGCTCAAACTCATGAACCGTGAGATCATGACCTGAGCTGAAGTTAGACACTCAACCGACTGAGCCACCCAGGCACCCTTTGCCATGGATGTTGAATGAGTATCTCAAAGTTAACTACGTGCTCTATGAGCTCAGACCCAAACCATGACAGTTGTTCTTTGTTGAACAAAGAGTAAGCAAGTCCCTGAGCATGCTAATACCCACCCTGCAAAATCTTAGCCCTGAAGTTGGGTGAAGTCTGCCCTTTTATCTCTGCTTCTGTCTCTCATTCTCCCTGTCCCTTTGTTTCTCTGTCTCTCTCTCTCTTTCTCTCTCAGGCTCCAGCTGGCACTGCCTTGGATCATGAGCGAGCTGAGAAAACGGACACTCTGGACGTATTCCGGAGCTAAGTCCGGCTCAGGTGAGCCATACAATCCTAAATAGATAAGGGACTGTAGAACCCTTCCCTTCCAGGGCTGGTGCCCCAGATAATGATCACAATGTCTCACACTGTATATAATTTTACACACTTGAACTT
Organism: Acinonyx jubatus; assembly: GCF_027475565.1. NCBI lineage: Eukaryota > Metazoa > Chordata > Mammalia > Carnivora > Felidae > Acinonyx > Acinonyx jubatus. Next base: position 22,909,253 of record NC_069383.1, on the reverse strand, counting down.
GACAAAGGAAGGGCTTTTACAAATGTTTCCCTGTTTAATTTTCGCAGGAATCCTGTGAAAAAGGTAGGACAGGTGTTATTTATCCTAGCTGTTCAGATGAGGAGAGACAGTGGACTGCCCACCACATCCCGTGTATGGCAGACCTGGTCAGTGGCTGAGCCTTGATCTTCTCACTCCGGGCCACGCCTGATTCTGCAAGGGCAAACAGGGTCACGGCCCAGATCTCCATCCACGGAGAGGTCGAGATTCCCATAGAGAGATGACTATGTGCCAGGCTCTTCAGAGATACTCAGTTTAGACATATTACCTGCGCCCAACGGCTTTTCAATCTAGTAGTGAGAAAACAAAAACAAGCCAATATACGGTATCAGATATATGCGGAGATAAGAAAATTCTGGAATAGAATGTGACAACGTCAAAAGTATTAGAGCACTGTGGACTGAATGTTTGCATCCACAGCAAATCCATATGGGACCTTTGGAAGGTAATTAGATTTGGATGAAGCCATGAGGACAGGCCCCTCTGATGGGATTAGCGTCCTTACAAAACGAAGAGACCAGAGCGTGCTCTCCAGCATATGAGGAGACAGCAAGAAGGCGGCCATCTGCAAACCAGGAAGAGGCGACTTACCAGGCACACAATCGGCCAGCACCTTGATCTTGGACTTCCCAGCTTCCCCAACTGTGAGAAGTAGATGTTGCTTAAGCCACCCACTCTATGGTATCTTGTTACGGCAACCCGAGCTAGGACACTGCGTCTCCTCAGCATCGGTCGTGTGGGGTAGAGCTCTAAGGCTGGACAAAGTTTAGGGAAAGCATGGGGAAGGGGAGGGCAGGGAGGTCAGGGGCAAAATCTCTATCACAGGAAGGCATAAAAGGCAGAGGCAACAGATGCGCGCGGAGCTAGCCTGTGGTGGAGGGCGAGAGCAATGCTCATTTCCGTCTCCCAATCTTGACTAGAGAACCTGACTTAAGAGCTACTATAACCTTCTTCCAGGGACCAGGGGTGTGTGTGTGTGTGTGTGTGTGTGTGTGCGAATTCCTTGAGGGCAGGGGAGGTCACAGAGTAGAGGCTTTCAAGCTGGAACTTCTGCCCAGGCCTCAGAGACACCTCCATCATGGACTTCAGTGATGTAAAGGGATCTGTCAGCAGGTTTCTAGACCAGCTAGTGGAAGAGGAAGTGAGAGCCCCAGCCACTCCCACCCGTGCCCTCTACACCTGCTTCTCCCTTTCCTTTCTCCCCAGGCCTGAGAAAGACTCGTCCTTCTGGCAAAAAGAAGAGCTCCACACCGAGGCTACGGGACTGTTTGTCAAAGCAGAGGGGCACAGGAGGGAGAGTCACCGGGGCAATTCGAGAGGATATGTGTAAGTGCCACGAGTTGACTGAACAGGAAAGACTCAAACGTGGGCGTAGATCTTGAAAGACAAGGTACAGAACCGCAATCAGCCTGGGCAGAAATCACGGCTCCAGGCCCCGCCATCAGCTTGAGTGAAGGATCTGAAGTGATGTCAAAACCTGGAAGGTACGGAGGTGGCCAGCCACGGTTACGCACACAGAACAAATGAGTGATGACATCTCTGCTGACCATATAGAGCAGATTGAAATGGGGGTGAAGGAGGAGGCTTCTCTCCTGAGCCCCAGGTGCACATTTCTAACTGCCTGCCGGAAATCTCCAAACAACATGCTCAAAACCCCGTCCAATGTCTTACTCTCAATTCTGCTTCTTCTCTACTGTCCCCTGAGTGTGTTCACAGAACTCTTACCTTCCTCCTCACCTAGCTTAGACGCCTCCTCCCCCCGCCTCACCCTCAAGTACCTCAACTTACCAAGTGCCGTGGATTCCACCTGGAGAAGGTCTCCTAGCCCTCTCTCCTGCCAGCCTGAGTCAGGTCTTTCCCTCCTGCCCAGATCTCACCCATTATGGCAGGGATCAAGCCCCACATCGGGCTCTGCACTGACAGCATGGAGCCTGCTTGGGATTCTCTCTCACCCTCTCTCTCTGCCCCTCCCCCACTCGTGCTCACTCTCTAAATAAACTTAAAAAAAAAAAAAAAAAGCCCAGGGCAACAGCCATGATACAGCAGCAGAGCCCAGCTGTAGCAGGAAGCAATTCTGTGTGCAACATGGAGGCTGGCCCCCCGCTGCCTATGGGGTAAAACCCCGACCCCTTCGCTCAGTATACAAAGTTATTTGCAGTCTGATCTCACTTTCTCTTCCCAGCTTCCCTCCCGTCTCTGCCACCCAGCCTCCCTGAACTCCTCTCTGTGCTCTGAACGGGCCATGACCTTCTACAACAACTTCCATTCGCCCAAGCATTCCTCTACCTGGAATGCCCTCCTTTTGTATTTCGCTAGCAAACATCTGCTCTCCCTTCAAATGAGTTTTTCCTCTGCGAAGCATTCCCTAACCCCCAGGCCTGGATTCACTTAGACCCTGGCTCATTGAAATTACAAAATTGAGAGACTGAGCCAGTTAGCAAGAGGGACAGAGGCCGAAAGAGATTGCCTCAGGAATCGCCACCCTGGAGAGCAGCCGTGGAGGGGGGGAGCCGCCGGGGCTCGTGTTGAAGCTGGGACCTGGCAAAGGTTGGGGGCACAGGGCTGAGAGTAGGGCAAGAAAGAGCAGCCTGGCTGAGAAATGCCATGAGATTTGGGGGTGGGGGGACACAGAAGGCTCCCCAGGTTCCGGCTTTCCTGACTCCTCTATTCGGCTTCTCCTAGGTTCCTCTTCCAGAAACATCTTCCTTTCTCTTAAAAGAATCTCTGTCCCTTGTAATCAAAAGAGGCTGAAATATTCTCCCCCGGACTGTGAGAGCTTCAGCTCTTCCCGCAGTGTCGCACTGGACGAGTGGGTGTTATCTAAAAGGTTTCTGTCTTGCTAGGTGGTCCCTTTTCTGGTCTTTTGGTCAGAGAGAGCAGGCCGTCAGGGGGCGGGGGGGGGGGGACTTTTCTTTTTCCATCTGTGCCCACTCATCTTTCTGGTTTCTGGCTTCTTCGGCCCCACCTCTGAGATATAGGAGGAAAAAGAAGGTCCAGGGAATTCGCCAGGGAGTCGTTTGGGGGGACCTGTCCCTATCTGGCTTGACTTCTGTCCACCTTTCAAAGTCTTCTTACATTTGTTTCATATTTCACGTCTGGGGCTTTTAGTTACCGCAGCGGGAGGAACAGGGAAACGTTTTTCTCGTACGTCTTCCGCGAGGCACAAGCTCTTCACAAGAACAATTTTCCAAAACCACCACCGGTCACCTTCTGCTCGGCCTGCGAAAGAACATATCACCAACGTCCGGGTGCCCCTGGCTGCCCCTTGTCAGGTGGGTCCCTTTGGCTCCACCTGGCGGGAACCTCTTCCCTCTACTTTCTTTCTCGTTTTCCCCCATTTAAGCATATATGCTTAAATGGCGTTTGATTATTTTTTAAAATGTTATAGAATTTAGTCTACGTGTTCCGCGTGTTCTGTATTTTCTGGCTAGCGTTCGTTTCAATAGCTTATTGTAAGGTTCACCGAGGCTATAGCAAGCCGTTGTGCAAACACACTACCGCTCACACAGGCGCTCTAGCTTCGATGGCGTTTGCCTGGCTGCTGGTTTCACACCACTAGGAGCATTCCTAGTGAGTATTCTTGCATGCATCTTCTGGAATGTACAACC